>NC_086340.1:40836702-41168259 GCF_032445375.1 Bacillus rossius redtenbacheri | reverse complement strand
GACCGATTTCGACAATGCGAGAAATGAATTTATCTTCTGCATCACACCCCCTGTATACTTCAGGCTGTGAAGGAAGTGAAGAAGTGAGGTGTGCAGGAATGACTGTATTATCTGCTTTCACGTAAATGCAGTAGCTGTATGCCTTATGCTTTTGGTACTGCAGCGTACATGACTCATCAGGATTCGGGTGACACGTATGGATTTTCTCTAGAATAGCTTCAAAGTCGCAATATACCACGATGGGCATCTTATCAGCATGATGGAAGTTTTTGAACTTCAGAACAGGAGGCAAGCCATTTTGATCGAGCGATGGCATTTCCATCCTAACAGCAGCATGCTGTTTGCAGAACTCACTGTGTTTTGCCAAACACTGAAGCCCAGTGAGCCCACTAACCCTTTCCCGATCATCATAATGCTTGAAGCATCTTTTACAGACATGAATAGCATCATGATGTGAAGTGATTTGGGACCGAACCAGGGCAGAAAAATTAGTGATGTAGGTGAAATGGGACGAATTGTCATTAACCAAGAGCAGAAGATCGAAATGATGCTCTTTTTCTTCAGGAGAGACTCGTGCAGGTACAATGTTCTGGTTCTCATCGATACTGTAGATGTTGATGGAGACTCCAGGGTTCTGTTTTTCGAACAGCGGTATTTGCTTGATTGGAGTAGGAAACTCGATGTTGTTGAAGTTGAACTTCCCCTCCAAGTCATGGTAGCGCTGGTTGACACGTTCAGGATTCCATCCTTCCACATACTTGACCAGGATCGCCCACTAAAAGCACATGTGGTCTTCAAGATTTTGCGGATTTATCACTGCATATTTGTCTTTGATGCATGTAGGTAATTCGATGTAGGAGCTTGCACGGAGTGGATCGAGCTTGTTTATTCGTAGTTGAAATCTCTTAACGGCCGACAAAGTCCATCCGGACCCCTTCCCCAAGTAGTCTTCCTCCTCCTTGCAGATCTTAGAGATGGACACAGTAACTGCCTCCTCCACCTCATGAACTGTGTAGAAGGGGACATTCATGGTTTTGAAGGCCCTCTTGTCTTCGCTGGCATCTACTGGTTTTTAGTAGTCGCACTCGAGCACGATATTGAATTTGAGAGGTCCGTTCTCTTCAATCTCCTCCACAAGTTGGTTTATTATTTTGTTCTTGATGGAGTCCAGGTACGTACAAATGTCCTTGGCAGAACTTGACGTATTAACAGCAATGTAAGTCTTCAAATTGCCCTTGAATCCTACTTCAGCGGTGATGAAGCCATGGGTATTGACCAAACCCGCGCCGGTCACCACCTTTGTTCGGCTGATCGATGGTTTAGGCAGTACTGCTGGCATAACTGCTGCCATCCTCTGCTTCTTTGTCGGAGGCGGAGCAGGCCCCTTGCACACCTTGATGTGGGCTTTCAAATTGTCAGCCCTGGCAAACTCCTTGGCACAGTTGTCGCAGGTATGTGCTATGCAGTTAGGGTTGAGACCATAAGCAGACTTCTCATGACGTCTAGTAAAATCAGCACGGGTGAAAACCTTATAGCAGAAACTACACCGTATGCCTGATGTCGTGGCGACAGCTCCAGCACATGTTGACAGGTGCTGCTGCATCTTGTCGCTGCGTGCGACCATCTTGCCACACAGATGACACTGCTGGAAGTCACGCTGCATGTTGTCAGCACACTGACGTTCGTGACGGTAGTGGTTGTTGCCTGTCGTGAAGGTAGCAGGGCAGAAACGACATTTCTGCACGGTAGATGCCATCACAGCAATCGGTAGTCCGGTCTCAACGTACAGAACACGCGAAGGAAGCTCGATGTACGGAGAACTATATAAAGAATTAAGAATACAATGTAGCTAGCCATTTCACGAAAACAAACATAACCTCTAAACTCTAGCCCTCAGGCTAACTAACCCAAACTGTTAGCAATGTTACTAAATAAAAAAGTTGCAAACATAACCTCAAAACTCTAGCCCTCAAGCTTACTAACCTAAACTCTTAGCAATGTTACTAAATATAAAAGTTGCAAAAATAACCTCAAAACTCTAGCCCTCAAGCTTACTAACCTAAACTGCTAGCAATGTTACTAAATAAAAGAATTGCAAACATAACCTCAAAACTCTAGCCCTCACAGCTTACTAACCGAAACTGTTAGCAATGTTACTAAATAAAAATAGTTACAAACATAGCCTCAAAGCTGTTCCTTCATGTACAGTCCTAAAAATGGTAGAGTATTTAAAGTACCGATAAAAGTTAAAGCTGAAAAAATATTCAATGTTAACTAAACATTATTGATTACATAACCTCAAAACTACTCTAATGCACAACCTAAAAATGCTTTAATATTTAAAGTACTGTTAAATGTTTAAGCTGAACAATTCCTGGTTATCCACACATATGTGTACAGAGAAAAAAACTAGCTATCTGATAACCTACGAAAAAGCTGAGAAACATAAAAATATTAACGAAACATGTAGCATACATCAGAAAATGATGAAGTGGAGCTGCAGAAGATGATGTAGCGTTGGCGGTAGAAATCGTGGTAGCAGCGAAACTCACACACGAACTAACTCACTCAAACTCTAAGAACACACTGAAGCTCCGACAGTAAATCCCGGCCTTTTGTAGCCTCTGAACTCCTTTTTATGTGTAGCCAATGGGAACAGAGTATTTCTGTTGTATCCACCAATAGGAACGTAGTACGTGGAAGGGTAGGAATTTGGGGGAGTACCATTGTCTTCGGAAAAACCAGGCATGACTCGAGCGCAGGTCGTAGCTTGTCTATGAGGGGGGGGGGGGGGGGGGGGGGTAGAAATTTAACCCTGTAGCCTATGTATTCCGATCTTCACCCCACTTCGTTTTAGAGTATGATCGGTGTATTCATACTGTTTATAAAGCTATGTTATTATGTAGCATGCAGGATGTTCGCAAGAGAAGTAAGGATTCGATATGTCTCAAGGGCAAGAAAATCAAATTTGTGTTGTCCTCTTAACATGCTACCATTTCTTACATGTAACAAATTAGCGAATTTTAATCGAGTGTCATCGTTATTTTCATTTGTTTGACCTAACCGAAATTCTCAGCACTTAACCAGTCACATGTACAAATAATCTGGCTATGGTGGATTATTACCCCAGAATTCAATGAAAAATGCTATGTGAGAATCAATTTTATTTCTAAAATAAGGTCACATTCGCCAGTTCTAAGAGTGAACATTATGGAGGATGTATACTTGGTGTTCACAAGAGAAGTAAGGATTCGATAGGACTCAAGAGAAAATCATCAAATTCTTGTCAGGAAAAAAGCAGAAGCACACGGGGGAAAAAAAATTCTGACACAGTAAAGTTGAAGCAAACGAAGAAATCCATCGAAATTTCACATGAAAAAATAGGAGCACTCGGAGAAAACCATCAGGGAGAAGATGTCGTTTATAAACATCATATATTATATATTTTTTTAAAAAGTTCAAATTTAATCCTGCTTAAGCAAAGAGTTCACAAACTTTCTTGTGCTAGAACTCTCATGTTGCTTAAGCAAACAGTTCACAAGCTGACTTGTGCTAGAACTCTCATGTTGCTTAAGGAAAGAGTTCACAAGCTGTATTGTGCTAGAACTCTCATGTTGCTTAAGCAAAGAGTTCACAAGCTGACTTGTGCTAGAACTCTCATGTTGCTTGAGCAAAGAGTTCACAAGCTGACTTGTGAACTCTTTGCTTAAGCAGGATTAAATTTGAACTTTTTAAAAAAATATATAATATATGATGTTTATAAACGATATCTTCTCCCTGATGGTTTTCTCCGAGTGCTCCTATTTTTTCATGTGAAATTTCGATGGATTTCTTCGTTTGCTTCAACTTTACTGTGTCAGAATTTTTTTCCCCCCGTGTGCTTCTGCTTTTTTCCTGACAAGAATTTGATGATTTTCTCTTGAGTCCTATCGAATCCTTACTTCTCTTGTGAACACCAAGTATACATCCTCCATAATGTTCACTCTTAGAACTGGCGAATGTGACCTTATTTTAGAAATAAAATTGATTCTCACATAGCATTTTTCATTGAATTCTGGGGTAATAATCCACCATAGCCAGATTATTTGTACATGTGACTGGTTAAGTGCTGAGAATTTCGGTTAGGTCAAACAAATGAAAATAACGATGACACTCGATTAAAATTCGCTAATTTGTTACATGTAAGAAATGGTAGCATGTTACGAGGACAACACAAATTTGATTTTCTTGCCCTTGAGACATATCGAATCCTTACTTCTCTTGCGAACAGCAAGTATACATCCTGCATGCTACATAATAACATAGCTTTATAAACAGTATGAATACACCCATCATACTCTAAAACGAAGTGGGGTGAAGATCGGAATACATAGGCTACAGGGTTAAATTTCTACCCCCCCCCCCCCACCCCTCTAAGACAAGCTACGACCTGCGCTCGAGTCATGCTGGGTTTTTCCGAAGACAATGGTACTCCCCCAAATTCCTACCCTTCCACGTACTACGTTCCTATTGGTGGATACAACAGAAATACTCTGTTCCCATTGGCTACACATAAAAAGGAGTTCAGAGGCTACAAAAGGCCGGGATTTGCTGTCGGAGCTTCAGTGTGTTCTTAGAGTTTGAGTGAGTTAGTTCGTGTGTGAGTTTCGCTGCTACCACGATTCCTACCGCCAACGCTACATCATCTTCTGCAGCTCCACTTCATCGTTTTCTGAGGTATGCTACATGTTTCGTTAATATTTTTATGTTTCTCAGCTTTTTCGTAGGTTATCAGATAGCTAGTTTTTTTCTCTGTACACATATGTGTGGATAACCAGGAATTGTTCAGCTTAAACATTTAACAGTACTTTAAATATTATAGCATTTTTAGGTTGTGCATAAGAGTAGTTTTGAGGTTATGTAATCAATAATGTTTAGTTAACATTGAATATTTTTTCAGCTTTAACTTTTATCGGTACTTTAAATACTCTACCATTTTTAGGACTGTACATGAAGGAACAGCTTTGAGGCTATGTTTGTAACTATTTTTATTTAGTAACATTGCTAACAGTTTCGGTTAGTAAGCTGTGAGGGCTAGAGTTTTGAGGTTATGTTTGCAATTCTTTTATTTAGTAACATTGCTAGCAGTTTAGGTTAGTAAGCTTGAGGGCTAGAGTTTTGAGGTTATTTTTGCAACTTTTATATTTAGTAACATTGCTAAGAGTTTAGGTTAGTAAGCTTGAGGGCTAGAGTTTTGAGGTTATGTTTGCAACTTTTTTATTTAGTAACATTGCTAACAGTTTGGGTTAGTTAGCCTGAGGGCTAGAGTTTAGAGGTTATGTTTGTTTTCGTGTAATGGCTAGCTACATTGTATTCTTAATTCTTTATATAGTTCTCCATACGTCGAGCTTCCTTCGCGTGTTCTGTACGTTGAGACCGGACTACCGATTGCTGTGATGGCATCTACCGTGCAGAAATGTCGTTTCTGCCCTGCTACCTTCACGACAGGCAACAACCACTACCATCACGAACGTCAGTGTGCTGACAACATGCAGCGTGACTTCCAGCAGTGTCATCTGTGTGGAAAGATGGTCGCACGCAGCGACAAGATGCAGCAGCACCTGTCAACATGTGCTGGAACTGTCGCCACGACATCAGGCATGCGGTGTAGTTTCTGCTATAAGGTTTTCACCCGTGCTGATTTTGCTAGACGTCATGAGAAGTCTGCTTGTGGTCTCAACCCTAACCGCATAGCACATACCTGCGACAACTGTGCCAAGGAGTTCGCCAGGGCTGACAATTTGAAAGCCCACATCAAGGTGTGCAAGGGGCCTGCTCCGCCTCCGACAAAGAAGCAGAGGATGGCAGCAGTTATGCCAGCAGTACTGCCTAAACCATCGATCAGCCGAACAAAGGTGGTGACCGGCGCGGGTTTGGTCAATACCCATGGCTTCATCACCGCTGAAGTAGGATTCAAGGGCAATTTGAAGACTTACATTGCTGTTAATACGTCAAGTTCTGCCAAGGACATTTGTACGTACCTGGACTCCATCAAGAACAAAATAATAAACCAACTTGTGGAGGAGATTGAAGAGAACGGACCTCTCAAATTCAATATCGTGCTCGAGTGCGACTAAGAAAAACCAGTAGATGCCAGCGAAGACAAGAGGGCCTTCAAAACCATGAATGTCCCCCTCTACACAGTTCATGAGGTGGAGGAGGCAGTTACTGTGTCCATCTCTAAGATCTGCAAGGAGGAGGAAGACTACTTGGAGAAGGGGTCCGGATGGACTTTGTCGGCCGTTTAGAGACTTCAACTACGAATAAACAAGCTCGATCCACTCCGTGCAAGCTCCTACATCGAATTACCTACATGCATCAAAGACAAATATGCAGTGATAAATCCGCAAAATCTTGAAGACCACATGTGCTTTAAGTGGGCGATCCTGGTCAAGTATGTGGAAGGATGGAATCCTGAACGTGTCAACCAGCGCTACCATGACTTGGAGGGGAAGTTCAACTTCAACAACATCGAGTTTCCTACTCCAATCAAGCAAATACCGCTGTTCGAAAAACAGAACCCTGGAGTCTCCATCAACATCTACAGTATCGATGAGAACCAGAACATTGTACCTGCACGAGTCTCTCCTGAAGAAAAAGAGCATCATTTCGATCTTCTGCTCTTGGTTAATGACAATTCGTCCCATTTCACCTACATCACTAATTTTTCTGCCCTGGTTCGGTCCCAAATCACTTCACATCATGATGCTATTCATGTCTGTAAAAGATGCTTCAAGCATTATGATGATCGGGAAAGGGTTAGTGGGCTCACTGGGCTTCAGTGTTTGGCAAAACACAGTGAGTTCTGCAAACAGCATGCTGCTGTTAGGATGGAAATGCCATCGCTCGATCAAAATGGCTTGCCTCCTGTTCTGAAGTTCAAAAACTTCCATCATGCTGATAAGATGCCCATCGTGGTATATTGCGACTTTGAAGCTATTCTAGAGAAAATCCATACGTGTCACCCGAATCCTGATGAGTCATGTACGCTGCAGTACCAAAAGCATAAGGCATACAGCTACTGCATTTACGTGAAAGCAGATAATACAGTCATTCCTGCACACCTCACTTCTTCACTTCCTTCACAGCCTGAAGTATACAGGGGGTGTGATGCAGAAGATAAATTCATTTCTCGCATTGTCGAAATCGGTCAGGATGTCGAGAAAATCTTTTCTACGTCTGTTCCTATGACTCCGCTCACACATGCACAGAACACTGCTTTACTGCAAGCAAGGTGTTGTTGCTACTGTGGGGGAAAGTTCGGAGGAACTGTAAAGAAAGTTCGTGACCATAATCACTTCACCGGCGAATTTATTGGGTCTGCATGTAATGACTGCAACCTTCTCAGGCGCAACCAAAAAAGTTGATTGTGTTCTTCCACAACCTGGCATACGACCAGAACTTCATTATCAGGAAGTTGGGGTATGATACTAAAGATATTTTAATCATTCCTAATTCAGATGAGAAGCTGATAACTTTTTCCAAAAAGTTATGCGATAAGTTCAATATCCAGTTTGTTGATACTTTCCATTTTATTAATCGGGGTCTCGCTTCGCTCGCCGAGTTCTTGCCTGCAGACAAGTTTATAAGTACTGCTGAGTTTTTCGCTCCTGATGAGTTGGAGTTGGTTACCCGCAAAGGAGTATTCCCATACGACTTCGTTGATTCTTTTGCTCGACTAGACGATACTAGTCTTCCATCCATCGATGAGTTCTTTAATATTCTGACTGATACTGGTATTTCCGAGGCTGATTACGCTCACGCACAAAATGTCTGGGGCAAGTTTCAGTGTGCTACTTTGGGGGAGTACGCTGACTTGTACCTGAAGACGGATGTTCTGATATTGGCGGACGTATTCGAGAATTTTCGCAGTCTTTGCTTGAAAACATATAGTTTAGATCCGTCTCACTACATTTCTTGTCCTGGGTTCGCTTTCGACGCGATGCTTCGAACCACAGGTGTACAGCTAGAGCTACTCACAGATAACGACATGTATATGTTTGTGGAGGCTGGTATTCGCGGTGGTGTAGCTCAAAGCATTAAACGTCATTGCGTAGCCAATAACGCCTACGTACCAGATACACACGATGCTTCCAAGCCATCCACATTCCTGGAGTACATTGATGCAAACAACTTCTACGGGTGGGCGATGTCTCTGCCACTCCCCATTCGTCATTTCCAATGGGCAGACACATCAATTGATGTCATGTCTATTCCGGAAAATTCCCCCACAGGCTACATTATCGAGTGTGATGTGGAGTACCCTCTCGAACTCCACGAAAGTCACAAAGACCTGCCATTTCTTCCCGTAAATCAGTGTCCGCCCGGCTCAAAGCAATCAAAGCTGATGACAACGCTGGAAAATAAAGAGCACTACATCGTTCACTACAGAAACCTACAGCAAGCAGTATCGCATGGTCTAAAAATCATAAGAATACATAAAGTTCTTCAGTTTGTGCAGTCGGCATGGTTGGAGCCTTATATTCGGCTGAACACCAACAAGCGCAAAGCAGCAGCCAACGAGTTCGAGAAGGAGTTCTTCAAGCTCGCTGTGAACTCAACATTTGGTAAACTGATGGAAAACAAGAGACGGAGGCTCAAAATGGAGTTGGTGTGCTCCGAGAAGCGTGTTAAGAAGTTGGTGTGTCGTCCGTCCTTCAAGGATCGCACGATGTATGAGCCAAACTTGTCTCTTGTCCACCTGAACCATGAGACCATCATTTTCGACAAGCCGATCTATGCCGGACTCGCAGTACTTGATCTATCAAAAACACTCATGTACGACTTCCACTATAATACTATGAAACCATAATATCAGGAAAATATTCATCTGGCATATATGGATACAGACAGCTTTGTGTATGAGATTCAAACACAGGACTTCTACCATGATCTAAGAGCCGACCCTAAGTTCATGTCTGAATTCGACACCAGCTGCTACTCTCCTGACCACCCATGCTTCTCCCCCATCAACAAGAAAGTTGTTGGCAAATTCAAAGATGAATGTGGGGGAGAAGTAATGAGCGAGTTTGTCAGTCTGCGGGCCAAACTCTATGCATACAGGTGCGGTGGCAAGGTTGAGAAGAAGGCTAAGGGCATCCAGCATTGTGTGGTCAAAAACGACATCACATTCGGTGATTACTTGGATGCCCTGCAAGATCACCGCACAAGGACGGCAGGTGTTAGAGCCATACAGTCGAGAAAGCATGTGCTGTACAGCGAATACAGCAATAAGCTAGCCATAACGTGGGAGGATGACAAACGTTTAATCTGTGAAGACGGCATCCACACGGTCCCCCACGGCTATATCGGAGGCGACGAATAATTTTTTTTTCTGTAAATAGTTTTTTTTAAATAGTTTGGTAGTTTGGTTTCTGTTTCCATTCGTCGTATAGTTTCCATTTTTTGTTTTATAGTTTTCATTTTGTTGTATAGTTTCCATTTTTGGTGTATAGTTTATGTTTTTTTTGTATATTTTCTGTTTCAGTTTATGTTCTTAATTTAATAAATAAGATTTTACCTACATATTACTTATTATTTTTTAATTGTTATAACCTATATCCCCCAAGGTACTGATACTTATAAATGTCTTAGAGAATAGTAAAATGTAATTATACGCAGACAATAAAAATATCTGCTTCCATGCAGCTTTCTAAATACGAGTACGCAAACATGAGAAGAGAATATTACTTGTGAGTTAGGACTCTGAAAAAATTTCTGGTCCGCTAAGATGGAGTAATAATTTTTTTTTAAAATTATCATTACTTTAACTATTGCATCCACACCGATAGTATTGATAACATATATTTTAGTTAAAACCTATAAGAAAACATGGTGGTTACAACAGCAAAATGACTGTGGATTTTGTGGATTTTTGTCTATAAGGTTCATAATAATGCTGGTACGGGATAGGAACTCTACCTTACATACACTAGCGTACTTTAAAAACCTACACTTGATGATACAATCAGATGAAATCAAGATGGTGGTCTCCACTAAATAAGATGGCTGCCTCTGGCAGACGATGGTATATATATATATTTTGTTGATAATAAATCATTTTAAAGAATGTGGTGTAACGAAAAATTGTAACAGGGATGAGTGGGGTGTTCGATGACGATGTCATTGTAACAGAGGAGCGGGATGCTAGATGGTTTATTCGTAATGTAGAGGAGTGGGGTGTTCGATGCGTAGGTTTTTTTCTAGAAAACCAAATGGCAGATGTATTAGCATAGATTGGCATATGGATTAGCATAGATTGGTATATGGATTAGCATAGATTGGCATATGTATTAGCATAGATTGGCATACGGATTAGCATAGATTGGCATGGATTAGCATAGATTAGCATGGATTAGATGACGTCATCCAAGAGGTTGGCAACATCGAGGGTCGCAAGACTAAAGGTCAGGGTCGAATTTCAATGTCAGGGTAAAATTTCAAGGTCAAGGTCAAATTTCAAGGTCAAGGTCAAATTTCAAGGTCAAGGTCAAATTTCAAGGTCAAGGTCAAAGTTATAGGTCAAGGTCAAAGTTATAGGTCAAGGTCAAAGTTATAGGTCAAGGTCAAACTTAAAGGTCAAAGGTCAAACTTAAAGGCTAAAGGTCAAGGTCAAAGTCAAAGTTCAAGGTCGGCTCCTGGATCCTGCGCCTGTCCTTGAATCGGTATTTCCTATCTACTCGTAATGGGACCTTTTTTTTGTGCGTACATGGCTGATGAACATAACGGGACATTTTTTCGTGCGTACATGGCTGATGAACGTAACGGGACACTTTTTCGTTTGTGCATGGCCGCCGGAAGTGACGTAATCCAACAGGGCTGATGAAGCGTAGCCTTAAGGCGATTGGTGCATGGAAAATATTACGACAAAACTAATTTAACTGTACATATTTATTTTTGATGCTTCTTTTTAAGACATAATATACCTAGGATATTTTTAATAAACTTTTTTTTACTGAGTTATGTCATTTTAAATGCATTCATTTTTATTCCAAGCCAAAATTATTTAGAAAACACATAATTATGTTAAACTTAAGTATAGTTCAAGAAACGAGTGTACGAATAGGTTTCAGCACATATAAAAGTAAGAAGAAAAAATTTTCATCGTCAAAATTACAGTTTAATATTGACAATTTCCATTGATCACTGCTGGACTACTTCAGGATCGATTTAAAGAATAAATTTAAATGAAAATGAAAACATAATTGGCAGAACACTATTGAGTTATGTATATATTTTCATATCCTTTTGTTTTTGATACGATCCGACTCAAAACATGCCCTCTGGAGTGACAGTTCTAGTGCTGCGTGTAAAACTCTCGCCGCCGGGATGAATGTCCCCGCGACGTGGCGCTGAGGGCGGCGCTTGTCGCAACCAGGTAGTCCGGCGGAGCTCCGGCCGGCGGGCCGCAGCCTGCGGGTGGGGAGGGGGAAGAATGGGGTGTAGAGGGATGACGAGAGAGGAGACCGAAGAAACGAAGGGTCTGTCAAGGTCGCGCTCATGGAGCTAATATACAGTAATACATCTGGAGAGGACAAGGGAAGACCAGCAGAGGATGCGAGGTGAAGCCGGGTATCGGCTTCCTACGCTGAAAGAAAATGAAAAAGAGCCAAACTCGCCTCGCGCGGCCGAAGAATCCTCCAAACTAAACTCGCAACAGCTCCGAAACTATCAAAACAATCAAACTGAAAATTTTACTGGAGTATCTATAAACATGTTTCCCCACATCGCTTTAATATTTTTTTCGAAACATGAATGCTTTCATTTTTAAAAATTAAATACTTATTTACTGCCAAAAATTTTTGTGATTACGCAGAGTAAATTACAACATTGAGGAAAAATGTTTGTTTGCAATTGTAAGTGGGGGACACTAGCGTATGAAATAAGGAAGAAGCCTCAAATTTTATTTATATACCCCTTTTGACGCATTCAACCCCATACTTTTATTTTTACAGAGTTGAAGTGGGAATAATGTTTCAGTGGGTAACACTACCGACATATGTCTTCGGAACGCACTTCTTTTTGTTATTATACATCTCAAAATTTATAATTTCATACAAAATGTTTATAAAAACGAATTCTTACTTACCTCATTTAATCTATTACAAACCTCTTGTAATATACGTGTATTAGTAGAAGAACCAACGTAACATGCAAACCTTAGGTAAACACTGGTAGAGGATTGTTTGGAATAACTGTAATGCTATGCATATACAGACAATGTAAGAAACTTCCAATTTTATTAATTGTTCGCATAAGAATTAATAATTTTAAAAAAATCATAGAATAGGCCTTTATAGACTGAAAACCTTTCACGTAGTTTCAAGTCGCGTACATAAAAGTTTTTTAATATATATAATTACCAAATATTGTTGAATATATTTAACATTTTTATACATGTTACAACACACATATAATAACAAACCTATATAGTATATAAAAAGACAAACGCCAAATTTTAGCATTTTGTATTTCTTTTCTCTGTGTGAATAAAATAACAGTTCTTAACGTAGTTGCTAATACTGTACTATATTTCTAAAAAAAATTACGAAAACCCCTGACATCGTCACCATAACAATGATAAATTTGCAAAATAATTAAGGCACATTTTTTAATGCTACGAAGCACACTCTTAAGAGAAATGTTTTAAACTTATGTTGGGATGTAACTAATATCTTAAAAGCATTCTGAAACCGTTACTTTGAGGGAAACCTTAATATACCGAACACCATACCATCCTTTAATCGAGTACGATTTTCGCTTCTTAAGACCCATTTGTCTTCAAAATGCACTGTACTGTGTAAGTAATAAATCAGTCTTAAAATCAGTTAATTATTTTATCTTCCTATTTCGTATTCTAATTGAGATAAATATCAGATAAGCATGTGTTACTTGTATCACGACATCAAGGTATTATTTATCAGTAATTAATATTTCATTTTATTTTTTTGTTAACTAATGTGCATAGGGCAGTGCACTAGACATCACTACCTGTGTGTAGTGTTGCGTTACACTTTTTAACGCATTAGCGTTTACATAAAATGATAAATTCAAAATTTCGTTTAAAAGTATAAATATCAGCGATCAATTTAATTAATGTCCAGTATAACTCAGTCAGTAAAACATTCGGAAATATGTATAGGACCTGTTAACCTAAATATTTGTTAACAGTTAAACTGAACTAAGATGTGCTAGAGTGGTTTTTTCTCTGTCCGTATATTAGAGGTATAGAACATCAATAAATATAGTTTAAAAAACTAAAGAAACATGCTTTTAAAGATTATCAAACTAAAAAGTTAAAAATAATTTTAAAATTTAATTTATGACAATAGTATATAAGCAATACTAGTATAAATGAGAAAAAAATCTTGAGGCGCTTTGTGCCATATTTTTTGTATATTAAGCGCCTCATGCTTTTTTCTCATTTATACTAGTATTGCTTATATACTATTGTCATAAATTAAATATTAAAATTATTTTTAATTTTTTAGTTTGATATTCTTTAAAAGCATGTTTTTTTAGTTTTTTAAACTATATTTATGTATAATTATCATAGGGAAATGAGTTACCGACACTACCTATTACCATCTGAGATAACTATTATTTGGAGTTGCAACGTCAGAAAGAAATGGTAAAGTCTCTCCGAATAATTTACAGTTAGATGTATGGATATAATCTTAGAATTTACCAGGAAAAAAAAAGCATGTAATAAAATACGCATCTGTCGCCCATTTACTTTAAATACAGAATTATAAACTACATATTGTGAAAACATTCTGCAGCAGTTTTTGCTGAACGGAAAAACACGGATGAGAAGACAGACGAAATGTGTTTGGTAAGTGATTTTTCGTCAAATGAAATGGAACAGGACAGTGCTTATCAGAATGAAATTACAGAACTACTTTTGTGCAAGGAAATGTATTTTACAAAGACATTTCAAGAGAAATCACCTTTAAATGAAATAGATCTTGCTGACATGGAAGAAATAGACTTAGATTTAGAGGCCAGGCCCCTTTCAAGTGACGAAATTTCTCTTGAAGGGCTGAAATATGTTTCTGGCTATATAGCTCACCGTTTCAGAAATAAATATCCTGACCTTGGCACTACGGATTTCAATTCGGAGGACGATAGCTGGATACATGTACAATCAAAGGGTAACTTAAAATGTCCCACTAATGAATTTTTTGAATTAATAAAGATCGCTGAAATGTGTTTTGATAATATTCATGGCAACAATTTGTGCAAAAAAGAGCGGATTTTTGAATCACTGACTAAAATTATTTGCGGAACTACTGAAAATAAATATCCAGAAGAAGTTATATACTGTTTTGTCAGGACAAGAACGTATATGCGTATCAAGTATTTGAACATGAAATATTTTAACGAACAAGACCAAAAACGCAAAGAAAGAAATAAGATGAGGAAAACTACCCTCTAAGATTTTTCAGTGTGATCGTGTCCACTTTCCTTCGCCATAATATGTATGTTCATAATTTATTTAATATGTTTTTTAACTACTATATTTAAGAAAAGCATTTATTGTGAATATCGCAGCAATTATGTAGAGCTTAAGGTATTTATTGTATTCCAAATATTGAGTATGTCATTTTTATTGCCTTTATTAAAAATAATATATATATCAACAATGTAACAAAATTGCGATATTTTTGTATTGCTATTGCAATTTCGTTTCTTGTAAACATTATTGTAGACTTTTTTATATTGAAATTAAATTTGCTATAGGGTTGTTTGTATTTTAATTTTACAGTTATAAGAGTTTTTATATGTTGTTTACTGTTTACAAACATTTGAAAAATATTTCCTTAACCATATTTCCATTTCCATGGCAATAGTCTTGTTAGCTTTTCGGGTAACTCTTCTACATGGATGATAAGATGGTGCGACATCTAAAACATATCACACCACCTTTACATAACTATAAAACTAAGAGGTGTTTTCTTTACATAATATTAAAGCACAATGTTTCCTTGTGGCGTAGGTGATTTAGAATTTCCATTTATCTAGAAAAATGGGCTTTCAGAATGTTTTTTAACACAGTGTTTGGGAAGGTTTTTGAAGAAAAAAATTGACTACGCGTTTTATTTTTTTGCAGCTGAATTCGGGCACTTGCATGAAATATAATTAATCCGTAGGAAGCGCAATGGTTTAAAGTATTGATGTTGAAGATTTGAAAAGATTTATTGAAATAGTGTGAGAGAATGAGCGAGTTGAGTGAGAAGAGTGCGGGAGTGGCCACATGACGTCTTCGCAGTTGCGGACAAAAAATAATCCATTCCGCCTCCCCATGGCGAAGGATGAGTGAAAGAGAAACCTGATAAACCTTCCCCTCCTCCGGGCACGATAGAACCATATCGGCTGTGTGTTAGAGGGAGAGCGAGATACAACCTTCGAGGTTTTGTTAGTTCCCGCTAGATGGCAGGCCGCAGAGCGACCACCAGCGACACCCTTCCCGTATGAAGGCCATCTCGCCACTGACGAGCTGGAACTAAGCTCCTGACCTCCTAACATAGTAACGGTCACCCACATAGGCATCTAGACTCTTTAGTGGTCATATGATACAAAATTCATTGTTTTCGGGCCTGTGACCATTTTTTACCGTGCACCAATCGCCTTAAGGTGGCTGCCGCGGATCCCCAGATCCCCCTCCGTCCTCCGGTGCCCCCATACGAACCAAATACATCTACTATGAGCGGAGCAAATGCATAAAGAATCCTTCTCGCATGAAGTTTCGCTGTGACGAGTGTCATAAATGGTTTACTCGAATTGATAATTTGCGCCGACATGCGATAAACTGTAAATGAGAAGTCCGTGCGCCTACTGCTGAACTACCTGCAGCAATTACGACTCCTGAGTTTAGATTGGTGACTCGTGAGCGTACAAGTAAAAAAACCGATGTGCAGCAACCGATTGCTGTGGCATCTGAACATGAAAATAAACCTAAGACTGTGATCGGAGCATTACAAGTGAACGATAATGGCTTCTACTTGGCGCAGTCTGCATTTCGTGGAACATTGAAAGACTACTATTATTCAAGTACGTTAAGTGAGTCGAAGGACATTTGTAATTTTCTTGATGATATCAGACAGGACATAATTAATCAGCTTACTGGTGACGTAGCAACAAAGGACGTTTGAAATATAACTTGTGGTTGGACTGTATATATGGAAAGCCTTATCCGTTCGATGACAAAGTGAAGAAGTGTGCATTCAAGACATCGGCTGCAGTAATTTACAGTTCTAACGATGTCAAGCAAACTGTTAAACAAGGTATCCAGAAACTCTGTCAAGAAGAGGAGGACTATGTCTGTAAAGGATCTGGTTGGATTCTGTCTTGTATAAACCGATTGGAGCTAAGAATTAGTCATTTCACACCGATGCGGAACCAAATGATTGATTATAAATTTGCTAGCTTTCGTAAGTAATCTTGTAGTAGAATAGAAATTATGTAATAAATGTTATGTTTGTAAAATAACTTGCAGTGTTTAATTCCTCGAACCTTTTACTACAATGTTAAATTTATGTTATATTTTTTTTTTGCATCATCCTAGATCGTACCAAGGACCTTAGTCGATCCAGTTAGTCAGTATATTGATTGGTAATTTATTTAATTATTTCTGAACTTTTTCCCGAATCTCTAGCAATATAATTACGAATTTTCCAAGATGGTGGTGTTGATGGCTTATAGGATGATAGTAGTAGAGGTTTTAAAGTCTCTTTAAGAATGTTGAACATGGTTTACTGAAATTATTATTTTTTACATAAAATTAAACATTATTGCATCGATCGGGTATCGAACCAAGGACTGAAACTGATCGAATCAATCTGTAAAATGATGAGTGATTTATTTAATGATTTTTGGAATTTTTCCCGAATTTCTAGCTAAATAATTACACGACTCCAAGATGGCGGGTGTCACAGCAATAATAAATGATTACTGCACTCTAGCGGATAAGAATTAAACTAACATGTCATCAGCGCACTCTAGCCGACGATACAATGATGATGGCTTCCAGCATCGAAGACAAGATGGCGGACATGACATCATACTAGTTGACCTTGTTATTGGTGGTAGGTTAGTCTGTAGGTGACTTCCGTGGAGGAAGGATCGGTCGCCATTTTTATTTTTTTGCCCTCACCGGGTTAGAACCGAGGACTCCGAGTTCCGTGTCGTTAATGTTTTTTTATTTTTATTTTTTATTTAAATTTTATTAATTGATTTTTTTTATAAATTTTAAATTTTTTTCATTAAAATCGGATAATAAATAAAAAAGTTAAAGATGGCGGCCGTAACGGAAATTGCAATGGTGACGTCATAATCCATGACGTCAGAGGCTTATCGTAGGCTGTAGACATGGATGCTTAAGCCTACATATGGACATTTCTAGCTGCTGGGATTTTTTAAGGACTAAAAACGGGAAATTTTCCCTCGAAACGGGAATTTTTCCCTCGAAAAGAGAAATTTTTAATTTGTGGAATTTTTTGAGATTTTTTGGTGGAATTTTTTTCCACAGAAATGGAAATTTTGGCGGATTTTGAGGAATTTTGGGCAATTTTTGCCCGATTTTGGCGGATTTTGGCATATTTTGAAGGTCAAATGTCAAGGTAAAGGTCAAAGGTCAAGGTCACAACCATCCAAGATGGCCGCCGTGACGTCACAATGTAAACAATCTTCAATCCACGCCCCGGACCCAGTTTCCGGAGCCCCATTTACATACTACTGTAAATATGTGTCAATTATAGGTGTAATTCTATACAGGATTATCTTTTCTAAAATCTTTCCAAGAATCGGTAATAAACAAATGGGTCTATAAGAATTAGGTTTTGTTTTATTTTTATTGTTTACTTTATACAATATTACTAAATCTGCAATTTTCCATATTTTTGGAAAGATTCCTTCTTTTAAACATTGATTAAATATATATTTTATGTTATGTTGAATTTCTGGCCAGAGATTTTTAATTACTTCTATTGTAATAGTGTCTATTTCAGGGGCTTTATTATTTCGAAATGTTTTAATAATGTATGTTATTTCGCTTATTGTAATTTCCTCTTCTATTGTCATTGTTATTAATTTTTATAGGTACTATTTTATTTTTAAAGTAGGGTTCATTTAAGGGGAGTAAGTAGTTTATTAATTCATTATATGTCTCTTTTATAGAGGTCGTGTATTTCTCGTTAGTTTAATACTATTTATTGGTTCATTTCTTCTAATTTTTCCTCTGTTAATCTTATCGGGTAGGTTCCTGACTGACTTTTTTGTTTCTTCTTTTATATTTTTTTCCCAGGATTTATTCATGTGTGTAATTATTTTTTAGGGATGTGCGAAAGTGACTTTATCCACACGAAATGAAAGTGAAAGAAAATTTATCAAGTTTCGCGAAAGTGAAACGAAAATGAATTTTTCTATGAGATAAATATATTCTTAACGAAAGTTAAGCGAAATTTTTTGATTAACAAAGAAAAAAAGTGCCCCAAAATTTGCTCTTCAGTAATAAATTCTATTACATAAATCATTTTTGTACCTTTTGATGTATATATAAATATTACTATTTAATATAGTCAACATCCGCCCTAGACCACACAACACAGCCCCATGTCACTCGTAAATTTCAAGAATCAATCCAGATCTTTCAGCGCACAGACTATTTCCTTTACAGTCGTAATGTCGCAGTCTATGATAATATATTTATCACGTGCATGGTACTAAGGTTAATTCTACTACAGGTTGGGAAGATCAATGTTATAAGTTTGGCACACTATTTGGTTTCTCCGCCAGGTAGCAGTAGTGTTCTATGAGGGGGTCATTTTCATCTGTTTCAATGCATTTAAATGGGCCGTTTGCATTTTTCAAAGTGAAATAACAATATGTGTAAAACTTCTCAGTTCGTTTTGAATTTAAAATTAGGATAGCTTAACTTTCATCTTTAAGTAGTTTTTAATTTAGTTTTTCAATATGCCTAAGTGTTGTTTTGTGCCCGGTTGCAAAACTGGATGTAGTAGAGAAAGTACGACGCAAGCATTAACGTATTTAAGGCTCCTGCAGACGAAAAAAAAAGAGAATTATGGAACAGAAGGATCCCAAGGAGTGATAGAGATTTGAGGAAAACTGATAATGTATGTGAAATAAATTTCGAGGTTCGTGAAAATAAATTGTATATCCTAACCAATTCCATCCCGACTTCCAGCTTGATAGTCACGTTAGGCTCTGTAGTAGGATGAGTTCGTTTGTATCAAACCAGATATAAAAATGGTATTACAACATGCATTATGATCTTTTTGTTTATGTTAAGGTTCGTTTTCGCTTCTGTATAATTAAAAAAAAAACTTCAGGTTACATCTTTTGTATGCCAATAACCCCAACATTTAAAAAAAAAATTGGCATTCATATTTTCAGTACGTTTTGGGCTGTTGATAATTGTAATAGGTAGGTACTTTAAATATAAAATTTGCTCTTGGAAAATTTAAATAAAATTATTTATATTTTATCGAAAATCATTTAAGTAGGGTAATTTTTTCAAATAGCCTTTTAGTTTGCCATAATACTACTTACCACTAAGTAATATTTCTTTTGTTGCAATTTTCATTCAGGTTATCATTTTGCTCAAGGATTCCAATATGTTGACTATATTTAACACATTTTTTTAGATGACCAATTAAATCAAAATATTCTAATTGAAAAAGTTTTCACCAGAACTACATGTGTGTTAATTTAAATTTAAATGCAATTGCTGTTACTAGATAAAGTTAACAGCACTTTGAAACTTTGTTGGCATTAATAACAATTAATTTTTTTTTAATAATTGTTTGAATGGTTAACGGCTTTCGCCCACAACCAGAACTAAATCATTCCAATCTTTATCATTTCGTATCAATCATATCTCTTACTGTAAATAAACATCCATGCCTTACCCGGGACTCGAACCCAGAACCCCTCGCACCGTAAGCCGGTGTGCATCCGACTACGCTACGGAGGTCGACTAATAACAATTCAGTCTAAATTGTTGCTCAATCTTCCAGTAGACACAACACAGAGAACACACACTGTGCATTAAGGAACGTAAAAAAACACATTGTGGAAGCCAGATGTCCTAAGATGATATATTTATAGACCTGTACAATTTCCTTTCACAACTAGGAAAATCTAAACGCACGTGACTTAGTACACAAGATCCTCAGTTTAATATAAAGTAGGAAAAATATATTTAACGAGTTAGGTTATATAAAGTAATTGAAGGGTAGAGGGGCTGGGGAAATCTGGGAGATAGGCTGACCCGAGGGGTGTACAGAGGGAGGAGGGATCACCAGTGGAAGACCCAGAGGGAGTGGAGACGAACTGAACCAGGAAAGCAGGTGTTTCTGGTGAGGACAGGGCGAGAGTGGAATGGGCTTGAGGGAAGGGTACAGAATGGGAGAGGAGGGACGGACTTCAGAAATTGGTAGAGCTAGAGGGGAGCTCCTTGCCAACGGGTGTAAGCCCAACCACAAGTGTATAAAGATAATAATTTACTTTCCAACTGCCCTGAGTTCGCTCCAACCAACTGAAAAATATATCAATGCGTGCTGTAGGTACATTATTTAATATTTAAATTCATTTGAAGTCAATGACTATTTGAAGCTAATTCAAAATCCCTTTATTACCTTAATTGCATTTTGATTTTAAATATTATATTGGTTTAAATAAATTCATGCAAAAAATATTGATGAACAAAAAGCACAATTGATTTTAAAAAAAAACATATGTGTGTGTGAATGAAGTGATTTAATAGTTCCAAACTTACAATACAAAATGAGATAACTATTTAATTTTTGTTAGGGTTGACTGTAATGTTACTCAACATCTTTATTTTTATACTTATATTTGAATACAACAAATGAGGGCTTATTATTGTGGATTGGGTTGAAAATGAGAAAATCCATTAACAACCACTTAGCTCGAACAATAATGTGCTCAAATTCAACTATGCACAGTTTTTAAAGAGCACAAATTGTTACAGGACATGAAGTGGCATGTGGCATACATGTTGAACACAGCTGTTATTACAGCGGTAATCTGTCAAGTAATTAGCAACTATGTATACACATTTCAGGAACAAATGATATTAAGAAATTATGTTCACGAAGTTCAAGGTGAAACCATCAAGATACCAAGAGGTAAAGTAACTTTAACAAAATCTGCAGTGCCAACTATTTATCCAAACTTTCCTTCATACTTGACACAGCGCAAGCCATACAGAAGAAAACTAGAGATGAGTGTAAGTTCATTTTTGAATCAAATACAATACTTGCTGCAGTTAAGACCATTTAAATTTAAAATTTCAAAGTAACCAAAATCGCACTTAATACAATTTACAGTTGCTGATGGCATTTTTACTTTTAATGAAAAATTTTTACCATACAGTAGTAAAGTGGTTTTTAAGATAATTACTTGATTTTATGCTACAGCATAGCATAGCTGTGAATTTTGTGTGTGCATTATGATAGTTTTTTTGCATTAAGTCCTACAAAATATTTTTTTTTCTTCATGGCTGGGGAAATTAACTTGCCTTTTTTTTCTCCACAATTTTTTGGCTCTTCAGGAACATTGGATCTGCTGTAAAACGATTATGGCAGCAAAGTGCTCTATTTGCAGGGCAGGCATCACATGATATTTTATTTCATATCTTTTAAGTAAAACATAAAATTAAGAAATACATTTAAGTTTTATTATTAAAGGTATAGAATTGAGAATCGTAACATGAAATTCAGTTAATCTATGTTCACTTAAAGACTTGACTATAATTGTCTGTTTAAAATTACCTTATTGCAGTATAATTTGCAATGTTTATTAAAACTTGGGCACCAGAACAATTCAGAAGAAAAAATTAAAAAAAAAAAAAAGATGAAATATAACACATTACAGATGAAATTCTTTTAAATATTTTGAGTGCATTACAATAGGAATAATAATTTTCAAAGTATTTGCTTTTCTATAAAACAAAACCTATGTGAGTTAATTTAATCACTGTTAAGTAAAGCTTTAAGGGAATTATAATTTCAATCTGAAAAATTCATTTACACTGGGCTTAGAAAATCCTATTTTATCACACAATGGTTTACAAAGAATGGCCCCAAATTAAACATATAAACATGTACAGCCAAATAATTTCCAGAAAATGAGTGTTACTCTCATGTAGCAGGTAACTACAAATTGCTGTACAAATTATGTAATTTCCATAATGCAGTTATTCATAATAAAAGTTCCACACATCAAAATTTAAGTGATAATGGTACTTGTCATTGTTTTCTTTACCGAATAACTACCAGTGGCACTAATGAATTTATGAACAAAATTTTCTTTTGCTTCCAAGAGCATTTTTGGGAATGATATGGGAAATATGGACTCGGCCAATTTATTCACATCCTGTGCACACAACACAAATTATTTTGTAAATTAAATATATATACTTGTTTTATTAAATAAGTACACAAAAATAATTTTATAGACAGTTTATTTTTTACCATTAATTATTTGTAACATGGGGAGACAACAAAAGTTTTACTAAATTATTAAGTTATTTGTATTGGGCATATGCATGAAATGAAATAATCCAATAATCACTGATGAAAACATTATATTTAAGAACTAAAAAAATTAATAAATTGTATGTCACCAGTATAGTTTTATATTTAACATTTTTTTATACAAACAACCTAGCTTAATAATTTAATTTACATATCACAAAAAACACAATACATTGAGGGTAATTACATGATTAAAACTGGTTAGAAACTTACATGAAACTCACCTTAAAAAAAATAATTTATTATTGCTGTAAAAATTATAATGAAATTTTCATGCTTTTAGCTTTTCACAATGGAAACAGCTGCAGCTTTGAAGTTTTACAGTAACAAGCCTGGTCTAGAAAATATTTCTGGCACCGTAAATTACATAGAAAAAGTTGCACAAGTTTATTCCATACTAGACAACAACAAACCATGGAAAGGCCTGACTGTTGGATCAGATGATGAAAAGGTAAAACTCTAAATTTTGAAATATTTCAATATTATGTCTGTACATAACAAATAGGCTACTCAGAATTATTTGTTTAGTTAATTATTATAATAACTGATATAAAAACAATACAGTAATAATAAAACATTAAAAGAAATATTTGCTTCTATTCATAAACTGCACTTAACAAAAATAAAGATTTTCCTGTATTGGAACATGGAAAATTCTTTATTTCTTATGTAGACACTTCTTGGTTCCTTGGAGTATATTGACACATGGGAATTATCCACCAAATATCAGCCAGAATTGTTTCTTTCACCATCAACAGCCTGTGGAATAAGAGTAACGATAACATCAATCATTGAGTTGTCACATATACTTAATTCTATTGGCTTTCGTTACCTTCTCACATCAAAGGTCAACCAAAACATATTGGAGGTATGTATTATTTAAAAAACATTCGTTGCTGATTTTTTAAAGCAAATAATAGCTAATTAACTAATCCTTATGTGATGTCTATAGGAAAAGTTTAATATTGCAATTGGAATTTAATTTTTTGGCCTTATAAAATTTTCAATAACTATATTTGAGACCTCAGAAAAAATGTTATGAAATGCAGGAAAGTAATCAGTGTTGAAAATGAAAAATAGGGACAAATTTATGGACATATCAATTGTGGCATTCCCTGCCTCTGAGCACCTGGCGACGACAGAGAGGGCAGGAGCAAGAGACACTACATGCCAAGGGACAAATTAATCCTAGTGCAGGCTTAGTAATACAAATACACATATTATTTAATTGATTTTTCCAGCACAATTTGATATATTTAAAAACAATCAGCTAGTAATTTTAAAACGTGATAGTTACAATTGCTTATATTACTTCTCTAAAACATGTGTTTTGACTTCAGTGAAATTTCATTGAAACATAAAAAATACAGCTTTGGTACTTCATTATAAAAGTTCACAATTTTAAAACATATTACATGGATATAGAATTATATGTTTCAATTAAGTGTGGTACTTTGCAATGAGATTTCAATTTAAAAAACAAATAATTAAATGGAGGCAATCACTTACAGCATAATAAATAAGTACCTAAATTAAATATAACAAATCCAACTTAAAACCTTTACACATATCTACATGGTGTATTCTCCACTCTTATGAAGGCAGCCATGTGGTTGAAAATTTGAATTGTTTTGTTTTGTCCCGTTTCCATTTTAATACCTAATAGTTCTGCAACATACACATAAAACTAACCTAACCAATCATTCATTCCATTTCACAGTAATTTTAATGTAGCTAACCTAACGTTTCTACTTGTTAAAACAGTATACTACAATAACATAATTTTTAAAAAATATGTCAAGAATTTTGATACTGTGAAAATGGTTGGTTAGGTTATATTTAGTAAGCTATGTTTAAAATACTTAAATAGTGGGTGTGACAGTTGGTTAGGTTAGTTACATTACAACGATTGAGATATTAAAATGGTCAGTTGAGTTAGGCTAGCTACAAAAAAAAATAGTAAAATCGTTTAGTTAAGAACCGCCCCTTTAAACTACACATCCAATGGCATTGATTTAATTATTTAATTTTTTTAATTGAATATACTTTCCATCCTGCTACACATAGTGCTAGAAGATTAAGCACAAAAGGAACAACCATTTACCTACCACATTGTATCCCTATTTCAAATTTCTAAACAAGCACAAATGCTGCAAGTAGATGGGTGCACCATACAAGCTCACTACACTCATAGTTTTAAAAACCAAATTTCACAGTGAAGCAATGCAAAGTTGAAAAAAAAAATATTTTTCTCTTAAATATCTTAGTAAATCACCAATGTTTTGTGTCCGTAAATTTTAAATTCGGACTTGCTGCAACTGATAATGGAATATGGGATGTAAATTGTATTAGAGGCATGAATAAAAATTACGTTAAGCTTGGAAAGACTGTCGCATATCCCAAGAAATCAGTCGAATAATAACCAAGTGAAAGGTTGTTTATGTTACGCTTGCTATATTAACAAGTAAATCTGTAATTGAAGTACAAAGCTTACCTGACCTCAACTTCACTTTGGTTATTATTCGCCTAATTTCCATTAATCCGCGAATCAACAACGTTCAAAAACTAAAAAACGTTCATCACAATAGTATAGTTACTGTGATATCAAACAGATAAAAAGACAAACAAACACATCTCTTTTCATCCAGACATAACTTACCTCAAATATTTGCTTACCTTCATATGCAGATTGCTCACAGCGAAACAAAAACGCAGTATAGTTTTTATTTACGTATTCATAAAGTTGTGAAATCCACACATTCTTAACGGAAGACTTGTTCAATATAATTCTTGCAAACAAAAAGCACATAACTAAATACCATACCGACTATTTTATTTGACTTCAATGCGGTTTTCTCACGTTCACCCTCATAAAATGGCAGTGTTGTGCCGTTGCCTACGTTATTATTCAAGGCCGGGAAGGAGAGGATGTAAAACGCGAGACGATTCAGTTCCAGAGATCGCCGCTAGGTAGCTCTCTCATGTGCAGTACACGGAACCGCGCGAAACATCTGTTTAAATTACCGTTGGTCCTATAACTCATGAAATTGGTGTTTAGAACTAACTGTTATGATAAATACAATGAAGCCCTATGTTCAAATACTTCTAAAAGATAAAGCAGTCGTAAACAAAATGAATGTAACAGTTGTAACACCAAATAAAGTGTTAATTGTTACTCACCTGGAACTACGCTTACAGTTTTAAAATTTTGCGGCTCAATGGTTTTCTGTATATTTTTGATGGTTTGTCAATTTTGTCTGTCACCGAACGTGCTTCGTTGTCCAAAATAGGCTTCAGAAATTTGGTTATTATGGTATTTGCAAGCTTTTCTTGACTGCACAGTGAACACTTAAAATATTGAAGAAACTTTGGCACTAGAAACACTTTAAGCTTCTTGATGAGCTGTTTACGTCCTAAGTGTTTAAGAGTGACACAAGTAAATTTTAGTATCTTGCTCAGGAAAAAAACGAATTTTCTAGATGGGTACCGCAGACCACCGCGATCTTGCATTTTAATCAATCGGAGCAACGGGCTGTCACAATCGGGAGTTGATATTTGTTCTAGGCAATAGGCACAGTTAAAATTTTCTTCTGCAACCCGTACCAAGTACCCAGCAATCATAGCTAAGGACGCGATTTGCAGCGTTACTGGAGTTTCTGCAAAACACAAAAACAAAAACAACATGAAATTACGTAACTCATTAAATTAAGGCTCGGCATCACATAACTTTTAATGTTCCATTATTGTCTTCAAAATTAGATATACATTATAGACCTTATAGATCACAAGTAGACCTACCTATGATATTAGTTTCTAACAAATAAAATATCTTCGACAAAATATTATATCTAACACTTAAAAAAAGCAGGAATGCATTAATAATTTATTTTAAAAAGTAGGTGGTATGACAAAAGGCGTCATAATTTAATAAATGTTTGCACTGTATTGGAGTGCATGTTGTCAACTACCTATAGTCGCATTTTCAAAATGTATCTTCGCATGCAATTTGAATATGCTACAATTATAGTAATGTAATAACTAGACAGCGAGTGGGGCATAGCCTTAAATTAAAATTATAATAAAAAATTTCCCGTTCAATTTATCTTACCTTCAAGATTTTCGTCAAGAATTCCTGTTGCTTCAACTGGAACATTACAAATTACTGTGTTCAGCTCACTTATTCGTTTGTGATGTGCAATTGCATCCAATGTCTTGAAAGTTTGTCTTTCTACATTTGATGTAGCTGAAGGATTTATTAAACCCGTTTTTAGCGTTGTGTCGATTGCATACATGCATGCTCTTGCGTCCATCATATCGTTGAAACCACCTTTTCTTCGCAAGTGACTGAAGAGAAGTTCGATGTCATCGCTGCTCAGGTTCCTGCTTAAAACGAAATGAAATCCAACTGATATTAAATGTTGTATACATTTTACAGTTGCCTGAGTTGTCACGACTAGAGCTTCGTATGTCTCTTCACTTAGTTTATTTTGTTTGCTGCTCGACTTTTGGATATTTTCCATGTAAGGCAGGAATGTATCTAGCAACCAAGACAGTCTGTCATCGTCAAATTCTGTGAACACTAGTTTGTCGGTGTTTCTTGACATATATGCCTGCTTTGTGTTACAAACATCGTGAATATCGTGCCATTTTCTGACATATTCCAAAAACCGTATGGTTTCAGCAAGGCTTTCGTGGTTTTCGACTAACTCAGGTGCTATTGTAGGAAGAGTCTTCAATGCAGCTGTCAGAGGAAGGGAAAAAACATACTTGGCTCGTTGCACATTCATTTTTTCGATGTTCGAAGGGTAAACAACTTTTCTGTTCAGACATCGAACAGGTTTCACTGTACAGTGCTTCTGTGCATCGTACAATTTTTTCAAGGGCTTGCTTGAGATCATTATACCCCTGTAGAAAAAATTCTTCTGAAGAAACTGAGTGCGAATATTTTTCAAAATGTGGCTCGAGTCAAAACTCAAAAAGATTACTCTGTTTTCATCATTTGGGTGTTGTATTTCAGGTAGTAATTGGCCGCCACACACCTCCTTCATCATGCTAACATTTACCGAAGAGTTATCAGTAACTATTCGCAGAATTTCAAAACCTGTTTCTTCTACTTCTTCGATCACCTTTTTGGTTAATTTACACAGCTGAGGTCCTGTTAATTGACGAGTAAAATAAAACGCGACGGGAATTCGGATGGGAGTGGAGAGGCCGCGAAACATGAAGCACAATAGTCTGTTGGCTATTTTATCACTTACACCCATCTCCTCAATTTCTGCCTCTGAATATCCAAGGAACTGGTCAAGGTTGCGATCATAACTTACTTTTGCCTTGATCGCCATCTCATCTATTATCAGCGAACCTAACTTTTCTTCTGAGTGATTCAAATTGCTGACCTCATAAATAAGGCGTTCTTTAATTACTGAAGTTATACCAGTTTCACCACTCGCACATCCAATATAACCCCTCAACGTTTTTTCATGAGGAAGTTTCAAACAGTTCATTGATCTTATGAAACGATACCCAGCTGCTGCTTTCCTGTGCCAAAGTACACAAATTTTGAGAGTTGTTTCACCATAAACAACATGCTGTTTTCCATAGCTATCAATTTGCTCTAACAAGAATAGTGCTTTTAAGTTTCCATTTTTTCCATCTTTTTCTATTTTTTCAATTTTCTCCAGGTGTTTATTATTTTTGCCGTTATTTTCTTTTTTCAGTTCCTTAATTTGTTTCCTCAATCTACTGACAGTTTGAATGAGTCGGCCATTAGACTGTTTGACGAGTTTGTACTTGTGTTTTATGGCTGTGAGTTTAGGTCTGCATGGAAAAAACGATGATACTTGAATTCCTACTTCTTTGACTTCAATCTTATCTTCAGACAAGAATGCAAGCTCCTTGTTTTCATTTTGTATACACACTTTTTTTCGTTTAATTTGCGGGCTTACATCGGATCTAGAAGCTGGACTTCGTTTCGGTAATTTGCTCTGTTTGTGCAGAGGATACCCTTGGAACAATGTAGGGACCACATTTGGAAGTAATCTTTTTCTTGTTGTACTTATGCTGAAATCAGATGTCCTGAAGTGTAAACTACAAACTCGTGAACTCGAAGACGGAGACCAGAGAGATCCAGCTGTTTTACCCTGCCTTGAAATCGCTGTTCGCCACCTATCCTTTAGTTCAGTCTGTATAGGAAATGTATGGAAAGTCACTTTTTTATCACATTTTGAAGACTCAGACGTGCAGTTTGGCACGCAACAGTAAACCATTTCGAATGGCGGGAATTAACACACATGTGAAATTATATTTGAATATTGTACAATCGCCCTACAAGTTTCTGAATAATTATATCATATTTACAATGTCCTACATACATAATTTTGTTACTTACAATTTTCAACACCTAATATAATTTTTAAAAAACACATTTTTAATGCAAAATAACATACACAGTATGCCGAACACTCGTAATACATTACAAATCGACCACACTGCGCATACAACTCCGTGTTGAATTGCCGCTTTTACTGCACATGAGAGAGACATCTAGCGGCCATTGCGTGAAACGCAGCGGCACGGATTTCGGAGCTGAAAACCCCCTCTCCTTCCCGGCCTTGAATAATAACGTAGGCAACGGTTGTGCACCCTTTCGCTACGCCAGCGCACCTAGCGGCAGAAATTTTCCCTGTGCCAAACTCGCCCATAAGAAAACCCGTTTTCTTCCTAACCTGTAGTAGAATTAACCTTAATGGTACTGATGAAAAAACACGTGACTACTGCGGAACGGCCGTCATCTTGCACCACTGTCACACATGGCTAGCTCAGGAAGCTGTAAACCAGGCAAGGGACATGGTCAAAACAAAACATAACAAATGGTTGCTGCCAAGTGACTTGTTGACCTTTTTGTCTAATTGGCTGTATATTATGAGGATTTTATATGCCAGTCAGAGTATGTAAATTTTAAATAAAGCAGACGACAATGTTTTTGTTTGGCTGTGCGCGAATAAAAGTAGGTACGTTCTTTGTTTATGTGTATACGGTAAATACTAAAACGTGTACTAACAGTTCTGGAATGTATGTTTTACAAATATAGTACCTACACTACTGTTTGAAAGCAAATGAATCAGGTAATTTTTCAAATATTGCATGATTTTGTTTTGATACCTAGGCCTACTGTAATCACGGTTGAATTGTTTACTTTATCTGCCATGTTTGTTCAAATTATGATTTTACCGTATTACATTCTTAGTAATAACAAGCAAATCATATAAAGACATTACAGTAGAATCCCAGTGCTAAGTACTTACAGGTACCTCAAGTTTTTGTACTTAGTACTGAAACATGCATACATATCTTTACAAAGAGAAAAAAATATATAAAAAAAATAGCTACAGGAGAGCCGCAATGCCATATGTATTCGCAACTGCGACTTGCTTTTTTCCCCTTGTCTAGTTCTCTGAGTATATCCACTTTTTCCTTAAGCGTGAATTGCTTTCGTTTCTTTTTATCTCCAGGATCATTCATATTGTAGCACAAATATAATGCGGTGTCTAAATAACGTAACCTGAAAATAAACACAACAATAACAATAAACAATCCCGGCACAGACATCAAACAGTATTTTTAGCGTAGCGTAACACTTTTGTCTAAATAATTAATACTTCTCTCAAACCTCCTTCTTTCGATGTATCGAATGGTGTTGTGTTGCTCACGTCGCATACTACGTACGGTATAATCTATGGTTGTGCGCGCAACTGTTAACTTTGTTTTGAGAATTTAGAGGTTAGAAAATACGTTGCGGTGGTATTTGTGTATCTTTGTTCTACTACATTAATCATTTAGCTGGAAATTTATTTACCAGTTGAAGTAAATTTTGGTGTAGTAATGCCACGCTACTAGTAGAATTTATACGTTATAGTGAAAATATGATACTTTAAACTGAAACCGTTTTGCATGGCTAAGATACGATGTTTGGCGGGCACTTAAAAAAAATTCGTTAAGTGAAATATACTTTATAATAAGGTACGTTATTGTACCGGTATTCTAAAGTACATTTTTATTAAATTACTATTTCTTTTTCAACTAGAACAAACGAACTTCGGTAAGCTATTGAACTTTCGTTTGGCTCGAAATATTTCGCTAAAAACGAACTTCGACAGATGAAATTCTTACCGATATCGAAAATGAAAGTAGCAAAATTTCGATTTCGGTATCGGTATACCGAACATTCGCACAACCCTATTATTTTTATTTTAAATTCTTTTTTTAGTTTTTTAAATTCTTGTTTATATTGTTTTTTTGCCTCACATTTGCAACATCGTCTATATTTCCTATTTTTATGTTTAAGGATTATTTTATCTGTTTCTAATTCATTTTTCCACCACCAAATGTCATAGTTTTGAAATTTTAGTACTAGATCTAGTAGGACAGTACTAACTGTGGATACCCTGCGTGTGACACATGCACTCAGCGGGCTCTAAATCTCCTTAGGAGCACAGCACGTGGTACATGCCTCCCCTCTCCCCCTCCCCGGCAGGAAGTTGCGTGTTTCCCGCGCGCCCGAGTCACGGCAGGCGGAGAGCTTGGCCCGCAAGACAAACCTCTCGCGCGACCACGGAGGAACACCGCGCAGGTTGGCACCACTGCCCCGCCGGCGTCTTCTCGCGGGAAGCCTTACCGATTCACTAACCCTCGATCAGGCGCGAGCACATCCGGAGTTCACCGCTCACCTGTGCTACTTCGTGGTGGAAATACTTTTTAATGTGTAACATCTTAACTCCTGTTATACGGCACTTGTTGGAAACCATCTCGTGAGTGGAACGGAAGCCACACGGAACTGAAATGTGTAGCCACGGTGCTGCCATCTGTGTCGGATGGTGTGAACCACAGTTCACAAAGAAAAGGGGAAACTTTATAGAAAAAAAACTACTTAATGAATTTTAACAAGATGGACAGTATTTCAATAAAACTCCTTGTTGAAAACAGGTTCAAATCTAGGTGTTTGGAGTTTTTAATATTTTTTTTTTTTTTTAGTTTTTATCAGAGCCGTTTTATTATATAATTTATCCTTTCGCTCAGCAAATCGAATTATTCGATTATTCGACATAGCTGTTCCGGCAGAAAATTCTAAATTCTAGGGGCGGATTCGTAAACTAAGCATTATTCGCGTCAAGAAATTGAGCCGAAAACACAATTTCCGTATATTTATCACGATAGGCATAATTTTTGAAGAATTCTACTTTAAACTCTGTGTCCGAACAAGTGTCCCGTTACGCTGTGTCCCGTTACGCTCATTGTACGCTTGCGCCGCATCTATCTCTTTTCCACTCGATTGGAACAACCATCTTTTTGACTTTTTCGAGGCACATTAAACTTGAAACACTCCCATTCGTTTACTACTTTTCCTATCATCGTCATATCCTTAACAGAATAACACAGATTAGAAGTTAAATAGCAAACATGTATAAAAGTTATAGTTAAAATAATCTGTTCGTTAAATTAATAAACATATTTGAATTAATGAGTGCAAATAAAAGTAAATTTATCAATTAACTTGTAGATTTCATTTCACTCCTTCTTTGTATCGATACAAAATAGTGATAATTCAATAAAAATTATTCAATTTATTCATAAAAGTATGCAATCATTTCATCAATGTTTTGTTATGACGTTGTCACGTTAAACTACCGTCCGTAAACCGACTTTACAGACAACCAATTTTTTTAGTTACGATAAACTAGACGTGTGTGAAACTACGTTTTTAGTTTAAAATAGCAAAGATAAGAGTTCCGGAGATACACGACCATGGATTCTTAGGTTATGTGACTCGGGGTCTATGACTGTATTTTTACTCATTACTTTTCTGGCTCTCTTGTATTAAAAAAAAGTCAACGCATACGTATATATGTATAGGCTTTTGTATGTGTCCATTATTATGCCTAGTTTTTTTTTATATTAGAAACTCTTAATTTCGCGCATTATTGTTCTCGCAGATATATTTATCGAGGACGGAATTGCGAAAATAATAATATGAAATAAAATCAGTCGAGAGCATTTATCATAAAATTTATTTTTAAGTTCTTTACTCAGATATTTTGAGTATGTGGAATAGTTTAATTGCATATGAACGATCTTAGCAAATTCATAAATAAAAAATTGTATGATGTTAACCTGAAATGACGTTTCATTGGTTTTTTATTGTTCTGCTGGAATTGTTTATGTCATTAATATGAATACTGCGTTTCTATCATGCACCAATCTCCTGAAATATTTTACGCGTAGATATTTTAGTAAAGAAAATACTTCAGTAAAAATTCTACACGGAACATAAAATACGATTCTGAATAAGAAATAAACTTAGGTATGCTTATATTCTGTGTAATACTACCTTAAGGGGCCCGCCTCGTCAGGGGTGTGTATGTGTGCTAGCGAGGCGGGATGATAAGCGCGACGCTCGCTGGTGCTTCTAGCGCGGTGTCTCCTCTGGACTGGCGCGCAGTCTTCTCGTCGTCACAGGATAACTGTGAGATCTGAGCGGTGACCGTAACACTATATGGCGGAGAAATGATGATAAAGGTGTTATGCAAGTCCCTTAAGTGCTTTCAAGAATCTCTACTGGGATTTTCATACCAACAAATTACAACGAAAACACGTGTTTTAGACATTTTCACTCTTCTCTCCTAAAAATACAGCTTAAAACCGAAATTAAACTAATGGAACAACTCATCCGTCTTGGGCGTATTCTTAAACGCTGTTCACAAACAGACACCACTCGGTTACCTTGAGCAGTTTTATTAATCACTTGATGTCTTCAGATGCTCTGCACATCGCATGTGTTTCCGGGTAGGTGGCGCCCGTTAGGACGAATCGCTGATGCTAAAAAAAATATATTTTTATATTTAAGTATTCGACTATAGTTTTTTTGTAAACTTAACATAGTGAAATTTCGTTCAAGAACAAATTGCAGACAATCTATTCAATTAATATACAAATGTACAAAAACCAGCAGCATTAAACTCATCCAGTAATTACGTAGGCGGTATTAAGCGGTGGAAAGGTGACGACGGTTGGATATCAAACAAATTAGCAGTTTTGTTCCTCGCACCCCCCCCCCCCCCCCCAAGAGAAGTGGAGAGTCTTCCCGGCCGTGTTCTTTGGCCTCTGAGAAGTTTCTTAGGAGCTTTGCATACAGCTATACTGCACCCCGAGACCGCCTTCCCCTCGGCGTTTCTGATTGGCCGGTCGGGGCAGTGACGAAACATGCAAATTCGGGACCTTCACCAGTCTCCCCGCCTCCCCTACACGAGGGGTTCTCCCCTCCCCTGTCGGCGGCAGAGCTCGCGCGCCTTAAGAGCCCACCCTCCCGTGTACTCAAGGCGACTCGACTCCGAGGCCGCGTGGAGGGGAATGGGCGCTCCCCCCTCTCCGCCGCGCGGCAGGCCCCGCCCCGCCGCCCCTCTCCCGGGCGACCGGCGGACAAATCTCGGCCGAGGGTGCCAGTCACGGACGGCGGGAGCTCAGCCAACCCCCGGGACGACCGCAGCGGCGAGCACACCACGTGACCCTCGACCTCCGCGCTGTCCGAACTGCCGGGACCCCCGTTCCTTAACATTCGCGAAACAATTCATTCGGATTTTTGAATCTCGTATGGACCGTGTTTGGATTATGGCCAGGGGAAGTAACACCGGGGTGTGCACGTCGGCTAGTTGACAATATCGTTCACGATCGGGAGAAACTGTGGGGGTTGATCTGAAATGGGTTAAAACGTGTAGCGCCGGAACCACCTAGTGTTTGTAGTACGTGCTTTTGGCCGGGAAGGGGGCGGTGTTGAGGTTTGGCCAGAAGTGTGCACGCTGGCTAGTTGATAATATCGTTCCGAACGGTGAGAAACAGTGTTGGGGGTTGATCTGAAATGGGTTAAAACGTGCAGTGCCGGAACCACCTAGTGTTTGTAGTAGGTGAGAGCCTGGCGAAGGGACGCTTGATGGCGCGAGGCGGGGGCGGCGGCGAGTGACGATGCTGCCGGGCGGCAAGAAGGGCGCCGGGGGCGGCGCCAAGGCCGGGGGCGGCGACGACAAGCCCGCCCCGGGGCCCGCCCCCGGCAAGGAGGACGCCGCGGCGCCCACCGGCGACACGGGCAGCGTGGGCTCCGGGGGCGGCTCCGGGGGCGGCAAGCCCGGGAGCGCGGGGGCGGGCGTGCGGGAGGCGGCGGCGCGCGTGCTGCAGCTGGCGCAGAAGGGGGAGTGGCCGCCCTGCGACCAGGCGCTCAAGAACCTCGAGAAGGTGGTGGCCAATGGCGGCGAGGAGGTCAGCAGCATCCCGCTGCTGGGACTCATGGACCCGGTGAGCCCTCCACGCCCCAGACACGCACCTCTACCTCTGTCCCACGTCCCACTGCCTCGGGCGGAAGTCGTACAAGTCTGTGGAGCAGGCATCTGAGCCCCCAGACACGCACCTCTACCTCTGTCCGGCATGTTGCCACGGGCGGGAGTCCCTGAACACCGTGGAGGTACAAGTCTGTTCCTCTGGTTGGCAGCTGTGCTTAGCCGTGTAAAGGCCAATAATAAAACATTGTTTGATGGTATGAATGTCATCATTATGTGAGTATTGGCAAACAAATATGTAAAAAATTGCTCAGGCCAACTCCTTGACTTGTTGCCTCCATGATATTCATCCCTTTCCGTTATCGATACCAGAGTTCAAATAAAATGAAGAGACAGGAATCCAGATGTTTAAAAGTAGTACATTTCTTGCAGATCCCATAATCCAGATTAATGGAGAACTTAAGCACTAAAGAGTAAAAAAAATAGACAAGGTTTTAAGGATCTTGAAGTCCAACTGTAATGTAACAGTAAGAAATCTCAATGACCAAAAGAAATGAAATGCTGCCTTTCAAATAAAACATGACTCTTTCATTAGATCTCAAGGTCGAGGAGAACATTTATAATATGATAAATATTTTCAAACCATTTTTGAGTCAGACATTCAACTTTACTTTTTTGGAGGGAAAAGTACCTTATATCTGAAACTCTTCAATTTTTCTCTGTAATTTCGATTTTGAATTATTTATCTCAATTTGGAGCATTGCAGGTCCTAAATTTATTCTCCTTGAAATACTTACTTAGTAAATTCTTATGTCTGTCGACAAACTGCAAGCTGTTAGGAAGAAAGTAACTATTTGAAATGTGAAAATACAACTGTCACAATAGTTATACTAGTCCGCAATAAATTGGTGAGCTCCGCAAATTGCCAAAGCAATAAAATGTTATTTATCAGTTTTTCTGCGAGTTTTGTCTAATATTAAATACAACAAAGATTTGCAAGATACGAGGTTTTTTTTTTTCAACCTCCGATGGGCTATAAAAATACAAATTTACATAACATCATAATTTACTACCAAAAGTTCAGCAGTGTCTTACTTATTCTTCTACATTATCGCCTAAACTATTAAGGCATTTGTCATATCGTAACACAAGCTTCTCGAGCCTTCTTCGAAGAAGTTAATAACCAGTGAAAAGAGATACAGGGCCAGCGCCTGTAACCCCGCTCCCTCACGACGCTGCTGTGAGGCGGGTGGACTAATAGAGCGGTGCATTCTGCCCTCATTATTCACAAATCTTGAGCTAAGTCTTAACGTGGGAACCAGTGCGCCGCGCGAATAGGCCATCCGCCTCACAGCAGCGTTGTGAGGGAGCGGGAGGTACAGGCGCTGGCCCTGTATCTCTATTCACTGGCGACTGACTTCTTCGCAGAAGCCATCGAGAAGCTTGTGTCACGATATGACAAATGCCTTGATCGTTTTGGCGATTATGTAGAAGAATAAGTAAGACCCTAATGAACTTTAGGTAGTAAAATTATTATGTTATGAAAAAAAAAAAGCACACAACATTTCCGTCTACCAGATTTAACACACACCAGGATACATCACCCACTATAAGTAATTACTAAATATCTTTGATCGATGGTAAATTTATTATTGATTTAATGCTACAAAATGTCCAATTTTCAAAAAATGAAAATTCAAATACAGAAAGAAAGTGATAAATCGGTGTATTTGATATTGGTTTCCAACTTTCCGCCATAATTAGGTACATATAATACAAAATTACAACTAACTTTAAGACTGTCTTTTCCGCAATATTATGAGTCTAGGTAGCCGAAAGCAAATTGCCCACACCGAGAGTAATATGCAGATTTTTATTGATCGAGATCAACCGTAGAAATTCTGATGATTCTGAACTCAAATGATTCTGAAAACAGATTTTTCTACAAAAGACACAAAACAGATTATTGTGGAGATAACCGCATTAACAAGTTATTAACCGAAGTCATCTGTAAAAATAGATTTGAGTTTAGGAACTGTTACTGTAGTCAAGGTTGTATTAGTCTACGGAATGGGTGTCTGTTATAAAGTTGCAGTCAAACTGGTTAGTAATTGGATAGCAAAATAAATCGTAGCTTTATAAAGACTAATATGCTAAAAGTTTGTTTTATAGCTTGAAATCAACTCGCTAGAGAGAATTGTAAGAATACTAACATGAAGTGAGTAATGTTAAATAAGCATGATAGCAACATAACCTGCAAGAAACCAGCGTTGAACATAATTACAACTCAAATTTTTTTTGCTATTTAGATGGGAAAGGGAGTTGGGGGTAGATTTAGACTTCAAGCATTGACATCGTAAAGACTGCACACAACCACTTCCTTATTTCTTACATTCACGATAAGGATGGGGCTTGGGGGTCGTATACAGTTGACTTCCATTTTTAATTATGTAAATATTTCACACATCTACTCCCTTACTTCTTTCACCCACGACAATAATACTTTTGTTTTGTAAATTTGTGTTTTTATGTTTGCTTTGGAAATACATACGCAATTTTTTTTACTGGTTCATTGATTTAAATTATTACGAAACAAGTAAGCAAGAAAATTAAATGCTTGAGAAAAGGAAGAATTAGAAAAAAATTAGCGTTATCAATGGGGCAAAAAAAACACACACAATTTAATGGTTTCTTGGATGCCACGTGCGCTAAATAAGGAAACTTCAGGAATAGAGGGATAAAAAATTGAAATGCCATATAAATATTGGGATAACATGAACGAGTGCGCAAACATACAAGTCCACAGGCGAGGGTATAAGCATGTGTGGATGTATGCGATTAAACAAGTATACAGTGCGCAGTGTGCAAGTGTGCTATGTTGCAAACTACCTTAGAGTGCCCATCTGCCATCTGTAGAGACCGGAAAAATTCGCGGTTTCGATGGCCTTCAGGATAGACTGCACATTCCCCTGTACACTCGGGCAAATAACGCAAGTTCATTGGCTGCTGACTTTTAAGTCATCTCAGTTGGTTTGTCTGTGATTCGATCCTTCTTTGGTTGAGGGTTTATAATTGGTTGAGATGCGTCCAGATGAACAGTAAGCCAATAGCAAAATCATCTAAGAGGTATATGTATTTTAATTCTAGCCTATCGCCTAATGAATCCGCGAATTTTTCCTGTCTCTAGCCATCTGTGTTTCCGGCAAGTAGTTTGATAGCCCATAAAGCACAAACTGTAAGTTCACACCGAGGGAGTTGTAACAAACACGTGTTTCGTATTGTATCAATTCACAGGAAAAATATCTGTACTTTTACAAATGATTCCTTTGGAATCAAGCAGCCAAGAAATAAAACAAGAAATATATTGTAACTTTGTACAACACATGGCTATGATTTTTTTTACATACGAAATACGTTTTTACAGATAATTCTGAGTACATCTTACAAAATTTGACGCATAATATTATATTTAAATTGATATTTAATTTCACTTTATTTTATTGTATCGTGCCTATTACTTGCGCAGTTGATACCGGAAAGCTATTCAGGGAACGGTTTATAAACAACTTTAACTATCGGACGTAATGGGACAACACATAACATAAATGCCCGGGGTAAGGATATGGACCCAGTATTACTGAAAACACTCTTTTGAATGTGATACGGTTGTTTTCATTTAACTGCAAAAAAAAATTAGTTGTCTGTAAAGTCGGTTTACGGACGATAGTTTAACGTGACAACGTCATAACAAAACATTGATGAAATGATCGCATACTTTTATGAATAAAATTGAATCATTTTTATTGAATTATCACTATTTTGTATGGATACAAAGAAGGAGTGAAATGAAATCTACAATTTAATTGGTAAATTTAGTTTTATTTGCACTCATTAATTCAAATATCTTTATTACTTTAACGAAGAGATTATTTAAACTATAAATTTTATACATGTTTGCTATTTAACTTCTTCCAATCTGTGTTATTCTGTTAAGGACAGGACGATGATAGGAAAAGTACGAAATGAATGGGAGTGTTTCAAATTTAATGTGCCTCGAAAAATTCAAATCGATGGTTGTTCCAATCGAGTGGAAGAGAGATAGATGCGTCGCAAGCGTACAATGAGTGTAACGGGACACAGCGTCACGGGACAATGTGCGTTATGGGACACTTTTTCGTGCGTGCAGCCGGAGTTCATCGATTTATTAGACGTTGTCACGTCAAAATTCACAAATATCTGCAATTTTACATAAACACCTCTGTTCCGTTTTCAAAAAAGGAACCACCGTGTTCGCAGTCACGTGCCTCGGTGGAGCCGGGGGGGGGGGGGGGGGTGATACCGCATGTCCCCACGAGTGTTCATGATCAGCAAGTTGGCAACACTGCAGTCAAATACAATAAGAAGTAAGTCAATCATACATCGTAGGCCGCGAATATGAAACCACCGCATTAAGAAGTAAGGGAGGTGATGTTTACAATATTTGCCGTGTTAATACGTTAAGTCAAATTGAGAACATTCCCCCACCCCCCTTTTCTATCTACATATCAAAACCAATTTTGGTTGCAATGAAGTTTAAAACCTATTTCTTAGAGATATGTTGGTATTTTGCTTGTTTAGCAGTTTTCACTACATGTTGGTATCTTTTAAGCGTTTTCTAATGTTCGCAGGCTTTGACGGCCATTGTCTAAAGTAGCCTGGCTTCTGGGTTGTAGCCGTGTCCTTAGCGAATAATTCACCGAAGTTTCGGTCGACATTGCAGTCGCCATCATCAGGGAGCAGTTACCTACTGTTATAGCTGTTATAGCTTATAAGCCATGGATCAGCTACGATTGGTTTTGCAACCCAATGCTAACCAGTTGACTTCAACCCCAGAACAGACACCTGCTCCGTAGACAATACCTCCATGTGTTGGAAACCGACCTCTACTTTGATCGCTTCCCCTCCAGCCTAATTGCTTCCCCTCCGGACTAATTGCTTCGCCCCAACCTAATTGCTTCGCCCCCAGTCTAATTGCTTCGCCTCCAGCCTAATTTCTTCCCCTCCGGACTAATTACTTCGCCTCCAGCCTAATTGCTTACCCTCCTGACTAATTATTTCGCCTCCAGCCTAATTGCTTCGCCTCCAGCATAATTACTTCACCTCCAGCCTAATTGCTTCACCTCCAGCCTAATTGCTTCACCTCCAGCCTAATTACTTCGCCTCCAGCCTAATTACTTCGCCTCCAGCCTAATTACTTACCCTCCGGACTAATTACTTCGCCCCCAGCCTAATTGCTTCGCCTCCAGCCTAATTGCTTCGCCTCCAGCCTAATTGCTTCGCCTCCAGCCTAATGCCCAGTCATGCTGCAGTCGCAGTAGCGCGGCGGATGCGACGCCATTGAATCATTTCTTAGCCAATCATGTTCGCCATATCTGTGACGTAAGTGCTACCAAATTGGGGAGTTGGTACACTACTGAAATGCGTATCAGAATTTTTTTCTAATAATGACTGTAATATTATTATTAAAATATTTTAAAATATTTTGTTTATTTAATAAACTTTCCGAATCTTTGCATTATTCTTGCAGTTAATTTTCGGTATGGTAGGTAAATGTTGCTTAAACATTTTAATTCCAAAAATGTTGATTGCAAATAACTTGTAAACAATATTGGCTGTCATGTGCGTAGTGTCAAGAATATTTAATATAAAATAGTATATTTCGGTTTGTCGCTTTAGTATAAACCACGTGTTCACAAAAATTACAAAGTTTTGCTGCCTCAACGCGTCTTTCGCTTCGCGTTTGTATATTTATTTTAAACGTTCCAGAAATTTTCAGGAAAGAAACCATGACAACATCTCAGCTACACCGATAGCCATTTAAACTAAAATAAATAATTTCTGCCTTCCTTTATTCGACGTGTAGTGATATGCGTTCATAAACCTACTGTAGTAAATACAATTAGTTAGTATTATATTATATTTACAAGCAACCCTTCAGAAATGTAATACGTTCAGTGAAATTATATCTTCAGTGGACACCGTGATTAATGTGCTAGTTACCAGCTCATTAAGACACGATAGAATAGATTATTTATTTAAGAAAAGTACTGATTCATAATTATTAATCACGTAATGGAACCCAAATCCTTGAACTAGCTAGAAAACAAAAAAAAATGGCAGTTTGACCTAGTTACCACATGGAGACATCTAGCGCTATTAATTAAGAGTACTCCTATCTATTGCACCATATATCCTTCAAATAATAAGAATGACATGAACATGAAATAAAAAAAATGGTTGCGTGTACTTGTTTACGCGCTTTAGAAGTTACACTGCAATGAGACCAATTTCATAGCACTCGACATTGGCAACATGTGCAATGATTATATTAGAATTGACAACATGTTCAATATGCCATCACAAGTTCGTGCTCCGTAAAAAAAAATATTCAAGTAACCATACACGACAGACAAAATCTTGTTAATTGACAAGACTTTCAAGAATTTGACTGAAAAGTCAAAGTGTGATCAGCTTCCGCTATTACAATATATATGGCACTCAATTGACTTAAACATTTATATTTTTTTTATCCGTTGCTGGAAAACTAGTAATAATATTTATATTTAAGTTCTATTCTTTTTACTGTTACTTTCAATAAAAAAAATGCCACATATTAACCGAAAATATCCTCATAAGATTAATAGTTAGGGAATAATTAAGGCAAGATGATACAGACCTTTTCGTTAAGGTACAAATTTCTGTAATGGTATCCGTTATGTTTCACGTCAAAAAAAATTAGACTGAGTTTGGCTCGATCGGTTCCGGATTACAGAATGCGTGGCAAAATGTAATGCCGGATCAAAGATGTTTCCTCCAGTGCATCTCCGAGCATTGTAACTGCAACGTGGTTGCGCGGAACGTGATCAGAGTTGTCAGCTCTCTGGAGGGGGTTAGCCTCGCGTGATTGGCTGCGTGCAGCTGGGGGCGGCGCGTGGGTCGGCCCGGGCGCGAGCATACGCCCGCAGTGCGGAGCCCGCAAGGGAAACCCCTCCCCCTCTGTCGCCACTGCACCGGCCACAGCGCAGAGCCTCGCAAGAAACAACACACCACTTCTCGACACTGTTTACCCCGAGGGCGGACTAGTTGTTCTGTTCCGCATTTCCTTTTAATATCACAATGACGTATTAAGGGGCGACTATTTTGTTTTAATCTGGAATCCAAATATATACACAGCCCTATGTGCGACTCACTCAGTCACTCAATCACTCAATCACTCATGTACCTATACAAATTGTAACCCAATTTCAGACGAGATAGAAAGTAGAAATTTTCACAGCAGCTAGATCACAACCCATACAACCGACCAAAACATTAAAAAAAAATTAATTTAATACCCTCTAAAAAAATGGAAAAAGAAAACCTTTTATAATCTTCCAAGCAGCTCATCGTGGTAATTTTTTTTATAGAAGAATCGTCATGACAGCATCATCGTTAGAGATTATGGAAAGAAGTATAAACGATATAGTCACGAATAAACACGTTAATGACAGCAAAAAGGTATATCTTATTGACGGCAAAGAGCTTTAATACCACTAACCCGCGAAATTTCGTGAGACAGATTTTTATCACTTGTTTTCACGAAGGGACCAAAGTTTGTTTGTTTGTGAGCCATGACCATAGACTACAATAACACGTGAACACAGTGCGCGATATATTGTTTGCTGCGGAAAGGTTTTGAAAAAAAAACATGGCGTCCTCAACGATTCAAGCTGGATTTTTTGTGCGTGTGCCGAGTCTTACAAATCTAACATGCGTTTTTATTATGTTTACGTTGCTACTGAAAGAGTACACATATTTAGGTTAAGATTAATTTTACAAGTGATGAGTGAAAATTTCGGAAGTTTGGTAAACTAAAATGTTAAACAATTCTTATCCCGCTGCTTACTTCACGTAAATGTGTACCCTTAAGTGATGTTTAAAGTCGTTTTAAATAAAATACCACCTTAAAGATTTAAGTTTTTGTTGTCAAGTCACTTATCTTAGCTGAAAATAATCTCCGTAAAATTCACACCGGCAGAAGTCTGTAGTACTGAATGACTTGCTCAATTTTTTCTATCAAATTACTTGCCAAAATCACAGCCGACAGCAACATCGCCACACTTGCTTACTACTTGAGCACTAGCATACTCTTACACTCTAATACTTGCAAGCATTCTTACACACTCGCATACCTTTAAACTTGCACACTTGTACACGTGTTACAAATATTTTAGATCCTTACACATTACCTATCCCTCTATCTGTGATGTTTCACTTCTAACGAGCGTGATGCCCAAGCAACAATTTTTGACGTGACAACGTCTAATAAATTGATGAACGCCGGCTGCACATTGTTCCGTTACGCTGTGTCCCGTTACGCTCATTGTACGCTTGCGCCGCATCTATCTCTCTTCCACTCGATTAGCCTATGCGTCCGAGGAGAAGAAAGACAGCGGCAGCACACAACTTACATCTACACGTGAACTGTTTCGTCGACTGTTTATAAAGTGAAGTGAAAAGTTAATGTGGTTTTCATTGCTTATTACAACAACAATTTCCGCAATAAAGGTTAATTATTCTTGCATTTTAAAAATCTGATTACTAGTATAATTTCAAGTATTTATTCTTTTATTATTGAAATAAAAATGATTCAATTTTATTCATAAAAGTATGCAATCATTTCATCATTTTTTTTATGACGTCACGTTAAACTATCGTCCGTAAATCGACTTTACAGACAACCAATTGGTGGTAAACAAATTTTCTCACCAGACAGACACTGCCTGACGCTGGTGCCGGTAGAAGTCCTCTCTTGATTGGCTGCCTGAAGAATACCCCTATATACCTTACCATATCCTAGTTCTCAGTAAACTTATCAATCCTGAAGATGCCTGCTCCATCGCAGGGCGAAATGTCGGTACAATATATACTACTACATCGCCGCTAAACCGTGCAAACCCGGTAGTTTGAAACATGAACCGGCTAAAATGATACAGTTTTGCTTCCATATGACTAAAATTATTTACTTCGAACTGCGAGAAAAAAAAACTTGGGAACATTCGCCAAGAACTGGAATCATGAAAAACGCAAGATTCCAAAAAGTGGTCAGTTAAACAAACATGTTTTCCAATGCAAACTGTGCAATGATTCGTGACATTGGTCACACTGGATACTATGTTTCTTTTGCGTAGCTGCAATATAAACATGAATTTCGCTTCTTCGAGTTTGGTGAGAAGAGCTATAAATGTATAACGTGGTACTCTACTTGTACATATGAGATCATGTGCAATACAGTTTACTGTAAGTTCGTCAAAATTTGACTTTTTAGGGCATCAGCAATTAGTTTCATTAGCGAGAAACTTTATATATCTGTTCTCGATTGCAAGATCTTGTTTCAGAGAATTTTTTTTTTAAATAAGAAAGCGTATGAAATAATTTAATGTAACTTCTGTCCCCTTATATTTTCATTGGATCTTTCGATGACTGATGTAAAGTTCCATAAAAATTCACGTTTATTTTTGCGTTTGGAAAAAGGATCACATTGCGTATGTGTTCTTTAAACAGTACTATTATATATAGAGTGTGCGATTGCATTTGTTCGTTTGTAAAAAGTAAACTCAAAAAATACTGACCCGCTTTCAAATTTTTTTTTCAGTTCTACGAATTAACGTTATTCCAAATGGATGTAAGCTATTTTTTATTTGAAACAAAATTATGTTTCCATATTATACAGCAACATTTGCGACTTAAACCATTGAAACACCACCAAATGGACGGTATTGTAGGTATAAACCTTTACATGTGAAATACCGGCCTGTAAACTGACTGTAAATGCAAGGCATCTGAGTATCGATGGGTCGGACATTTAACATTGGAGACTGGCTACAGTCTCATCTGTTACTGTACAACTATCTTTATTTTCTGTATTTTTATTTTATTATTAACACTACAATTTGTAGTGAACAGCAAGAGTATGGTCAGTATAAAACAGACAGGTAGAATGGAGTGTGCTGTGCGGAAAGGTGTAGTACTTGTACATCTATAATGTTCCCAGGGAAACAAAATTCTTAATAAACGATAAGCTGAAAAACATAAATATAGAAAAAAAAGTTTATATGCTATTTTTAATGTAGAATTATACTAGACTACACACTTTGTGTAGACATGAACAATACATATAATCATCTGCACAAATTTATTATTCTAGCTCTCGCCTATATTTCGTTTACTATACAGACATAAGATATTATTCAACAATAGTTTATGCAATCAACTGTCATAAACTATTAAAAGAACAAAGGACTTTTTACGACTTTAGCTAAAAGTAGTTTAATAAAAAGCGGATGATATGTCGGGCACTTGCAGAGAACAATAGTTTTATATGGTTCGTAGTCCAGAAATAATTCCAGTTAGTACAAAATTTATTCAGTATTTCTCAGACTTGTGAAATATGGGCTCGCTGCGCGATTTAAAACAGTAACAAACAATGAGACGAATAAAAACAGGATGACTGAGTCGGAAAGTCTCTTAACTTCAAGAATGTCAATTTACAGTGATTGAATTTAGCTTGATAACTTGGTTGTTTGTTACACAAATTCGTTTTAATTTACGTTAAATCAGTATAGGCCTACTGTTCTCAAATGAACTGTATTAAACCTTTTTTTGGTTCACAAAATGCTGATGTCTTTATGTATGTGAGAATAGTGTCAGTAGAAACGGTACTTACTTAAAACACTCCTATTGTTAATAAATTTGTAGGTATTATCCTGTACTCTACATATATGTATACACTTAAGACTTCTTAAAAATGCTTCAGTATTGTTTCGAAGCACTGTCAGCAGTGTCAAAATCGGAAAGTCAGAAGAGTGTGAGCATTGTATCTGCATTTGAACAATAAGTTGCATAGAGTCAGAGGTGTCGTAGATACGACTCAAGTTTTATACATAAAATTGTTTATCATGAAACATGTGATACCTGAAAAAATATTAGAAAAAAGTTAAATTCATCTGTAATATACTTGTTTTAGCACAAAATTAACTTGAACATCAGTTTCTTGAATTGAGTCTTTCAAGAAAACCTGCCCTGTTAGTCGTACCACAGTTAGTTTTCCATAATTTTTAGCTGAAATATATTTGTCCTTCGATTGTTGGGTTTTTCTGCTTTAGCTTCGAATACGCGTATTACGTTGAGAATTCATGTAATACCTAGAAGATAAATGTTTACTCCAATGACTGAAAACAAGCTAAGATTAATTAGTTTAACTTATGTAGTAAATAACTTAATATTTCTTAACCCGAAAATATTTTCTTTGAATTATACTTGCAAAGGGAAAAAATTACGTATTTATAAAGAATTAAAAATATTATAACTAATTAAAAAAGACTAACAAAGTTGCTGCAATGATGAGACATTGTACACTGTAAAAGGTTTTGTAAATGGAACAGAAATACTCATGTAAAATCACAGATAATTTTTTTTAAATTTGTATATTACATGAAATAAACTGTATTACTACAAAATAATGTTTGCACTAATACTGGCATCTGATTATGCCTGCGCATTTATGTTTTGTATTGTCCTAGTACGTTTAATAGTTTAAGTTATTTGTAAACCGTTCCCTGTATAGCTTTTCAGTGTTAACTGCGTACATAGCAGCAATGATACAACAAAATAAAATCAAATTGTCGAATATTCTATTATATATTCCATGGATGAATTGTGCGTGAATGAAACATCAATTTAAAAAAATTATACTCTAATATTTGTGAGAAATACCCAGTATTTTCTCGAAAAACGTATTTAATATTTTCTTTTTTTTTGCTAAAATAACCATAAGATGGTTTTGTACAAAGTTACGATATCTTTCTTGTAGTATTACAAACTATTTCTTGGCAAATTGTTTCAAATGATCATTTGTTAGACTACACAAATATTTTTAAATTTTTTAAATTTTATTTTTGCGTCCAGTCTTGAGATTTTTTTTATGAAATTCAGTGTACACCAAGCCTGGCATATGTTCATGATATACAAAATATCCATCAAAGAATGTTCCGTTTCCAATGGTATATTATAACAGTTTAATTTAGACTATTCACAACCAATCACACATCAAATTGAAGGCTACTTAACCTAGTTTTTCTTACAAATGTTCAATATGTGCACCTTTAGCTATACTACACACATCCAACCTTAAATCCAATTCTTCCCACAATTTGGTTAAGTCCGGTGTAATGGAAGCAATAGCCTCTTCACTTCTGTGTCTCAACTCTGGCAAATCATTAGGTAGCGGCGGAACGTAGACACGATCTTTTATAAAGCCCCAAAGGAAAAATAATAGCCTGGCGTTTTGTCAGGTGAACGTGGAGGCCAGCGAAAAAAAAAGATCTTTGTTGTCTCGACCATTACAGCCAATCCAGCGGCCAGGGATTTAAAAAAAAAAAAATAAAACTTTAAACGGAACGCACGTTGAACTGAAATTACAGATTCACTCTTAGGAAATTGCAGAACACAAAACTATTTACGCTCAGGAGTCGCCATTTTGCGTAGGTGGCGCTGCAAGCGAGAAAACAACGAAGCAGTACTCGCGCATGCGTTTGAGTTACTCTTTAATTGTGACCTTGAACCAACACTCTACAACGCTCGCAGTTGATACTATTAAAATGTACAAGTGGGGCGTTATTTCATGGAGAGACTGTGTCGTCTGCCGCTGGTCATGTGTCACACTCGAGACGTGACGCGATGCGTACCTGCTTTGCCCCTGGTTACATACAACAGAATTATAATTACCCTCCCCCCCCAAAAAAAAAATTTCCAAGTTGAGATTTGTGATAATATATCCTGCCAATTTTTTCATATAATACTCTTTACCTTTGTTGAAATTATTATTTATTTATTTATTGCCTTATTTTAAGTGGCTAACACTTAACCACATACATCTTTACATGCAAAGTAAACCTGATAAATGTTATAGCCGACACATGCCAAAAATTTGTCACAATTACATTTGAATAAAAACTGAATAAAAATATCAGTACAAATATGAAAAAAAAGATGATAATTCCTTATTTCCTACTCATTTTTGTACTACCTCATAAATTTCTTTCCCCGAGGAAACACAATTATTGTACTCTGATTGGCGCTTCTTATAATTCTTCGGGGAAAAAATTGGTTGTCTGTAAAGTCGGTTTACGGACGATAGTTTAACGTGACAACGTCATAACAAAACATTGATGAAATGATTACATACTTTTATGAATATAATTGAATCATTTTTATTGAATTATCACTATTTTGTATGGATACAAAGAAGGAGTGAAATGAAATCTACAATTTAATTGGTAAATTTACTTTTGTTTGCACTCTTTAATTGAAATATGTTTATTACTTTAACGAAGATATTATTTTAACTATAACTTTTATACATGTTTGCTACTTAACTTCTTCCAATCTGTGTTATTCTGTTAAGGATAGGACCGTGATAGGAAAAGTAGGAAACGAATGGGAGTGTTTCAAGTTTAATGTGCCGCGAAAAAGTCAAACCGATGGTTGTTCAAATCGAGTGGAAGAGAGATATATGCTGCGCAATCGTACAATGAGCGTAACGGGACACAGAGTAACGGGACTATGTGCGTAACGAGACACTTTTTCGTGCGTGCAGCCGGCGTTCATCGATTTATTAGACGTTGTCACGTCAAAACAATCGAGACGTGACGTGCTGTGTCTCTGCTGTGTCCCTGCTGTGTCCCTGCTGTGTCCCTGCTACGTCACCACAATCCAGGGCAATGACATGCGGGCGGCGGGAAGGGCATGAGGAACGACTTCCCTGCGGAGTGCGTGACGTGATGTTCGCTCAGGGCAAGAACGGCACAACGGCGACGCAAATAAATTAAGAAGAAATTTTCACATGGCTTGCGTTGTTACAGATAACGTGGCTTAATATTTTGCTGTTTTGCATTAAGTGAGGAATGAAGTAAAAACCTAGCACAATTTGTGTTTGTACACACAATCAAATTTTTGTTTGTTTTTCTGACATAACCTAGAAACCTTTTTTTTTTTTTACTTTTTGAAAATAACCTACCTTATTCTTACCCCCTTGGTCCGATTTTGCTTACTGACGCAATTGTATAAATTTTCCATCGCTATTTTTTATGCATGTCTGGAAGTAATTTTTTGCGAAATTACGGTTATTATGTTGTTCATGAGAAAATAGTATAAATGTAGGTGGATGTATAAATATTTACATAAAGTGAGGAGGAGACAATGTTTTTTTTTTAAGATATAAGGACAATGAATCAAAGAAGTTTCTAGACATTTTCTGGAAGTCGCACTATGATAACGAGTGTAATAGGTAGTTTATTTTTATTTTTTCAAAATATACCTTTAAATATTCTATAAATATATATATTTCACATATACATGTTTATATATAATGACATTTTTTTAATATTTCGTTCGTAAAGTTGTGTTTTATATTTCTTGGCAAGAACGTGAAAATATTGGTTTCATATACATCCAATGGAAGCAGATTGGACCACAATAGTACTTAGGGAAACGTTCAATGGGTTGAGCTAAGTTTATTCCACAAGTTCATCTGACTTCAGGCTGGACTCGACAACCAAGCCTATATTAGTGTGTTGATTAGTCTATATAACTATGGCGACAAACACGTGAATTGGTAACCACTTCTCCTTGTTTATAACTGGATCATCAACGTGAGGCAAATATATATAAATATGTGAACGGTAATTTTTTTATGAACGTAATAGAAGTATTTATGTAAAATGACATGCATATGTAAGTTGGTCCATTTACATGAAAACAACTGTATGACTTCAAACTATTGCTCGCAGTAATACTGGTTTTGGATCCTTATCTGGGCATTTATGCTTTGTGTTGTCCCAGTACCAGCAATAGTTAAAGTTATTTGTAAACCGTTTCCTAGTAATAGTTTTCTACTATTAACTGTGCACATTATTATGCATAGTAAAACAAAATAAAGTACAATTATTTAATACTCAACTATTTTTTTCCCATGGTTAAAAAAATTATGCTTGAATAAAACATCAATAAAAATATAAAATAATGCAGCATTTTTGTAAAAAATATACTCAGTACTGTCCCAAAACCGTATTTAATTTATGGTAAAATCATAATAGTCATGTGTTGTACAAAGTTACAATTTCTTTTTCGTTGTATTAAATTTTATTTCTTTGGCAACTGGTTTCCAAAGGACTCTTTCTGTAAACGTACAGGCAATGGCCGAATTCTCTTACAGCGTCCATGTTCCGTATCCTCGTGTGTTGCTGTCTGTAATGACTCGCTGCCGACACAGCGGTTAGTTGAGGGCCCACTCGCCATTTTTAATTTCTCATTCTCTCATAATTTATATTAGTTAAGGGCTGTGCCTGTTAGTTTATTACTTTGCCTCTCCTTTACTTGTCTTTTTTTTTTTACAAAGAAAACATATTTTGAAGTGTTGCCAACTTAGGAAAATATTGAGCAGTGTGCTGCCAACTTAGTAACGGGAATTAGAAATAATGCAGACATAAATACGGTAATAACATTAAATAAAACATTGGAAGGTTCCAGGCCTTCAGTATCTCAAAAACATCACAATGATTCAATTAAATTTATGGTATAGTAATTTGTTTCAAAACGTCAAGTGTTATACATCATTTTGAACAGCAGGAAATGTAGTTGATTTTTAAAATTAAATTGGAAATTTTGATTTTTTCAATCAAAGTATTTTTAATATTTACTAAGTGCGATTTAATGCGTGTAAAACTTCGCTCACGTGATAATAATTACAAACACCCATTATATAACAGGTATTAAGTAAACGAATGAGAACTGCCGTGTAGTTCCCCGCCCGGACCTGACACAGCAGCCGGCTGTCTCGACCTCCGTGACCCTTACTTAGAAAATATCTGTCGGAAATATTTGTGCCAGTACAACAAATGAATTTACAAAAGTAGCCGCTTACTGTTGTTAATGGCGAAAAACTAAAAAAAAAAAAAAAAGACATACACACACGTTTTTCGCTAGAGAAGTGTAACATCGAACCTCGGTAACCAGCAAACTTTTGTGCTTCCCGCTGTATGTCTGTCCCTATGTATGCTTAGATCTGTAAAACTACGCAACGGATTTTGATGCGGTTTTTTAATAGATAGAGTGATTTAAGAGGTAGGTTTAAGTGTATAATACATGCATAATACAGTAGAGACACATAGATAATTTTAGAGGTTTCTAATGTGATGTAAATAAACACATATTTTTTCGCTTACATTGCAAACGCTGGCAGAACCCTACGAAATAGATCACGTTGTTGATAATTGATTATCTTTGTTTTTAGTCGAACGAATAGTAAATAAAATAATTTTTTATTCAACTATCGAAAATCGTAGTTTAAGGTAAGGTATTTAAGTTCAAAAAAGAACTGAATAGAATAGGTATCTTTTGTTGTTGATATTTGTTGATTATCTTTTGTTTTTAGTCTATATTTATATTAATAATTAGTATATTCAGAATCAGCATTGCACCCGTGCGAAGCCAGGGTGAGTCGCTAGTACACTTATAATACAAAACTTGGACACGAAATTTAACGTAGACTTTTAAAAAAAATGCCGAGCGTGATAAATATAGGCAAATTATGTTTTCAGCTACATTTCTGGACGTTGAACCACACGTAGTTTCCGCACCCACCGCTAGAATTTGCTGCCGGAGCAGCTACGTAGACTATCAAATAATTTCATTAGCAGACGGAAATTTTAAAGTGTATAATGAAACAGCTACGATAAAAGCGAAAAAGTAAAAAAAAAAAGTAGTAAACCCCGGATTTTGACCTGATTTTCGACAAGAAATTTTTATTAAAATACAGCACCTCTGGTTGAGATTCATTTAACATTTTAATACTAAAAGTTTCCGCCCGGTTTTGCGAACTTTGGTTCGCGCCATCCGACACAGATGGCAGCACCGTGGTGGTTACACGTTTCCGTTCCACGCGACTTCCGTTGCTTGCACCGAGACCAAACAGAAGGCAGAGGGCAGAGGGCAGCAGAGAGGGTGGCGTGTGCTGTCCGGCCCAGGAGCTGACCCACTTGGCTGGTCGTGACGTCAGTGCGCGCGGCTCTGACCTACACCCACTTCATCGCCGAGGCGCCGTCCTAGCGCAACTGCTCGCGCCTTCGGCCCCTGCGGCCGGCGGGTCAGGCAACCCGCCCTGCGCCCGCGCCGCGCGGGCTGCAGGGCTCGCGGTCTCGCGCCCCACCGCCATGCCGCCCCGCACTCTCCCGCCTGCTTCTTACTGTCATCATTAATTAATTAATACAACATAGGTTTATAATAATGTTCGCAGGCTTTCACGGCCATTGTAGCTTGGCTTCTGGGTTGTAGCCGTGTCCTTGGCTAATAATTCACCAACGTTTCGGTCGACATTGCAGTCACCATCATCAGGGAGCAGTTATTTTGTTTGTTTATTACGTATTGCTCGCCTATGTTATAAAAGTAACTCCCAGCAAAATGGAATGCTTCAAAACACACCGATTTAAACTGTATGTTGTCTGACATTCAGTCAGTGCTAGTGTTTGGATAAGATTAGACTTTATACAGCTACGATTTGTTTTGCTGTGTGATTGCTAACCAGTTGACTACAAAAAGTTCTTTTAATGATTCATGCAATAGCTATTTTTGATTTAATACAATTTCTTGGACATGAGCCATTGCAGTTTTGCACTGGTTGCCATGGGGAAAAAAAATTCAAGAACTAATTTAAGAAATAAAAATGACATCATAAACCCAGAGAGAACAAGCCTAAAAAAAGGCATATCAAACAGATAAACCCAACGGTGTACCTAAACAGGTATTATTTACATCACAACGAAGACATCAAAGAAACGTATTCAAAGTTATGTCTCGGAAAGCACAAAAATTACGTGGAAGGAATATGGTTATGAAATTAATAACAGCACGAGACGAACACAGTAAATAACAGTAAATGCAGACGGACAGCAAATCCGGGACAACGCAGCAAATACACGAACACAACGATGACGATGAACAGATATGATGAACAACAAACCGACAACACCGGCGAACACGTTAAGTTTCCTGTGACAAAACAACGGCGTCGTTTGGGGAACAGGCATCAAGGTTTAAGTTTTAATTTTTTGACGTGACAACGTCTAATAAATCGATGATCGCCGGCTGCACGCACAAAAAAGTGTCCCGTTACGGTGTGTCCCGTTACGCTCATTGTACGCTTGCGCCGCATCTATCTCTCTTCCACTCGATTGGAACAACCATCGATTTGACTTTTTCGAGGCACATTAAACATGAAACACTCCCATTCGTTTCCTACTTTTCCTATCATCGTCCTATCCTTAACAGAATAACACAGATTGGAAGAAGTTAAATAGCAAACATGTATAAAAGTTATAGTTAAAATAATCTTTTCGATAAAGTAATAAACATATTTGAATTAATGAGTGCAAATAAAAGTAAATTTATCAATAAAATTGTAGATTTCATTTCACTCCTTCCTTGTATCCATACAAAATAGTGATAATTCAATAAAAATGATTCAATTTTATTCATAAAAGTATGCAATCATTTCATCAATGTTTTGTTATGACGTCACGTTAAACTATCGTCCGTAAACCGACTTTACAGAAAACCAATTTTTTTTTAAATTTTTGTTTTTGAATTTACTCGTGACAAACAGTGCAAAACTGTAAAGGCGTGTGTGCAAGAGACAGAGCCAGCACGACTCCATGGGCTCCCGGGTATCACACCCCACGTGGTGGTCTACAACCACGCCACGTGGCGTGATCACGTGCACCACGGACAGCTCGGCACCCCCCGCGCGTCGTCCCGCCTCGGACTACTGTCACTGTCACTTCGTGTGGCATGGGAATGTTCTGCAGGTTTCCCCGAGGCCACCGCGTGGATTGGCGCGAATAAACTCCGCCTTTCTGGACTTTTCGGGAGTCGGGTCGGCCCGCCACTCTCGTCCCTTCGAGAAGGGTGCCATGGGTATATAAGTGGCGACGCCGGCTTCCGCGAGAGCTCGGAGAGTTCTGCGAGTGAAGGGAATTGCGGCATCGACGAGGAGGGCGAGAGACCTCCTCGAGAGTGGCGCGACGCGGAGTGACGGGATCGAGAGAGTGCGACTGAGTGGCGCGAGACTGTGTGTGTGGACAGGCGCGGGGTGAGGGGCGAACCACTGTTGAGCCTGGCTCCAGTGAGGAGTGCGAACTGCGGAACTTGACTGACATTGAGTGACTTGAGAACAAACATTTTTAAGTGCCAGTGACTTGTGATCAGACAGTTTTTAAGTAGGTACAATTATTTAATGGTAATGTAAATATTAGTAATTAATAGGGACCGGAAAAATTCGCGTGTACAATCACCTCTAGGATGAACTCCATAGTTCTACGTACACTCGGTCAAATGTCATCCACTCATTGGCTGCTGTCTTGTGAGACGTCCTAACGTAGCAGTCTGTGATTAGATAAAGCTTTGGTTGGATGTTTCTCATTAGCCCAGAGTCATCCAGGTGAGTTGTGAACCAATAGCAGAGGCAGCACTGAGGTATAAAGATTTGTATTTTAGCCTATCGTGAAATGAATTCGCGAATTTTTCCGGTCTCTAGTAATTAATTAAATTGTAATAAAACCTAATTCCAGTTCCCCCACATTTTACTCGTAACAATACTACATCGTTGAGATAGTGTAAATCCTCAGTAAAAAATATAATATTAAACATGCAAAATAATTAATTCAGTAGCTCACAGCTGTAGGCATGTTCGCTTGATTGTGTTGTCGAGCTGCCACACGCGCGGGTGATATCTGCAGTGTTGCGACCTGGAACATGCTGGCGCGTGACACAGTCTCACCTCGGGTGAAGAGTGGGTAGGTTGGAAGGGCGAGAAAAAGTGTAACGGCAAAAAAAGACGGGGTGGGGGAAATGAGCGGAGAACGTGCAATGTGTGTATAAAGGTTTGGCCTCAAGATGGCAGCACCTTTAAATTATGTTCGTATGATTTTAATTTTTTTAAACCATGATTTGAAGTAAATTTAAATGTATCTATAAGTAATTATGTTTAAATGGTTTCATTAGTTAATAAAGTGTTTAATTCGTGGTTACACTCAAAACAATTAAATGACACCTAAAAAAGTGATAACACTATTTTTATACTGTCAACTTTAATTATATTATCGATTAAATTGAGGTCATGGGCAAAAAATACAACATTGCAGACGTAAAATAATTCAGGAAACTGCCAACTTCATGTTTCCTCGACATCGGGTCATTAGAGACGATGAGAGATGGTGAGATGAGAATGGAGCATTGAGGGAACGAAAAAGCATGCGAAAATTGCGGGTTCAGGGAGAAATATAGAAACTGAAAAGTCATGTTGTTACCACGCTTTTATTAGCTCCACCTGTATATATGAATGAAAGGACTATGTAAAAAGAAAATATTTCCATTCAATTTTTACCCACTTTTCTACGTCAGAGTGTATTGAAATTTTGCATAATGCAAAGAACCTCTGACAATACAATATTTTGATAACTTAAGACCTTAGTGTTAAGGTGAGGGGGTCAGAAGGTCAAATAACCATACTAATTTCGAGCTATGGGTAATAACCAGGCTTTTTGTGTATCCATGAGGTCGGGGCATGAAAGGTTATTTACCCCGGAGTCGACTGATACCTTAAAATGGGGGGGGGGGGGGGGTAAGACCCAAAATTTTGATAATTTAAAACACAATGGACTTTAGATTTGGAGTGTTTCCGATCCAAAGGTCGGGTTATAGTGGCAAATGTGCCCGGGGTTCGTTAATGGCAATATGGGTGCTATATCTGAAATTATTGGCCACTCTTCCGGAGTGTTCAAGTGTATGATACGGACATTCCATCAGTCCGTGTTTATTTCGGCACAAATGGTGCACATATAATTAAACCAATAGCCATTCATAGAGACCGGAAAAATTCGCTGTTTCGATGGCCTTCAGGATAGACTGCACATTCCCCTGTACACTCGGGCAAATAACGCAAGTTCATTGGCTGCTGACTTGTAAGTCGTCTCAGTTGGTTTGTCTGTGATTCGATCCTTCTTTGGTTGAGGGTTTATAATTGGTTGAGATGCGTCCAGATGAACAGTAAGCCAATAGCCAAATCATCTAAGAGGTATGTGTATTTGAATTCTAGCCTATCGTCTAATGAATCCGCGAATTTTTCCGGTCTATAGCCATTAAGTTTCCAGCGAAATACAGTTATGGTTCTTCTGAAAGGCGAATGTTGCCATTAATACTGAGTTGGGCATATACCGTGCATAAAATGCAAGACTGAACTGTCGATTATGCAGTTGTTTATTTGGGATCGCGTCTCTTTGCTGCCGGACAGGCTTATGTAGCTCTTAGTCGCGTGAAGTCACTGGATGGTCTCCAAGTAGAAGAACTTGATTGCTCTAAGTTAAAACAAGAACAGTTCTATGTATTGTTGACGCATTATCTGAAATGACTACAATACGTGAACATCAATAACCTTATTTTAAGTTCATTGTAACAAATAAATACATTAATGACTCATATTTATTATTTTTTATTTGTTTCTATAACTTATATTCAATACTTGTATTTTATTTAAAGACTAAAGTAGTAAATAAACTTAAAGTCTTAAAAAATTTAAGAACCAGCTTAATCATTGAATAAACTAAAAATTAAAATATAATATTTAAATTTAAGTTATTTGCCCAACAGCCAAATATTGCGCCAAACTCTGTATAACTTAAAGCGTTGGGTGTTATCTTCTTTCATTTTAGTAATGACTATGTCCTAAAATAAGTGATAGAAAATTTAAGACAAATAATATCAAGCACCCCACATTTTTAGTTATACAGAGTTGTGGTGCATTATTTGGTTGTTGGACAAAAAACTTAAATTTAAATTTTATTTTTTTTTAATTTTATGTTCATCAACAATAAAAGCAGTTATTTTTAGTTTTTTAAAATTATTAGTTTGTTAAATATTTGTTAGGTAATGAAAATATTCTATCTTTCAATTTACAAAATTTTGCTTCTTCAAAACATGGTAATTATATAATTTAATGTGTGAAGTTAATAGTGACTTCCTGCTAAACAGTTTCCCCTGTGAAGTCATTAAGTTTAATATTGAATCCATTTTTTTAATGACAGTAATTCTAGTCACACTGTGAACAAAAACTAGGCTAGTTTCATTGTAAATCTCTTAATGTGTGATCTCCTCTTTAACGAAGGTAAATTTTCAATATTCCACGGTAAAAACTTGTATGGCATAAAAACTGTTAGAACCAATGCTTTTTTTTGTTACTCTGTCTCATCCTTAAGGCTTGATATAACACACCTAGTTGGTAGCTTCATTTTATTGTGATTACTATCGTTACGAACTGGGGAACACTATTAGAAAGGATGTATTTATTAATTAATTATTTTTAAAAATGGTGCTAGTTTTGCAAATACACTTATGTGAAACTCAGACACGAAATTTAAATTAGAATTCTTAAACAATTATTCCGAGCGTAATAAATACACGCAAATAGTTTTTTCGACTAAATCTCTGGACGCGAACCTCACGTGGTTTCAGCAGCGCTGCCGGAGCAGCTACGTCGACTATCGAATCATTCGATTAGCAAACCGAAATTTTCAACTATATAACGAAACTGCTCCGATAAAAGCGAAAAAAGACTCGGAAAAAAATACTAAACCCCTGATTTGGATTTTATTGCAATACTGCCCATCTTTTTAAAATTAATCAAAATTTTAATACTATGAAGGTACCATTTTGTTTTGTGAACTTTGTTTCGCGCCACCCGCCGTGGATGGCGGCACCGCGGTTACACACTTCCGTTCCATGCGACTTCCGCCGCACTCTTACTAAATGCCGCGTACCGAGAGATAAGGCGGTGCTATGCCGTCCGCGCTACTCACTCGAGCCGCTACCCGCCTCGCCGATGTCACACGTGGTTGTAGTCTACACGGTGATCCAGGTCATGATCCTCGTTTATTTCCGGTTAGTTCTCCGTTAACAATCACCCAAGAAGTTGCTTCACAGTCGCTCGTCCCAGGAGAACTCGCTGGCATCAGATATCGTACATCACTTTTAGCAATAACAATTACTATTTTTTGAAGTGAAAATTCTAATGCAACTTCCATCAAGGTGGCGTTAAACGTTTACCGCTACCATAGGAAAATAACTGTTGCGTTAAACGTTCAACGCTCCTGGGGAGGGGGAATAGAAAGAGACAGAGCGAGAGTGAATGCGTGGCACTCGAACGCATGCGCGTAGTATACCTGTTACAGGCCAGCGCGAGCGTTAGCAACGAGTAGCGTCCAATATTCCAACGTAAGAGGGAGAGAGAAAGAAAGATACACAAAGGTAGAAAGTAGGAGAGAGAAAGAGAGTGAGTCGGTAGATCCCAAGCACATGCGCGTGGTATTCTTGCTATGCAACGAAGTAAACAGTGTGAGCGTCGTGAAAACCAAAGGGGGAACTACCATTGATGCAGTTTTTCAAGAAATATTGAAAAAAATAGAACTCAAACATTTCGTATCTTACTTTAGTTATCATAATCCCATTGTAATGTTATAGATTTGGATATTTCTCCACTCGAAAATGATAATTAAAAGATGCGATCAATTGTGAATTGTAAGCAATGTTAATAAAGTTTGTCTTAAAGAAACAATATGATTTCACTAAAAATCAATTTCTACCCCTTCCTATTTACATTTCCACATTACGAAGTTTCATTTCTTCCGCGCGGAGGGACTCCACGCACTATATTTTTCCATAGATGATATGAGTATATAAATATCTATCTATATAATGTGAATTATATAAGTAGCTTGGCTTCTGGGTTGTAGCCGTGTCCTTGGCTAGTAGGTAACTGCTCCCTTATGATGGCCACTGCAATGTTGACCGAAACATCGGTGAATTATTCGCCAAGGACACGGCTACAACCCAGAAGCCAAGCTACTTCAGACAATGGCCGTGAAAGCCTGCGAACATTGTGAATTATATATTTATAAATATAAATATATATTGAATGAATTTTAAAGTTAATTACTTGGTATATCTTATTTCACTAGTAGTCATATTTTTATTTTATTTTGACTGTTTTAACATTTTAATGTGTTGTGTATGATTGCTTGGGTGTACGCGTCTACACTTGAAATTTGATTTTTTTTCCTGGTTATTTTCTGTATTAATTTTCTTTATGTTTGTATATATGTTGGCTGTGGTTCAGCAGATGTGCAAATGAATGAACAGAATCACTCGTTGGACGGCGTCCTTGAGTATCCCCTCCCACCCCACCCCCTGGAGGCCTGCCGGTCGAATCACGCGGCGTGTAGCGGCCCGAGCCCTCCTGGACGCTGATTGGCGCGCCAGCGAGCCAATGGCGCACCGCGGGTCAGGCGCGTTGTTGCTTCACGACCGCTTCTTGGGCCCGCTCCACAGTAGAGACTGGAAAAATTCGCGGTTTCAATGACCTCTAGGATAGACTCCACGATCCTTTATGTACTAGGACAAATTGCACCTGCTCATTGGACAATGACTCGTGACACGTGTTACCGGGGATGCTTGTGATTTGATTCTTCTTTTTTTGAATGTTTTTCACTGGCTTAGAGTCCTTCAAGTAAACGGTCTAATCACTGACTCAAGAATGAAGGTGAACGAGTTTGAAGTCTAGCCTACCGCGAAATTAATCCGCGAATTTTTCCGGTCTCTACTCCACAGAGACAGGATCTTACGGAACAGCCTCAAGAATCATTAAAAAAAATTATGCTGCAATCATACAAAAATAACTGTTACCGGTTCAGTAAATGAATGAGATTATATAGCCAAATTTTGGTAGGTTGTGTCCAAAATTACGTGTGAAGTACATTATTATACGTACTTTTCCGCACAAGGGACATCACAAGGGCTTTCTGAACTGTAAGTGAAGTATACAAGTATGCAAATTAATGAATTTGAGTTGGTGTGTCTGTATCAGTGAGGCGGGATGATAAGCGCGACGCTCGCTGGTGCTTCTAGCGCGGTGTCTCCTCTGGACTGGCGTGCAGTCTTCTCGTAGTCACAGGGCAACTGTGACATTTGAGCGGTGACCGTAACATTATATGGCGGAGAAATGAAGATAAACGGGTAATGCAAGTCCCTTGAGTGCTTTCAAGAATCTGTACCGGTTGTTTTACGCCTAAAAATGACTCTGAAAACATGCATTTCAGCCATTTCAACTCTTCTAAAAATACAGTTTAAAAAACTTAATCGAAAACAAAAGTACTTTTCGGCCCTCAGCGAACTCTTAAATTCTTTTCGTAAACAGACCCCACTCGGATATGAGTAGTTTTGAAATCGCGTTGTTTTCCCTGAAGCTCTGCGCACCGTGTGTGTGCCCGCCCGGGTAAATATTATCCATATTTTTGCTCTAATTATAATTTTTAACTGTTTACCACAATCGTTTGGCGTGTCAAGGCAAGAATAATATCTCCCAGACCTTATAACTTTTAATTTCACGCGAGCGATTACAACTAACATGATAATAATGTTCGTAGGCTTTCACGGCCATTGTCTTGAGTAGCTTGGCTTCTGGGTTGTAGCCGTGTCCTTGGGCGAATAATTCACCGACGTTTCGGTCGACATTGCATTCGCCATCATCAGTAGGTAACTGCTCCCTGATGATGGCGACTGCAATGTCGACCGAAACTTCGGTGAATTATTCCGCCAAGGATACGGCTACAACCCAGAAGCCAAGCTACTTCATATATCACGATAGTCACACCTGTTCGGAAGTGGGGGAACTTGTACAAGTAGCCAAAGCTGAGTCATATGTAGAGACCTGCAAAATTCGCGGTTTCGATGGCCTTCAGGATAGACTGCACATTCCCCTGTACACTCGGGCAAATAACGCAAGTTCATTGGCTGATAACTAGTAAGTCGTCTCATTTGGTTTGTCTGTGATTCGATCCTTCTTTGGTTGAGGGTTTATAATTGGTTGAGATGCGTCCAGATGAACAGTAAGCCAATAGCAAAATCCTCTAAGAGGTAAATGTATTTGAATTCTAGCCTATCGTCTAATGAATCCGCGAATTTTTCCGGTCTCCAGTCATATGCCATGTCGACCCAAAAAAAAAAATTCAGCACGAAAGCTTTTTTTATTGCAAGCGGGAGCGATGTTTTTGAGACGGCAGGACGGCGAGGAGGCGAGCGGCCTCCCACACAAAGGTGCGCCTGGCCCCAAACAGCTGACCGAGACCTGGATTCTCGGGTCGGTATCGCCTTGCCGCGCCGGCCACGCGAGCCTAATCTCCTCCTTGCATCAGCCCTGACTCCGTGACCGCCGCCCTCCCCCCTCCTTGGTCACGTGACCGGCAGGGGTGCCACCTGCGGGCCGCGAAAAAAAATAATAAGACTGCCCCTGGCCGCGCTGTGACTCATGCGACCTGCGAACACTCGCCCCTTTGCTCTTGAGTTTTCCTTTTGACGACCTAATCCTTAGGGCCATGAAAATTTCGCTAAAAGATCCCGAGAGTAGCTGGAAGTTAAAACACTGTAGCATCGTCTGTGTTTTCGTGATTGGGTGAGTTACTTTGAGGTGCATGTCGATTGTTAAGGGGCCCGCCTACCTGGACACACATACGGTGTACAGAGCTTCAGGAAAAACAACGCGATTTGAAAACTACTCATGATATCCGAGTGGGGCCTATTTACGAATAGCATTTAAGAGTTCAATGAGGACCGAAAAGTACTTTTAATTTCGGATTAAGTTTTTAAATTGTATTTTTAGAAGCGTTAAAATGCCTAAAACGCGTGTTTTCAGAGTAATTTTTAGGCATAAAACAATTAGTACAGATTCTTGAAAGCACTTAAGGGGCTTGCATAACACCTTTATCTTCATTTCTCCGCCATATAATGTTACGGTCACCGCTCAAATTTCACAGTTATCCTGTGACGACGAGACGAATGCGCGCCAGTTCAGAGACTTGCGCTTAGAGGCTATACCGCGCTGGAAGCACCAGCGAGCGTCGCGCTTATCATCCCGCCTCACTAACACAGATACACCCCTGACGAGGCGGGCCCCTTAACAACAACCAATCACACTAATTCAGTGTGGAAGCAAACTCGTCCTGAGTGGCTCGGTCAAACAAGGCAACGACTTCTCTCGCAGACGGCCGCCAATCACAAGGAAGAAACCGCTGGTGTGGGTATACCTTGTTGCAGTCTAGTAGGTGTTCAGATTTTTTCGCGAAAATTTCCTGGCCCTACTAATTCTACATTTATATTACTATATTTTATGTGACAGCTTTGAAGTCATTTGTGCAAAATTTCGGTAGTTACCGTGACCACAAAAAAAAAAGAATTTTCTATGTAAAGTTCGCAAACTATGGGGCGTTAATTGAATCGGTTGAAAGGAATACCAAAACAAGAAATTTTTTTTTCAGGTAACATAGGCCCGGAAAAAGCAAACCTGCAAACCAATAGCCACGAACGTTAGCACGCAAATTTAAATTCCGCGCGCATCAGGGCGCTACTCCATTGGCCGAGAGGACGCGCGACCGCAGCCAGTGACGTGCAAGCTCTCCGCGGGAAGCAGGCGACGAGACGGCACAGCCAATCAGAGATGTTCCATTTGCTTTCTTTGAATTACTAAATTACTCCACGTTAGTATATATTACGTAGTATAAGATATTTACTTACTCACAATATTTATTTTTTAAGGCAGCTTCCGAAGGAAATTTTTCGAAATTAAAGTATTATAAACTACGAAAAAGGAATTAAATAGAAAGTAAACTTATAACGATATGGAAATGAAATCTTTTGAATTGTTAAACTGGCAGCTTTTTATTAAAGTTATGCGGGAAAAAACTAAAGTTTTAAGTCAAAATATTTGCTATATAGATTTATCTATTTATTTGTGTATATTAGGTATAAACCATCTAAATTTCGATATTCGGCAAAAATACAATAATTTAAAATGTGTAAATTTAAAAAATAAAAATTTAATTTTATGTTGCATTAAAAATTATCTCAATCAAAATTTAAGCTTAACAATAATTCAATACATACAAAAGTATTAAAATTATAATGTGGAAGTTATTTTCAATTTCTTCTTAATGACCATTTGTATAGTTATTTGTGGCAGTTTTAATTTCCTTATTAAAAATTTACATAAATTGTTTACTGTGCTAAATCCTTACAGGATTTATATAACACCTTAAGAGTGATGTGCGAACACAAATTTAAAGTAACTTATGTGATAGTTGCATTACTTTATGCATTATATTACAACAACTACCAAACCACAATCATTATTGTGGGCGTGAAAATTAGTCTGTAATATATTGCCGCAAAGAAATGTAAATATTTATATTTTGTGCCACTTGCGGGTTAGATACACGTTTACAAAATTTATAGCACTAATGACTTCCGTATCGTGTTTAGGTTGTGCGTTATATTATGCATGCAATTAAAAAGAAATTGGGTTAGGTTACTGGAGTGTGTGTATGAGAACATTCTCGAGGCCCGAGATGACATGACTAGAGATTGAAAAAAAACGCGGTTCCAATGACCTCTAGGATAGACTCCACGATCCTCTATGCACTAGGACAAAGTGCACCTGCTCATTGGATTATGACTCGTGACACGCGTTACCTGGGATGCTTGTGATTTGATACTTCTTTTGTTGAAGGTTTTTCACTGACTTAGAGTCATTCAGGTAAACGGTGGTCCGATCACTAGAGACAGGAAAAATTCGCGGTTTAGATGGCCTTCAGGATAGACTGCACATCCCCTTGTACACTCGGGCAAATAACGCAAGTTCATTGGCTGCCGACTTGTAAGTCGTCTCAGTTGGTTTGTCTGTGATTCGATCCTTCTTTGGTTGAGAGTTTATAATTGGTTGAGAGTTTATAATTGGTTGAGATGCGTCCAGATGAAAAGTAAGCCAATAGCAAAATCATCTAAGAGGTAGCCAATGGTATTTGAATTCTAGCCTATCGCCTAATGAATCCGCGAATTTTTCCTGTCTCTACTGACTCAGAATTAAGGTGAACGAGTTGGGAGTCTAGCCTACCGCGAAATTAATCCCCGAATTTTTCCGGTCTCTAGACATGAGTGATGAGCTGCCTAGCTCATATGGCAACGGTCTGCAGTTCTATTCCAACCCTCGAAATAACTCAATCAAACCCGTGAAAAACTAAAGTCTGTAGGATTGTTGGGAAATGAATTTTATAGTTGACTTTTTAATGAAATAGGAAAAGTTAATTAATGCATTTGAAAGACTACACACAAAGGATTAATTTAAAAAAAATGTATACAACATGATTACAAGTTTATAGCTCATGCTAGAGTTGACATAAAAATTGGGCGTTATGTTTCTAAAAAGCTTTAATCAAATACTTATTCAATTTTTAAAATATTTTATAAACAATTAAAGATAGTTTTATTATGATTTTACTAAAAATAATGTGCAAAACCACAAAATTATGAAAGCAAAAGAATTAAACTCCTGTGCATAAACTAAAAAAAGGGGCGCCCCCACCCCCTCTTTTCCTAAATTATTTTACTCCTCTAGTATTGTTTTTTTCTATGATTTATTGAATAAATATATAACTACAATAAATAATTCATGACTGGTTTTATGAATTCAATTAGAGTTTTATGAATGTTTTTAAGAACCTTAAAGGCAAATTCATATTCAGTCCTAGCATTAAATGACAGCACGTAATCATGCAGTGTGCAGGTTTGTATTAATAGTTTGTCTGTAGCATTTGTAGTAAAACACTTTATTTTCAGGGATTTTTTTTTCAAAACACCGAAAAAGTCAAGTTTTTAAGCTTTTGGTTAAACCAAATTTTTATTGATAGATAAATGATGTCCTAAAAATAAAATGTTTTACAACAATTCTACATACCAAAGATTAATTCAAAACTATGTACCACACGATTACGTACTCTTTGTTAATGCTTGTGTTAAAATACTTCTTGATGTTTAAGTTTCACAAAACGTTTCAAGAAACACTTATTAAATTGATGAAACCATCTACTAAAAACAATTAGCCATAAATATATTGTACATTTTATTGAATTCATGAACAAGTATCCAAAACTTAAGAATTAAAACAATGTACAATAACTACCACTATAACCTAAAAATATAATTTAATTTTTCTATGATTGCATTCGTATTGGTCTTAAAATTTTAAAATCTTAATCAATAAAAGAAACACACTCTCAGTCGATCTTTCTGTCAATCGTTACGATAAATATCGATATACGAGAGACGTTATAAGCCGCAATATACATTGTAAACCTGTACGCATTAGATATTTATTTTTTTGATAGCCGTTACTTAAATTAACAACCAAACAAACCTAGAAAATATAATAGTTATTTTCTTAGTAAGGTGAGTGATTTGCATCACTAGTAAACTCTGTACATTTCTCATCCCTCGTCAGGATAAATTCCGCTCTTGAAGTACAAGTGAATTTGAAGCGAAACTTCCCTACAGCTGGTAGGGTAAGTCAAAGCTATGAAGTCAAAAGGGCGTTACGGTAAAAAATGAGCGCGTCTTTCAGTACTCGCCAGTGTTACCTCAGTAATGATCCTTCAAGGCTTGTAGGTAGTGAGAGAACGACGTAAACAAGTTGTTGCGTGTGTAAGTTTTTGTGTGTATAAATTTTTGTGTGTATAAGTTTTTGTATGTGTAAGTTGTGTGTGTAAGTTATTGTGTGAGTAAGTTGTCATGTGTGTAAGTTGTCGTGTGAGTTAAGTTGTCGTGTGTGTAAGTTGTTGTGTGTGTCCCTGTGAATGTTTTAATACAACACTGGTAGTTGGATATTACACATAAAAATGTTTTAAATACAACAATGTTTGCGTTTTTAATACAGGATTTCCATAAGAGAATATCTGTTTCAATTTTATATAATAATATTTTAATTTAGACCAATTACATCAAATTAAAGGTAAACTAACCTAGTTATTCTTACAAACGCTCAATATGTGCACCTTTAGTAATACGGCACACATTTAACTTAAGTACAATTCTTCCCACACTTTGGTTAACAAGTCCGGAGTAATGTAAGCAATAGCCTCTACCAATTCTGTATCTCAACTCTGGCAAATCATTATGTAGCGGCGGAACGTAGACACGATCTTTTATAAAACCCCAAAAGAAAAACAATCGCATGGCGTTATGTCAGATGAACGTGGAGGCCAGCGCAAAAGAGCTCTGTCGTCTCGACCATTACGACCAATCCAACGGTCAGGGACTTCGACGTTCAACCACTCTCGTGCAAAGAGATTCCAATGGGGAGGGGCTCCATCCTGTTGCCAGATAAAGTTTACAGGTTCACCCTCTGCTAATTACGTCCATGAGTCACCATTTTGCGTAGGTGGTGCTGCAAGCGGGAAAACCACGAAGCAGTACTCACGCATGCTCTTTAGTTGTGTCCTTGGATAAAAACTCTTCAGCGCTTACAGTTAATATTTTAAAACTTTGTAACAGGGACATTATTTTATGGATACAATGCGTAACAATGTCTTACATATAACAATGCATTTCCCTACTTCCACTTATACAAATTTCAGTTCTATTCACAAAGTTTCTCCTACGAAATGCCGCGAACCGGAGCTAAGATGTTACACATCAAAAATTGTTTCACTCAGTGTGTTACGGAAAGTGTAACGATCAGGAAGAGAGCGGTGTAACCACGTAGCTTTTTGGCTCCATGTTTGTTCCACTTACATTTCTATGGTGTAGTGACACCCTGCGAATGTGGATATGGCCATTGCACATTACACGCGTTATTCTGAAGCATCTTGATAGAAATAGCAACTGAATTTTCAGGTCAATATGAAGCTTAAAACATACAAGTGCCACATAACATGTGATTCCCGTAAAGCCTCTCGGTTTGTAAATTTATGTATCATATTTTGGCTATCAAGTTACTTGCCGGAAACACAGAGCACAGCAGTAGCGCTGCTTGCAGCGCCACCAGTGAGCTGACGTGGAACTACTACAAAAAACCTGTGAAGTTTAACTTCTAACGCAAGTGGCAACCACGGTTTCGTGTTTTTAAATAAATTCATTACATAGCTGTCATTATTTTTACAATTGGTTTTTATATATTTAATATGTGTGTATTTAATAATTTTTGGAATACTGTGGTAAATAATTTTTGAATAAACTTTTAAATTTTAGTATGTATATAATTCACGTATGAATATATTATTGGGGTTTCCTAAAATAATATAAATTTAAGATATTTTGAGTACTATAAAACCATTTGTTTTATTATTTACGAATTATGACTTCAAATAAAATGTTCACCAAAAATTAATTAAAAACTGTATATAAGCCTTTGATGTTATAAAAATTATTAAATTAGCACTTTTAATTACCAAAAACGTTTATACAACTTCCTTTATTTATAAACAGAAGCCTATACACAAATTTCCATATTTATAACTTCATAAACGACGAATATCCAAACAAACTTCCATTCCCAATCTAAATCCCTTAGGGGGATGAATTTTCAAAAATACTTTCTTAGTGCACATCTACGTTATACACGAAAAAATTTCATGTTTCTGGGACCCACCAGTTTAAGCTATGCGTTATCTGCCGGTCAACCAGTGTTAAGAGTTTTGTTAAGTGGATCATAATGAAGTTCCTGAAAGTTTAGCAGTAAAATTATAATAATAAAACTACCTCCGTAGCTCTATCATATAGCGGGCCTCAAACCACGTGAGAATCGACACAGAGCTGTGTTGCAAGAGAGGCGCTGTGGTAGGGGGTGTGGAATTGTAGTGGTTTCCTGAAGCTACTTCCTGGAGAACCCTGTGGGGGGAATGTAGTCCTGCCCCAGTAGACCTGTGCGTGTCCTCTCTTGACCTCGTCAAAGAGAAGCAAGTATCCACCACATAATAATAAATAGAGACCGGAAAAATTCTCGGTTTCAATGACCTCTAGGATAGTCTCCACGATTCTCTATGCACTAGGACAAATTGCACCTGCTCATTGGATAGTGACTCGTGACACGTGTCACCGGGGATGCTTGTGATTTGATACTTATTTTGTTGAAGGGTTTTTCACTGGCTTAGAGACCTTCAGGTAAACGGTGGTCCAATAACTGACTCAGAATGAAGATGAACGAGTTTGGACTCTAGCCTACCGCGAAATGAATCCGCGAATTCTTCCTGACTCCAGCGATGGGTGTGGCTGTGGAGCCAGTTCGTTGTCGTGTGACTTGGAACCCGCCGGCGCGCGAGTGGAAGACGCTCACTCGACGCCCAGGTATGCCCGCTCCGGGCATTGGGGCATGCGCCATGCCGTCTCGAGGCCCGCGGCATGCAAATAGCATCAGCTAAGCGATCCTCGGACAAAGCTCCGAACCAGCGGTCGATACGACGGCACGTAACAACCCCCCCTCCCCCCCCCCTACACGGGGGCCTCCGCTTCCCTCCCAGATCACATGCATCCGCGTAATAAACCATTTTCCCCCTTCCACGATAAAGGTCTTGACGAACCCAAAAATACTTCTGTCGGAGCGCCCAGGACACAAAAGGGGGAAAAAAAATTCTGAACTTTTACGATAGATTCCTTTGGAAAACAGTTGCCAAGATATAGTCAGTAGAGACCGGAAAAATTCGCGGATTCATTAGGCGATAGGCTAGATTTCAAATACATATACCTCTTAGATGATTTTCCTATTGGCTTACTGTTCATCTGGACGCATCTAAACCAGTTATAAATCCTCAACCAAAGAAGGATCGAACCACAGACAAACCAGCTGAGACGACTTACAAGTCGGCAGCCAATGAACTTGCGTTATTAGCCCGAGTGTACAGGGGAATGTGCAGTCTATCCTGAAGGCAATCGAAACCGCGAATTTTTCCGGTCTCTAATAGTCAGTGATACCACAAGAATGAAAACTGTAACACTGTACAACACATGGCTATGGTTATTTTTTTGCATATATTAAATACGTTTTTCGAGATGATACTGAGTATTTCTCACCAAAAGTTGGCGCATTATTTAATATTTCAATTAATGTTTCATTAAATCATATTTTTTAAACCACGGAAAACCTGATTTAATGTTCAATAATTTGAGTTGATTTTTATTATGCTTATTAATGTGTGCATTTAAAACTGGAAAGCTATTCAGGGAACGGTTTTCAAATAACTTTAACTATTGGAGGTACCGGGACAACACGCAGCATAAATTCCCGGATAAGAATATGAACACATTATTACAGCGAACATTATTTTGTGGTGACACAGTTGTTTTCATGTAAATATTCAAATCTACAAATATACCTATTTAATTTTACATGAACATTTCTGTTTCATTTACGAAAAAAACATCACACTCTAGCAGCTTGTGCAACTGGATTCAAGGCAAGCACACACAGAAACTTCAGGGACATGAAAACTTCACATGGCAAAATTGAAGTTAGTTGTACTATACCAGCATAAACAGTAAATGCAGGTTTACACTAGAAAATTAAATAATTAAGAATTAGTGGAGTATTGAAGATATGACTCCATGTATAGGTACTAATATGATGGTATATAATGGACGTGTAGGGGTTTTGACGGGTGTTGTGCGAATCATATGTTGACCTTAGAATTAAAAGCGATGGTTATATTTGATATATTTCCTTAATAATTATGAGAAAAACCAATGAGAGCACATTAGAAAGTGATTTGGCACGAAATGTTTCCTTGGGGAAAACAGGTTGTGATTACTACGAAATGAATAGAAAATACGAAATTATTACCATAATGCCAATAAAAAGAGACCTGAAAAATTCGCGGATTCAATTCGTGGAATGTTACGATTCAAATAATTATACCTTATTGCTCCTTAAGCCATTGGTTCACTGTTAATCTGGAGTAATGAGGGCCAATTAGAGATCCTCGCTCATAGAAGTGTCGAATCACAGGCTGCCCAGTCGAGACGACTCACAAGTCAACAGCCAATGAACAGTTGGCATTTGCCCGAGTGTGTCTGTAGAGGATAGTTGAGTCTATCCTGGAGGTCGTTGAACCCGCGAATTTTTCCGGTCTCTACCAATAAACAATAAATTACCTTCTTAAAAGTAAAATACAAGAAATGTTTTTAAAAAAGTGTTTAAGTCTTTCTGCACTCGCCAGTGATTTGTAAACATCTGACCTCGAGAACGAGCAAATTCATGTCTTCTCGTGTTGTTAATATTGAAAATAATTAGAGACCGGAAAAATTCGCGGTTTCGATGGCCTTCAGGATAGACTGCACATTCCCCTGTACACTCGGGCATATAACGCAAGTTCATTGGCTGCTGACATGTAAGTCGTTTCAGTTGGTTTGTCTGTGATTCGATCCTTCTTTGGTTGAGGGTTTATAATTGGTTGAGATGCGTCCAGATGAGCAGTAAGACAATAGCAAAATCATCTAAGAGGTATATGTATTTGAATTCTAGCCTATCACCTAATGAATCCGCGAATTTTTCCGGTCTCTACAAATAATGCTATAATGTAAAACTCGGACACAGAATTCAAATTTTATTTCTTTAAAATAATACCGAGCGTGATAAATATACTGATCAATAAAATGTTCACTTGTCAAGAACATAACAATTTCTAGACACGAACCACACACATAATTCTGCGTCTGCCGCTAGAATTCGCTGCCTGAATCGTAACATTTGCTTGTCACTAGAGACCGGAAAAATTCGCGGATTCATTAGGCGATAGGCTAGAATTTAAATACATATACCTCTTAGATGATTTTGCTATTGGCTTACTGTTCATCTGGACGCATCTCAACCAATTATAAACCCTCAACCAAAGAAGGATCGAATCACAAACAAACCAACTGAGACGACTTAAAAGTCAGCAGCCAATGAACTTGCGTTATTAGCCCGAGTTTACAGGGGAATGTGCAGTCTATCCTGAAGGCAATCGAAACCGCGAATTTTTCCGGTCTCTACTTGCCACCATTATCCACAGGTGGCAGCACCAAACTAACAGATATTTTAAACTATTAGAAACGGCTGCAATAAAAGCGAGAAAAAAAATTTCAAACCCCGGTTTTTGTTCTAGTTTTCAACAAGAAATTTTACTAAAATAATATCCATCTTATTTAAATTCGCTAAAAATTTTATACATTAAAGTTCCCGCACACTTATATTTGTTTTTACTTAAACGACTGACTTCAGTCTGTAAATAAATACTACAAACAAACATCAGACTTATTAAGCTGTTTCAACATTATTATTATAATAACATATATTTTACAACATTATTATAAGAAGTAAATAATAAATACCTAGGACAAGATTCGAACCGCATCCTGTGAGGTTAACAAGCGCTCTCTCTATCGCTGTGGTGTGCTGTGCGGTTGACATATTACAAGGAGGATATATTGTATTATAATTACTGTAATGCCAGACTTATTACGTATTTTAAAACTTGAGGTTACTTTTAATTTGGCACACCAATACGTTTGATATGTACCCTAATGTTTACGAAAGTGACTATACACGAGTTTATGTTGCTACACGTGGGTCCGCCATCTTTGTGTCACATTTCCGCCAAAAACCTCCTTTCCGTTTTCACGATATTACTCCTGCAAAATGCCGTATTCCGAGCGTTAAATGGTTACACATCAAAATGCTCTAATCAGAAATTATATTTTGTTTTGTTATTTCAAAAATCGAATATTCTGATGTGTTTCTGGTTAGTGTTTGCTATTATACGAGTTTATAAAAAAAGTATTTACAATAAATATAAATAAATTTTTTATGTGAAAATTGGCGTGAAATAGATGATATTAACATTACATAAAAATATTTAAATTTGAATATATTTGTATTCTAATTTGTATACGAATTTGAGGTAACGAGCTACTGTATTGTAATATTTAGGTTGAATCGTAGCCATAAGTCGTATTTTAAGTAGGTACCTACATAACCAAGCGCACCATGGATAAAAATGTTTCGTTGAACAACTCATTAATCGGTAGAGACTGGAAAAATTCGCGGTTTCAATAACCTCTAGGATAGACTCCACGATCATCTATGTACTAGGACAAATTGCACCTGCTCATTGGATAATGACTCGTGATACGCGTTACCTGGGATGCTTGTGATTTGATACTTCTTTTGTTGAAGGTTTTTCACTGGCTTAGAGTCCTTCAGGTAAACGGCGCGGCGGTCCAATCACTGACTCAGAATGAAGGTGAACGAGTTTGGAGTCAAGCCTACCGCGAAATGAATCCGCGAATTTTTTTTGGTCTCTATTAATCGGTTACGATTCCTAACCGAAATGCACTTTTAAATGCACCGTATACATACAAACACAAAAATTCATCTTTTATAACATGGCTTAATTTCATTGGCTGGAATAAACGACCACTACGTCAATCATAAACTCTAAATTAGCAGTATTACTAAACTCTTTTTCATCGGCAGTAGTATATAATAGGGGCTCCGAAAACAGGCTTCAGGCTGTGGAGCGTGTGGAGCTGCACGCTCGAAAAAATGTCACGTTCCGGAGGCCATATTTGATGAGCGTAACGGGACACAACGTAACGGGACAAGTAGATCACGGCAGCCATCTTGGATCCGGATCAGAATTCTATTAAGTTAATTTTTTGATGAATTTTGAACTTTTCCCCGAATCTCTAGCATTAAAATTACGGATTTTCAAGATGGCGGCCAAATTTCAAGATGGCGGGTGTCACAGCAATAATAAATGATTACTGCACTCTAGCGGGTAAGAATTAAACTAACATGGCGTCGGTGCACTCTCGCCGCCGATACAATGATGATGGTTTCCAACATCGAAGACAAGATGGCGGACATGACGTCATACTAGATGATGTTATATATGCTTTGAAAAAAGTGGTGGGGGGCAGTCTGTCAGCAGCCACCACAGGGGGAAGGATCGGTCGCCATTTTTAATTTTTTGACCTCGTCGGGTTCGAACCGAGGACTCCGAACTCCGTGTCTAAAAAGTTCAATTTTTATAAATATTTTATTAAAATTTTATTAATTTAATTTTTTTTATAAATTTTAAAATTTTTTTCATTAAAATCGGATAATAAATAAAAAAGTTAAAGATGGCGGCCGTAACGGAAATTGCAACGGTGACGTCATCATCCAATATGGCGGACAACACAATGCCGGAAAGTTCGAGAAAACAAAATGACGACATCCAAAATGGCGGATCCAAGATGGCGGATCCAAGATGGCTGCCGTGATCTACTTGTCCCGTTACATTATGTCCCGTTACGTTGTGTCCCGTTACGCTCATCAAATATGGCCTCCGGAACGTGACATTTTTTCGAGCGTGCAGCTACACACGCTCCACAGCCTGAAGCCTGTTTTCGGAGCCCCTATTATATACTATCGGCGTTCAGGATTAGTTTGTAACTCTTAAGTTTTTCAGTAGTAAAGTCACATAAAAGCCCCTCGAATTCGAATTAATGTATCACACTTAAGATATTAATTTACTTGCTATGTGGTGCCGAAGGCTTAGAGACGAAATTCGGCATCATTGCTTGCACGATACACTTTTTTTGTGGCACCATCAAACTCGCAAAAGAAACAGAGGAATAAATAATGGGATCCATAACATAGCAGGTGTAAGTAAAATTTTTGCCTATATGAGGTTCTCATACCAAAACAAAACCTGCGCATCTGAGCTAAACGAGTCCGAGGCCAAATATTATTGATGTTTTTTCTCTAATTTCATATTATTTCTTGACAGAATGTTTTTTATGTAATTTTAACTTAGAAAGTTACTCAAAATTATTTTTTAAACCATTTAGAGTAGTTATAAGAGCTCTAGTCTCATGCGTTCTCCATCCTGTTGCTATACAGTTTTTCATAACAGTCCGAACTCTTAAACGTCGTCTAAGTCGAGAGTTTATTTGAAAGAAAATTATTTATAGTAAAATTTATAATAAAAAATATATTATATAAAGATTATAAGGTCTATAACCAAATAGTACAAAAAGGCATCTCCCAACAAGTTACTTGAAACTCTACAGCACAAGAAATTGATTAAGAGTCACCTTCAAAATTTTCCTAAGATTCATAACAGCATGAAAAATGATTATAATATGAATAAATACTATCATGAGTTGATCCAGGGTTATAACTTACTCGTGGGATACACGAGCATAACAAACACTAGATAAGCAATTTCAAGTTAGGGATACTTTTACTAAACGACCACTAACAATGTGAAGCAAACCTGAGCCAACCTTACACTGTGTGGATTTCAAAAGAAAAAAAAAAAGCAGTAATCACCAACAAGTGGTGGAGAAACAGTTAATTCTTTGTTCAAGTTAAAACATTATGCCAACAATACTTCACAAACAACTAGTTCTACACACGAGTGTGGGAAAAACAAACAACAAATTACAACTACACGCTTATTACTAGGGGCATGCATATTTCGCGAAAATATTCCGAGACTAGCTCAAAGTCAAAACACTGTACCGTCGTCTGTTTTTCGTGATTGGGTGAGTTTCTTTCAGGTACATGCCAATTGTTACAACACCAATCACAGGTTTTTAGTGCGGAAGCAAACGCGAGCTGAGTGGCTGTCAAATAAGGCTACGACTTTTCTCGCAGACGGCCGCCAATCACAAGGAAGAAGACGGTGGTGCGGGTATACCTTGTTGCAGTCTAATCGGCGTTCAGAGTTTTCCGCGAAAAATGCCTGCTCCTACTTATTACTGAACTCCATAAGGCCAGACCGACAAGTGGCAAGGTTGCACCGTCTAACTTAAACAGGATACATGGGATACCCGTATTATACACATCATGTATCCAACTATACCATCTGGCAGCCCTGTGCGCACGTGCGAAGGACGAGGGGGGTAGGGGGTAGGGGAGCACAGCTCAAGGGTGGGGGAAGGGGGGAAAGGGGTGTTTCGAACCATAGAGTCTCTTCCTGGCGGACGGCATCGAGGCCAGAGCGCGCGGTGTGGAGTCTCCCAGCCAGGCCCTCCACCCTCGACTCTATGTCGTGCTTGGAAACGGGGAAGCCTTCATTTCACAGACTAGATAGCCACACCCGAAGTTCCCCGAAGTTCATGCTCGCTTTTTTTTTCTTCCGTTCTATCTCATTGTATAAACCGGTGTGGCATTAAATTTTGCGGTCGATTAGGATAGGTTAGCTACATTATAAATACTTTAAAACATTGCGTATGGTTGGTTATATTAGGTAAGTATAGCTACATTAAAAATACTGTAAAATCATTTTATGATTGCTTAGCAAATAACATTTAATATGTAGCTATCCAGGGCTAGGAAACCGTTTACATGATTTCACAGTATCTTTAATGTAGCTATCCTAAACAAATCAACCGTCCACAATGTTTTTAAGTATTTATAATGTAGCTAACCTTACCTAATTGACCATTAGTTATTATGAGTTACAATGAACAAAAAAAAACCGAAGATACACGTTCGGGCGTTTGGCTCTCTCGTCTGTGAAAAAGAGGCTTCCCTTGGAAACGTGTTCGCTTCTGTACTTTATTACACAAGAGTCCATTGGAAACCAGTTGCCAAGAAATACTTTGTAATACTACGTGTTCAACACATGGCTATGATTATGTTCGCTGAGTACCGAGTATTTCTTACGAAAATCGGCACATCATTTTATATTTTATTTGATGTTTCATCTAAACATAATTTTTTTAAAACCAAGGGAAATATAAAATAATAACCAATAATTAGGATATATTTGTTTTATTATATTTATTAATGTACGCAGTTAATACTGTGAAGCTATTCAGGTAACGATTTGCAAATAACTTCAACTATTGGAGGCACTGGGACAACACAAAGCATAAATGCCCGGGTAGGAATGCGAATCCAGTATTACTGCAAACACCATTTTGTAATGATACAGTTGTTTCCATGTAAATGTACAAATTTACAAATACCTTTGAGTTTGTATAAATATTTCGGTTTCATTTACAAAAAAAGTTACAGTTTAACCCTTATAATCATGCATGCGACCGGACCTCGCTTAAACGACAGGATTATCCTATAAGTAGGGACCGGAAAAATTCGCGGGTTCAATGACCTGCAGGATGAACTCCATAGTTCTGCATACACTCGGTCAAATGTCACCCACTCATTGGCTGCTGTCTTGTGAGACGTCCCAGCGTAGCAGCCTGTGATTCGATAAAGCTTTGGTTGGGTATTTCTCGTTGGCTCAGAGTCATCCATTGAGTTGTGAGCCAATAGCAGAGGCAGCACTGAGGTATAACGATTTGTATTTTAGCCTATCGCGAAATGAATTCGCGAATTTTTCCGGTCTCTACCTATAGGTGAATGCTAAGTCTGTACCAGTGGCAGGCAACAAGATAGCACTGACGTTATTACAGTTACTGCAAGGGCCACATATTAACTTCCACAGCAATGGAAAGTCCTCTTGGATGCATTCCAATATACGGCTTTAATAATCGATAATATTTATCAACACAACCTTTAAATAAAGTAAAATATAATATAGTGAAAAATCACATTCCCAGTATAATCATTTAGATTTTAAATATTTACTCACACTGCTATAGAAATTACTTTTGTTGCTAGTTTAATTATTCATGTTTATTCCTCGCACGAAAATGCATCCTATTGAAACAAATTATAGTTTTATTTTATTTACAACCACCGTCTCTGAAATTATTACAGGAATTCATTCAAAACAACAAAAATAAAACCAACACCAAATAATAACAAACGTCCCCATATAGCAACTATGAATATTAACACAAGCACACAAAAAAAAAAAAACTCCCAGCAGACACTCAGCTGATACGATTATTTCCATATAACTAAAAAAGCCAACTGTGCAGATTTTTCGCTAAAGCATGTGAAAAATGTGGTTTCGTGATACGATTTGTTCATGTAATTCAGAGAACTGTATTACTCGTTAAGATATATCCTATGGAATATTTTATATAACTAGAGACCGGAAAAATTCGCGGGTTCAATGACCTCCAGGATAGACTCCAATATCCTCTATACACTCGGGAAAATGCCAACTGTTCATTGGCTGCTGACTTGTGAGTCGTCTCGACTGGGTGGTCTGTGATTCGACACTTCTATGAGTGAGGGTCTCTAATTGGCCCTCAGTGCTCCAGATTAACAGTGAACCAATGACAGAAGCAGCACTAAGGTATAATTATTTGAATTTTAGCATAACACGAAATAACCCCCCCGAATTTTTCAGGTCTCTATATATAACTGAAAATGACAACTAATAAAGCACGTGATGTATATCCATATCTGTTGCTTCAATGACTTTAATAAGACGTTATTGAAGTAAACCGTAACATCAGATATTACTTGAAATATGCCACTTATATAGGACAAGCTATCTTTCTTCTATCGCAAAAATACTCAGAGCGGGTCTGGAAAGTTTGATTAAACCGCTTACCTTTATTTGACAAAAGAGTAATAGAGGGTAAAAGGAAGAGTAAAACTTTTTTACTTTAAATCCATGTTAGAAGAGCAGTCTAGACAATGGCTCAAGGTTGTCTCTGTGAATGTCATGATAAATGTCAAGTAGGATGAACCAAAGAAAATAAAACTTCAGTGATATTTTATCTAAGCTTAAGGTGACGTTAACGTTTACAAACCCATTTATTCATATAGTGATATTATGGATTGTAATCAAAATGCTCAATTTGTTGTAAGTTTGGTCTGTTTATTTTATATAAGTGTGAAAAATTAATATTCTTACTTCTTTAAGGCCTTGACATGGATTAAATAATTCTCGTTACGCCACTGAGAACTGAGTCCGTGGTATTTGCTTCGAAATTTCATGTGATTGCTGCATGTTTCGGAAGCTGAAGAAGTGATTTTTAATAAAGTACTTCCTACATCGTATGGGTGTATGATTCTGTTTTTATTTCCTATGAGTAGAGAGAGACCGGAAAAATTCGCGGATTCGTTAGGCGATAGGCTAGAATTCAAATACATATAACTCTTAGATAATTTTGCAATTGGCTTACTGTTCATCTGGACGCATCTCAACCAATTATAAACCCTCAACCAAAGAAGGATCGAATCACAGACAAACCAACTGAGACGACTTACAAGTCAGCAGCCAATGAACTTGCGTTATTTGCCCGAGTGTACAGGGGAATGTGCAGTCTATCCTGAAGGCCATCGAAACCGCGAAATTTTCCGGTCTCTACCTATGAGTTTACTGAATGGGGACTATTTACATGTCTCTCATAAAAAAAAGTAGTTAACTTTTACAAACATTCATTTACATTCCAACAACATACCGTGATTAATAATAGCTACGCATACATACCTGATAATAAGTCTTTTACCTCTCTAATTGACTCGATGTAGGACAGCGTACTGCAAGAAAGTACACCATAAATTGCTTGCTATCACAGTAGAACAATTAGTAGGAAACAGCCGGCCAGAGCTGAATTACAAACAAGAAACTCCCATAAATAAGCAAATGTTGACAAGAAGCCGGGTTCATACTAAGACATGTCAAATTATTTGTTTTCAATTAATTTGCCACAAGTTTTTAAAAAAAAACCTCCAACAAAGCTTTGCTGGTGGAAAACTATTTTTTCCCCCCGTGAATACGGTTTTATGTAGTAAAGTGAACTATCTGCAGTTCTTAATTTTAAGGATTAGAGGAGGAAAGAAAACTTTAACTGCCTTCCACAGTCATTACGTTGTGGAAGAAATTAGGTTTCATAAGAATATGAGATTTTTATAAAATTAATTTCTTAGTTACTGTGTAATTACATCAACAAAAAATAAGTAAAATATGTTTTCTCGTTAAGTTAATGTGAGATATGCTACTCTATTTGAATTTATCTCTTCAAGGTTGTACAATTCAGCATTGTCATTAGAACGTTTTTTTGACGTGATAACGTCTTATAAATCAATGAACGCCGGCTGCACGCACGAAAAACATGACTCATTGTCACGTTCCGCCTAAGCCGAGCGTGCAAGAACCGGCCAACCACCGTGCGAGAAAATCTTCTATAATATCAAACAGGTTAAGGCGGGCTTTTTAACTAATTGTTCGTGATTATATTTAAACAAATTATTTAAATTAAATTTGCCAAAACTGCAAATAATATTTGAAAATTAAAAAATTATGCAAATTTTCATTAATGTTTTCTTATGACGTTATCACGTAAAATTATCGTCCGTAAACCGACTTTACAGACAACCCCCCCCCCCTTTTTTTCTCGTTATTTATAGAGACTGGATAAATTCGCAGTTATGATGGCCTTCAGGATAGACTGTACAATCCCCTGTACACTCGGGCAAATAACGCTAGTTCATTGGCTGCTGACTTGTAAGTCGTCTAAGTTGGATTGTCTGTGATTCGATCCTTCTTTGGTTGAGGTTTTATAATTGGTTGAGATGCGTCCAGATGAACAGTAAGCCAATAGCAAAATCATCTAAGAGGTATATGTATTTGAATTCTAGCCTATCGCCTAATGAATCCGCGAATTTTTCCGGTCTCTACTGATTGGCTAGGCTACCTGTCACGTGGCTTCAGGCCTGCTGGGAACAGCAGGTTAGGTTTTATGAACTATTTACCTTCTGCACTTGTCACGGTTCGAACCAACTACTCCAAAGATGAGGAAACTGCGTTTTTTGAAAATATATATTAAAATTCTTATAAATATATTTATCAAAATGATTTAAAAATCCATAATTACGTCAAAGATGGCGTCCAAGATGGTAGGTGTTAATCAAATCCTCACTCCTACTCAAACTCAGAAATTTTCTGGAATATAAGATGGCTGTATGATGCCACAGAACCGAACTGTTGGAATCTAAGATGTAAACCAAGGTCAAAGGTCAAAGTCATCTAATTGACAGCTACGATGTCACAAAAAAAATATGGTGGTCTCACTCCGATTTCTGTTCCCGGACTGGTATAACTATACTACTATGTACAGCTGCTGACCAGCTGTCAGTCAGCACTGGGCAGACTATTGGCTGCTACGAACGAGCAGACCAATCAAATGCGCTACACGTGCGCATGTGCGGTAAGAAAAATTAAGTTCTCATTTATTTTCAAACAAAAATGTATTTTGATTATGCTTCCAAATTAAAATAATCAAATACATACGTAAATAAACATAAAATACAATTTCAATCTAAAATATTAAGAGTCATAACAAGAAACGGCGGAAATCGCGCTATTTTGTGTACAAGACTCTGCTCCCACTCACTCGTAAACAGACAAAACTATGTACTTCGTTCATATATACGATGATAATAGAATAAAGCTTCTTAACATTAAAACTGTTTTATGACCTTCAGCAAACGTTCACAAATATTGATCGGATAGAGTTTGAAACAAATTTTTGCATCTTGGAAAATGGAGGGAGAATTCTTGTCCTACACGCGATTTGAAAATGGGTCCACTTCTTAACTTATTTTACGTGATAAAACTGTCTGCGTTACCAGGTGGAAGAATTCCCGACCAATTTTATATGTTTTTGCTTCACCTTGACCATTAGTTTACCCGTTTAATATTTTAATACTAGGAGAAATACAAAGGATTTAATATTATTAGTGGAAGCATAAAAGCGCTTGAAATGGAATAACTCTTTTCAGGTGCTCGAAAATGAAAGTAACTCGATCTATGCAATCTCTTCAGGTACGGTTGAAATGTGAGGGTTCAACTCTGCAGTTAATGAGACACGATGGCTGACGTCAAATGGAATCACTCACTTCGAAATCATTCCTCCGGAGTCACGGACGTGATTCTTTCAGCGCCGAAGTAATTTCCTGATGAGACTGCATCCCCCCCCCCCTCTCCTGGCTCGCTCGTCAGCTCGAGTAAAAAACGAGCTGTTTGAGAACCCTGGGTCACGTGTATGTCTCCGTGCTCAAGGCTCTAGGCTCGGATGACGTGCTTCTCGGAAAACGCAAATTCATTGACTCAGAGTCAGTTCCCAAATATTCCGTGTTAGTGCATCTTTGGAAATTTTTTTTTGCGTGTAACAATTAGCTCTTGGTACACGACATTTGTTGGGAATATTTTCGTAGGTGCGACAAAAGCAAAAAAAAAAAAAAAAAACAACAAAAAAAACAAAAAAAAAACAATTGGTTGTCTGTAAAGTCGGTTTACGGACGATATTTGAACGTGACAACGTCATTACAAAACATTGATGAAATGATTGCATAATTTTATGTATAAAATTGAATCATTTTTATTGAGTTATCACTATTTTGTATGGATACAAAGATGGAGTGAAATGAAATCTACAATTTAATTGATAAATTTACTTTTATTTGCACTCATTAATTCAAATATGTTTATTACTTTAACGAAGAGATTATTTTAACTATACCTTTTATACATGTTTGCTATTTAACTTCTTCCAATCTGTGTTATTCTGTTAAGGATAGGACGATGATAGGAAAAGTAGGAAACGAATGGAAGTGTTTCAAGTTTAATGTGCCTCGAAAAAGTCAAATCGATGGTTGTTCCAATCGAGTGGAAGAGAGATAGATGCGGCGCAAGCGTACAATGAGCGTAACGGGACACAGAGTAACGGGACAACGTGCGTAACGGGACAATTTTTCTTGAGTGCAGCCGGCGTTCATCGATTTATTAGACGTTGTCACGTCAAAAAAAAAAACGGAAATGTGGAACAACCGCGGTGCTGAAATCTGCGGTGGTTAACGTGAACCAAAGTTCACAGATACAACGGTAAACCTTATAGTATTCGCTTTTTAAATGAATTTTAACAAGACGGGTAGTATTTTAATTAAGTTCCTTGTAGAAAAGCAGGTCCAAAGCCGGGGTTAAATATATTTTTTCAAGTAATTTTGGCTTCTACCGGAGCCGCTTCACTGTATAGTTTAACCTTTCGCTCTAAAAAAGTTGACAGTTGACGTTGCTGCTTCGGCAGCGCATTCTAGCGGCGTATGCGGTAACTACGTGTGATTCGCGTCAGTAAAATAAGTTGAAAAACACGCTCGGCATTACTTTAAGGAATTCTACGTTAAATTTCGTGTCAGAGGTTTCGTATTTTAAGTTTATTGACCACTTCACTTGCGAGCACTGAAGGAGTTTTCCCCCCGCTGCGAAGTTGCAGAAGCGATTGGCGTGACATTGTTTGGTGTCTAGGCAGGTACCCGGTGTCTAGTTGGTACTCGGGCAGCAGGCGGCAGCCGGGCAGTCCCCGTGCAGATACGCCCTTCAGGCGCCGCGTCGCCGCGCGGTCGCCATGGAGACGCCGGCCACGTGACTAACGACGCGGTCGGTCCCGCGACGTGCAATTCACGGCGTCCGTCTTCGCGCGGGGAGAGCGATTATATTTTTGTCCCACCCCATTTTCCCCCCTTGCAATACTAGAGGGGTTTTTTTTTCGGATGCCGGTTGCGCCGCCTGCATATTCATGATTTTTTTTTTTTTTTCCCCTCTCGCCCCTTGAAACGTTTATCTCTTTATCACGCGGGGGAGTTATTTTCCCGAGCGGACTGCGGTGCTCGGCGGAACACTCTGCAGCGGCCGCCATGACAGCGCGGCCTCTGCGTCAGGCGATGCTAGCGCTGCGGCAGAAGTCGGCAACTACCTCGCGTGGGCTCCGCTAGAGACCGGTGTGCTATACTTAGAGACCGGGAAAAATTCGCGGATTCAATGACCTTCTAGGATAGGCTCCATTACACCTCTGCATTTCTCAAGCAAACACGCATGTACATTGGGTGCTAAATTGTGAGGCGTCTCCACTGAGTAGCTTGTGATTCGATGCTTCTTCGGTCGATAGTCTCTCATTGGTCCAGAGAGCTTCAGTTAAACTGCGAGCCAATAGCAGAACCAGCAGAGTTGTGCACATGTTTGAATTTCAGCCTATCACGAAATTAATCCGCGAATTTTTCCGGTTTCTAACGATACTGTGTACATGTGTGCGATACATGACTGCAGACGAAGAGCGACGTTGTTACAAGCAGCCTGACAGACCAGTACTGGTGTCCTGTGAAACTCTTCTGTGATAGCTTCCCCGTGGTTCGGCCGAATGGAGTACGTGATGTTGATGCACTTTGTCCTTCAAAACTCCCCATGAGGAAAAGGTCAGGTTGGTGTCAACTAGGGGGGATCATGCTAGCAACTTCACAGACCCACGTCGACAGAACCAGTTCAGTCACTCACTCACTGGCATGGCGTAGTGTGGCGGTGCACTATCTTGCTGCCACAACAGGACATACATGTCCGGTCGTGCACACGGTGTCTGAAAGCAATATAAGGTAATGTTCTCCAGTAAAAGGTACCATTGAAAACAAATGGGTAGAGACCGGAAAAATTCGCGGGTTCAATGACCTCCAGGATCGACTCCAATATCCTCTACACACTCGGGAAAATGCCAACTGTTCATTGGCTGCTGACTTGTGAGTCGTCTCGACTGGGTGGCCTGTGATTCGACACTTCTATGAGTGAGGGTCTCTAATTGGCCCTCAGTCCTCCAGATTAACAGTGAACCAATGACAGTAGCAGCACTAAGGTATAATTATTTGAATTTTAGCATAACACGAAATGAACCCGCGAATTTTTCAGGTCTCTACAAATGGGCCAACCTGAAGTGTGCCGGGCTTGGTCCCGACCCACCAACCTCCAACTGTGCGCTGTAGCAACAGCAAACACAAAAAATAATTATAAATGAAAAAAAAGGGTTATATTCTGGAATAGAGACCAGAGAATGTGAGGTGTGTGTGTGTGTGTGTGTGTGTGTGTGTAACTGTCAGTTAAAAAAAAACACTGATGGCTAGAGACCCGGAAAATTCGCGGGTTCATTTCGTGTTATGCTAAAATTCAAATAATTATACCTTAGTGCTGCTTCTGTCATTGGTTCACTGTTAATCTGGAGGACTGAGGGCCAATTAGAGACCCTCACTCATAGAAGTGTCGAATCACAGACCACCCAGTCGAGACGACTCACAAGTCAGCAGCCAATGAACAGTTGGCATTTGCCCGAGTGTGTAGAGGATATTGGAGTCGATCCTGGAGGTCATTGAACCCACGAATTTTCCGGGTCTCTACTGATGACAGAGTAAATTAACAGAACAAATGAGTAACAAATTAACAGAGTAATTGAACAGACTAAGAAATTAAACAAAGTACAGAACCGAAATGAGAAGGAGGCAGGGTTCTCAGAGGCTTATATATGAGCGTAGAGCGCACTACGCATGCGCGAGACCCCTAGAGGGGGGTCAAAGGCGAGAAAGAGGAAGGGATGACGACACAAGCAAAACAAGAGGGGGAAGGGAGGAAGTTGATATCCACGCCGAGACGTCTTCAGATGACGACGGTGAATTCACTTCAAATCAACCCATCGTAAGAGACTCCACCCCAAACCATGACACCAGGACTATTGTCATTACACCAGGACTATTGTCATGCATACGGATGTTTACACTAGGATTTTATTCCCTCCAGTACACGCAGTTGTTTCGGTTCAAACCTCCCGAAACATTAAATTTGGCCTTATCTGTCCAAATGATGTGTTTTTCCAAACCTTGATTTTCCTTCAGGATTCCCAGCCATTTCTTTTGAAAACTCCAAGCGCCTATCAGGATCATCATCGTTAAAATAATTTATCAAACGAGGATGATGTGGCTTTAATTTCAGATCCTTCATTAATCTCTGCGGTGTCGTGCGTGATATGTTGAACTCTGGACAAACGCCTTTGAGATTTCTGCTTCCCGGGGGACGAGTGAACGGCTTCCAACACACGAGCTGTGTTATCATCGGTATGCACACTCGGGGGCCTACCCGCTCCCTTAGCACGCAAAACACTGCCAATTGCTAGAGACCGGAAAAATTCGCGGATTCATTTCGCGGTTGACTAGACTCCAAACTCGTTCACCTTCATTCTGAGTCAGTGATCGGACCAACGTTTACCTGAAGGTCTCTAAGCCAGTGAAAAACCTTCAACAAAAGAAGTATCAAATCACAAGCATCCTTGGTAACACGTGTCAAGAGTCATTATTAGAGACCGGAAAAATTCGCGGGTTCAATGACCTCCAGGATAGACTCCAATACCCTCTACACACTCGGGAAAATGCCACCTGTTCATTGGCTGCTGACTTGTGAGTCGTCTCGACTGGGTGGCCTGTGATTCGACACTTCTATGAGTGAGGGTCTCTAATTGGCCCTCAGTCCTCCAGATTAACAGTGAACCAATGACAGAAGCAGCACTAAGGTATAATTATTTGAATTTTAGCATATCGCCTAATGAATCTGCGAATTTTTCCGGTCTCTAGACATTATCCAATGAGCAGGTGCAATTTGTCCTAGTACATAGAGGATCGTGGAGTCTATCCTAGAGGTCATTGAAACCGCGAATTTTTCCAGTCTCTACCAATAGCTCGAGACCTGAATATATCTCGGTTTCATTAGGCGATAGGCTATAATTAAAATACATATACCTCTTAGATGATTTTGCTATTGGCTTACTGTTCATCTGGACGCATCTCAACCAATTATGAACCCTCAACCAAAGAAGGATCGAATCACAGACAAACCAACTGAGACGACTTACAAGTCAGCAGCTAATGACCTTGCGTTATTTGCCCGAGTGTACAGGGGAATGTGCAATCTATCCTGAAGGCCATCGAAACCGCGAATTTTTACGGTCTCTTCCAATAGCGTCAAATTTGTTGTTTATTCTTGCGATTGTTAACATAAGGGGAAGAGCCATTTCCTCCAAACTCAACTACCATCTCCCGTCCCACCACAGAGTACCTAATTGTTTGTTTGCAGAATACAAAAGTGACCGTTATCCCCACTCTCAGGCTACACAGTGTTGCCATATCGAAACTTGTGTAAAGAATTACAATTAATACAGTCAGTCAAACATCGTGTACATAATTAAGGGCCACTCTGTAGTTAGGGGTAATATGTTCTGATAAATCTTTTATTTGTATTTTAGCCTTCTTGTTTGTCATGTACTCATGTGTACACTCGGACGCTCTGTAATGCCATTGAATATATATAATGCTAAACCAGTGCTTTGTGTATACTTTTCTTTTAATAAATTTTAGCTGGTTGGTAAGTATCATCAACAAATATTCCCCGTTATGACTGTTTTTGACATTAAGTTGTTTAATTTTTTAACAGTTTTGTTGACTGTCAGATTTGTGACGAATCCACGTGATTAGACAAAAAAAATGTATAATTACAGATATTTATAAAATTGTACAATTACACAAAACAACTGTATAACTACAAAATAGTGTCTGAAGAAATACTGGGTTCGGATTATTACACGGGAATTTATGCTTTGTGTTGTACATGTACCTCCAATAGTCAAATGTTATTCATAAACCGTTACCTGAATAGTTTTTTAATATTAAATGCGCACATTAGTAAACATAATAAATCCAGATTAAGTCCAATTATTTATACATTCGATTTTTTTCAACGATTAAATTAACTATGCTTCAATGAAATTTAATCAATTTAAAATATAAAATAATGCGCCATTTTTCGTAAGAAATTCGTAGTATTATATCGAAAAAAATTATTTCATAAATGCAAAACTATCTATACAAAGTTACAATGCCTTTCTAGTGGCATTACAAACAATTTCTTGGCAACTGGTGTCCAAAGGAATCATTTGTGAAAGTACCAATGCCTTGCCCGAGACTGCAACCCGGTCCCAGCGCCACCTGGCATAACAGGGTGTATACATACTAATGTCCCAGTTTCAATTATATATTATAGCAGTTCAGTTTAGACTATTTACAACAAATCATATATCAAATTGAAGGTAAACCAATCTTTTTTTCTTATAAATGTTCAATATGTACACCTTTAGTTGTAAGTAGTATATAATAGTATGTCCGGGGACAGGCTTCAGGCCGAGGAGCCGACCGCCATCTTGGATTGTGACGTCACGGCGGCCATCTTTGATGACCTTGACCTTTGACCTTGATCCTTGGCCTTCAAAATTTGCCAAAATTTACCAAAAATATGCCCAAGTTCGCCCAAATTTCCAGTTTTTTGGAAAAAACATTCCGCCGAAAAATTCCAATCCAAGATGGTGGTCGGCTCCTCATCCTGAAGCCTGTCCCCGGACATACTATTATATACTACTGTTATACGGCACTTTCACCTCCCACAGTTCTGACATGACATATAATCTATTTTTTCTCTTGATTATATATATATATATATATATATATATATATAATCTTATAAGAAAAATTGGTTTTGAAAGAATCTCTTTTTTTAAAGACTTTATACACAATTTATGCGTGAGCAAGTGCATAACTTAAAAGTTGTTTAAAATATCATTGTTCTCTTGTAATATTTTCTGTAAAGAAACTTTCAGCCATGTAGCTTAGTTAGATAATGGATCATCCATTCCATTTTAAAATTGGCCTAGATGGTAAAACCCTGAGTGAGAACTTACGTTTAAAGCTGCCTAGCTTAGAATAGCATTGAAATAAACACGAAGCTCACTGTTTTGAAGATGTTCTTATTTGATATTCATACACGTGAAATACGCAGCGAGTTATATTTTAAAGAAGAAAAAAGGATTGTATCAACATTGATCTGATAAAGAGGAAGAATTATTGTTCTTGCAAGCACGTAATACTAGGGAGCTAGACTCGTTTGTTTTGCATTTCGGACAGCCAACGCTCTTCAACATTCCCCACAGTTTTTTTTTTAATCTTTTTTGCACTCTGAAGCAGTTTTTCCTGCAAAAAATGTTTGGTGCACAGCACCTTTCTAACCATAAATTAGTGAAATGTAGGGCAAACAACATATATTTATACGGAATATTTACCCGTCGTTATTTTTACACTGTTGAAAAGTATGGTATATGGTAAAAATTATAGACATATGCCATTGCTGATTACACTGTGTCACAACACTGTATTTTTTTTGTATCTTGAACAAAATAAATATTTTAAATTACACATAATTGTAAATTAGTACAAAATATCTCTATCACTACAAATTCATGTTTGCAGTAATACTTTGTTCGGATTCTTATCCAGGTATTTATGCCTTATGTTGTCTCAGTGCTTTCCACTAGTTGATGTTATTTGTAAAAGGTGTCCTGAATATTTTTCTAGTATTAATTGCGCACATTAATAAGCATAACCAAACAAAATTAAGTCAAAATATTGAATATGCAATTATCTTTTCTATGATTTTAAAAATTTAAGTTTTAGTGAAACATCAATCACCTGTTGGATGAATTCCAACCGAAATACTCAAAGGTTACGGCAAAAACCTCCGTCATCAGTAGTCGGAGTTAGCAGAATTTTTTTTTTTTTTTTTTTTGTAATTACGTAGCATTTTTCTGTATAACCTCCAGTTTCTTTGTTTTCTGTGTCTTGTGGCAAAATGTTTGTTCATAATCATACCTCATGTCTTGTAAACAGCTCTCTAACTGGGAAAGCAAACACTTTACGTATCGTGCAACGGGATTCAGAGGTCAGCCAGTATTCAAAAAATATTCGATATTCGTGAATAATTTGATACTCGATATTCATTAATAATTTGATATTCGATTCGACATTTCCAATTATTTTTTTTAGTTATTTATTGCCAATATATAGGCACTGATCACGTGGGATGCATTCACATAAATAATTATTGGAAAAATAATTAACATGTTTGAGGTAAAGATGATTTTTTGAGAAATATGTATTTTTCCTGCAACAATAGTTTGCAATAGCATTGTTTTTATTTTTATCAAATAATCACTGATTGTGATTTAAAATGATTAATAATATGTACTCTGTGTTGTGGATATAATCAGATCAACAAAACAACTTTCAAACTTCAAAGTTAGTGGTTTTAAAAAATGCATTTTCATGTTTTATTTGTTTGTTTTTTCCTTTATCCTATATATCTTTATTATCGTTCGATATATATTCCTCTCTTGTTTTAGTTTACTGTATTTTGGATCAATTTTTTTCTCAGACTCCTGTGTAATGTGGGAAAATTTTTTTAACTGTTAGTTAAAATTTCGGTCGATGAGTATTCAATATCCGTTTTCATTGTGATATTCGTTTAGAAATTTGAATCTAATGAAAAAAATAACCTATTCGCAGGAGCCTAGTATGATATCACAACGCCACGCACTGCCATTGCGCTTCCAAACTCCTGTTCTATTGCAACCCCTTCATTGTAAGCGAAAAGCACTTAAATTTGAATTAATTATTTTGATGCTTGGAGCACGAAGTGATTTTATATTCTAACATCGATGTCACCGTGGTTAGCAATTGGTTAGCAAAACAAACCGGAACTGTATTAAGGCTAATACTAAAACGTATGTTTGTCAGCTTGAAACCAACTCTGTTTAAAGCTAAGATTGCAGTACAGAGCAATCGTCACCCATTGTGGTCAGACTGAGACTATATTTGTGGCTTCATAACATAACAATTCTTAATTTGTATACTATCGATGATTATAATAAGTTTTCTTTTCTATTTTTCTATATTTTTAATTTTACTATTTGTTGCTTTTTACTATATGTTATTTTTGTTAGTTTTTGTAATACGAAAGAAAAAATTATAATTTTAAACATAAATTATTATTTCACATTAGGTAGTCGTCTGTCACTATTAATAACAATGAATTCAATTAAGTTCTATGGTAAAACAGAGACAATTTTTTTTTAAATATTAAATTATATAAAGCAATTCGATGAAAAAGAAGTAAAAACTAAAATAGCGTATTTAATTTACGTTTAATTATATATAATAACTAGTTGTAGAAAATCTTTACTACAATAGAACTTAAGTGTTTTTAATGTTGTTTTGAAATAATGAGGAATCTCCCGGTACAGAAGCAGAGCTAGCTTTGGCTAAGTGTGAGAGAGACGAGTGGTCCCATATGTATACCGCTGCTTTGCCGATTAAACTATAAAATAAATTATTTACAGGTCGCTCTAAATGGTTAGGACCATTAGTAGATTTAATATACCTATAATAACATTTACTAAAATTCTGGTATCAGGTTTTTCTTAAAAACAAAAAATTATCTTTAAATATAACAATATATACATTTAAAACCTAGTTTGTATTTTTTTTTCTAAAAGCAAATGGTAGGCAGTATAAACTTTTATCTGCTTTACTATTCGTTTCAGAGATTTCTTTTCAAAATGAAATTTTTTAAACAAAGCACGGTATTGTCGCTGCATTTATTTTTACTAGTTACAAGTTTAGATATACAAATGTGTAGACAAACAAGACTTTTAATGTAGTAAAGATTTTCTATAACTCAAAACATACTTTTTTTTAAATCGTCCACTTTAAAAGGAGTATTTAATCTCAAAATTTTAATATTTTTTTAAATAAATTAAATAAAAATTATTAAAATTAATAAGTAATTTCTAACAGAATTTTACAAAAACTCATCTAAAATCTACATAGGCCTATGTGTTTAAACTTTTTCTGGGACTTTTCGTTTTATGAAATAGACTTCCATTTGGCACAAGATTAATTAATTAATAATATACTGTTTTTAATGCTGGTAATGATAAGTTTGGCCTTCCCAATAATCGTCTGGTGGCCATTACGTGACTTTAATACTTTTTTTTTTGGGGGGGGGGGGGGGGGGAGGAGGGTCGAGTTTATTAGCTAAAATTGTAATGAGGTGAAAGTGAGATAATTTTTTTTTAAAGAAAATTTATTTGTGGTATTGACCGTTCATTAATGTTATAAGGTTAAGATACTTTATCTATAGAAACGTAAGTATTTTTCGAAAGTTAATACCGACAGAAGAGATTGCATTCTTGATGTTGGATTAAGATTATAAATAAGTTGTAAGGTGCATGTAGTTTAGGTCAGTTTGAGCTTTAAAAATATAACTTACTATCTGCCCGACCCGGCTTCGCACGGCTATACTAATGGAAAAAAATTAAGCCACATCTCCCATTTACAGTAATGGTAAATAAAAAAAAAATCAGTGAAAATTTATTACAATGCTGTAAAATGTACCGGAGAGAAAATGAATAGCACCAATGGTTTCCCGACTCGTGCACGCAACGTACAACTGATGTACCCATACTTCGCTACGGCAGTCTACAGGCAGATCACTCTTGCGCCGCTCATTATACATGCCCCTCCTTGTGGGTACGCCACTGCCGCGCGATGCCCGTTGCCATGGAGACGCAGAAGGCATGAACAATGCAAAATCCTGTTCTCATGCAGACAAAGAACCTTTGTTGCCTGGTTTTAACCACCCATGGATCTAATTTTCGGAAAATGTCATCCTGCGTAACATAAGGAACATTACTGTGAAGTTTCAAGTCTCTAAAATATATATACTTGAAAAAAGGGCAATTTTTGATATTTAAAGTACTCGCAAAATTTCAACGGTGATGAGGACTGCACTAACAATGAAATAGTCGTTGCCATAGAGACGAATGAAGCATCAACAAAGCAACAGCCGTTGCCATGGTGATTTCCTACCGAAAACTGGAAATTTTGATATATTACGCCCCCGAAACTCCCCTTGGGATCGTATTTCCGCAGAATCCGTTCTTAGTGAGCGTCTACATCACAAAATGAGTAACTATGCTAAATTTCAAGTCAATCGGGTGTATAGTTTTAGAGATCTCGTGATGAGTGAGTCAGTGAGTGGTATTTCGCTTATATATATATATACTAGATAATGCCCGGCATGCGTTGCAATGCCTCAATCAATTTTTTTTTGTAATTTTTTAAACGTATACTAAGCATCTCTCTTTATCTCTTTAATTCTATATCTCTCTATGTATATCTCTATAACTCTCTCTATCTTTCTATTTATATCTCTATCTCTCTATATATCTTTCTAGCGGACCCGACAGACATTGTCCTGCCCAAATGTACTTTTTGTGGGATATGGATATGGCGGTAAGTATTTCTACGCTGGACATTTTGTATCTTCTCATTATACATACCCCTCCCTCCTCTTGGGCGCGCCACTGCCGTTACCAAAAACCTTTCCCATGGTTACGCAGAAGGCAACAACAATGCAAAAGCCCGTTGCCATGGTGGCTAATTATCAACAATGCTTAGTTTTTTTGCTTTTAAAGCGTTTATTTTTAGTTTTTCTTAACTCAGAATCGAGATAAAATATCCAATTGTGAATCTAAACCATCCTCGAATCCCCTTGAACTCACACACAAAATTTCATCAAAATCGCGTACAAACAGACAGACGGAAAAAGTACTGTTTTATTATAGTAAGATAGATAGATTATTCTTACATGTTCGCATCCATGCAGTATATGAAAAATCAGCATTCATAGCCCCACACCTATAACTATACGTATCTGCTGCCCACGACTTTTTCCGCATGGAATTTTGTATTATCTTGCACCATTTAGAAATTTAAACATTATAACATAACAGTTGATACAGTTGTAGTAGTTTTCTTATGTTCACAAATGATAATTTTTCTCACCTCTATTTCAGTCTTTGCAATAAAAATATGTTACTACCTAAATTTTGAGTAAATATGTTTCTACTTTCAAATGTAATGACGGAAAGACACTTCATAAAATGTCTTTGTAAACCACATTTACTGTTTTTTCCGTCTCGAGCTAGAATGTAAAGATTGTCTGCATTACTGACCCGCGAGCAAGCTACATACATTTCAGAGAGAGAGAGAGAGAGTGAGAGAAAGACACATATTGAATGTCTATTTAACTAATTTTTTTATGAGAGCATATTTTCATTAAATAAATCATGAAATCATTCAACGATAAAAGCTGTTTATTTAATTAAGCGGACGGGTTCGCTCCAAGGAGAAAATTGACGCGGCGAGACCTCGTGGACATAGAGAAATGACACACACTCACTATTTGTGTGGCTATGAAACATGATTTTTTTCTGCAATTTAAATTGTAATATACAAAAAGGGTATTGAAAATTGAAACAAATATGGCGACACTATAAACTGTCAGGATCTTTATTTTTTTTCTTACTCTCTACTTAGTTACTCACAACAGCAAAACTTAATGGCTTCTAATAATGCGTTGCAAATTTTGCTTTTAAAGCGTGTTTTTTTTAGTTTTTATTAACTCAGAATCGAGATAAAATATCCAATTGTGAATCTAAACCATCCTCACTATTTGTGTGGCTATGAAACATGATTTTTTTTCTGCAATTTAAATTGTAATATACAAAAAGGGTATTGAAAATTGAAACAAATATGGCGACGCTATAAACTGTCAGGATCTTTATTTTTTTCTTACTCTCTACTTAGTTCCTTACAATAGCAAAACTTAATGGCTTCTAATAATGCGTTGCAATTTTTGCTTTTAAAGAGTGTTTTTTTTTTAGTTTTTCTTAACTCAGAATCGAGATAAAATATCCAATTGTGAATCTAAACCATCCTCGAATCTCCGTGAACTCACACACAAAATTTCATCAAAATCGGTCCAGCCGTCTAGGAGGAGTTCAGTGACATACACACGCACACAAGAAATATATATATAAAGATTGACTAATATCAGATTAAGATCTTGATGAAATAGGACAAAAAAAGTATCGATTTCTCATTCCAAATATTCCCTTTAAACTTCAATTTTTTTTTCAGACATTTAAATAAAATTCATGGCATTATAAAGTCATGTCTAAAACGTTTATGTCCCTTGCGTATATCTGGTAACATGGACAGCGCTTATAGCATGTAGCGTACACTGGAAAGAAATTAAATGCACCTTAAAATGCGCACTGCGACCTGAGGATGAGACACGTTATAGAAAGAATCTTGCCATCGTAAAGTATTGTTAAACAAAGATATTTACATAAACATAAGAATTTAGCGCTCAATTTATTTATAACAAACAAAAAATGTTTTGTTACCCAGATGAAAAAGGTATTTGGGGGTCGTTCCATTTGGGCTTCAATTATTAGCATGGTAAATATTGCCAATTCCTGTATTCTTACCACCATATTTCGACAAATAAATTCTTCTTATAGAAAATTCTATATCAAGCCTTTGCTGACTGACAGTTCAGCGGAATTTACAGAGCACTTGCAACGCACTGAATCAAATCTCTGAAGAAAAAAAACAATAAAAATTACTGTTGTATCTATATAGTTTTTAACTGAATTAATCAGTAGGATTTCTTGTACTTGATAAGGCAGTTTAAAACTTATTTCCTCTGATTTACACGGATTTCTTCACACTGAGTATTGAAATTTAACGTGTAATTCTACAGGATGAGTCTGAATTTGACGACAAACTTCAACGGTTGAAGTAGTTACTACAGGTTAATTACGACGAAAAACTAAAAACATGCCTACGACGTATGGTCTCAAGGGTTTCTCAAGGCTGTTAAACGTCTCTGAAGTTGAAGCTGAACAGCATTTCTATTATAAATAATAGAGAAAGTATTTAAGATAGAACACAGAACGTCTGGGTTATGTTTAATTGATTGAAGTTCTACAGTCACCACAAATTGTGAGGTTGTAGTAAAATTATTTAATTAACATTATTTGGGTTAGTAACACGCCACAAAAATATGTGGAAAATAAAGGTGTTAACCCCAATTAAATCAAATGAAGAAATTTGTTACAGTGACAAAATTCGCGGTGGCTACAGAACTTTATTCAATTAAACACAATTCAGACTCTCACTGTTCCATATTTAAAACTTTCTCTATTTTTTAAAATAAAAATGTTGTTCAGTTTTAATGAAGCACATCAGTAGAGACCGAAAAAATTCGCGGTTCCGATGGCCTTCAGGATAGACTGAACACTCCCCTGTACACTCGGGCAAATAACGCAAGTTCATTGGCTGCTGACTTGTAAGTCATCTCAGTTGGTTTTTATGCGATTCGATCCTTCTTTGTTTGAGGTTTTATAATTGGTTGAGATGCATCCAGATGAACAGAATCATCTAAGAGGTATATGTATTTGAATACTAGCCTATCGTCTAATGAATCCGCAAATTTTTCCAGTCACTACACATTAGAGCGTAAGTCGTATGCATGTTTTAAATTTATTTTGTCGTAATGAACCTGTAGTTGCGCATTTCATCGGTCGAACTCAGAGTACCGCTCTGCACAACAGGTGACAAGCTGTTGATGAAACTAGAATGGAATACGAATAAGTAAATTATTGGACTAGGCAAGCTGCTTGTCTGATTGTAAGTCGTTATTCCCGGTGGAACTCGCTAGCACCGACAAGGTGCAATTTTATTTTTCCCTAACCTAATTAAAACTAAGTGTATTTTGGAGGGGTCCGGGTTAGGGGAGGGAACTAAGTGCGACTCAGGTCGAAGCCCATACGCCTGGTCATGCTGGGATCAGCCATGCAGGGAGAGGGTCGCATGCATCATGTGCTAGGAGGGGATTGGCCAGCCATGGCAACGATTGTTGCCATGACAAACTTCCCTCACTCATAAATCTAGACTGTAACTAGAGATAGGTTGGGCCCAGGTAAATCCTGCATAGACACAGGGAAAACGCTGGACACTGACATCCGGGGTGCAAATTTGCATGCATTAAGTGTAGGATAATACAGGAGACAGAGGATGGTCTGGATGAAGAGTTGGACAGAGTAGAAAAGAGTCTACCATGCGGGGGGTAGGGCACTTGGACTCAAGGTCTGCTTTGTATCTTATCCAGGGCTGGATTTAGTGGCCAGGGACGCAAGCGCCCCTGGTGGTGAGAGGCTGCACTGACCACTCACTCCGCCGCCAGTCAGCACCTAACACTAAAGAAGAAAATGCGAATAACACAAGAAATATGTTACAATAAAATAAACATGCCGCCGTGCAGGGCGGAAGCAAATGACTTATATTTAGAGAACAGAAAAAATTCGCGAATTCATTTCGCGGTAGGCTGGACTCCAAACTCGTTCACCTTCATTCTGAGTCAGTGATTAGACCGCCGTTTACCTGAAGGACTCTAAGCCAGTTAAAAACCTTCAACAAAAGAAGAATCAAATCACATGCATCCCCGGTAACACGTGTCACGAGTCATTGTCCAATGAGCAGGTGCTATTTTTCCTAGTGCATAGAGGATCGTGGAGTCTATCCTAGAGGTCATTGAGACCGCGTTTTTTTTTAGTCTCTTCTTATATTATATGAATATTACTTAATTCTATTATTCTTGACAAGGTGCAAGTCACCCAGCTGTGGATCACAACACATGTTCGGGCTCCTTTAGTGTGTGTGTGTGTGTGTGTGTGTGTGTGTGTGTGTGTGTATGTGTGTGTGGTTAGCGAACTGCTTCGTCACATCCCCCCCAATACCCCTCCTCATAAAAGCGTGGCGCCTTGTTGTGTCACCCTGCGACAGGCGCTACCATCTGGCGTTACAACTCTGCACTACTAGCGCAGTACGCTTCACACCGGTGCGATGAATACCATCCGAAATGTACCAGCACTCATACTCATACTGTCATAACGTCATCAATACCCGGAGTTTAATAAAAAAAATTTGTGTTCGTAATCACGAGGGCTACAGACAAATAAAAATTGATATGTGCTTCTAAAACATATACTTTAGTGATTGGTATTGAATACGGGTACATATATATGATAAAAAAAATTATTTAATGAGAAGTGTAGTGATATAATTTGTGTTAATAAACGTTTCAAGTGTATCTATGTAGGTATAAGATCCCTTGTGTATCATTTATTTACTTTATAGCTTATATATTATTACTTTATTATTCAATAAATAATTTAAATGTTTAAATTAGAAAAACATTCCGTATATTTATTGAATTTTATTATTAAATAAAAAATTTCTTAATTATTTTACTAAATTAAATTATTAATTTTATAAACTTTTTATATTAAGTCTGAATACTGAGTATTTATTTACCTTTTTTTAATGTATTTGAATTTATACCTGACCAACCGTATTTATGATATCACTACAGTCCTATTATTTTTTTGTTTCTATTAATTATTTGTGTGCAAAATTAAAGTTATTTTTTTTTGTTACGCCAAGTAAGTAAAACTTCTAACGCACGTACATAAAAACACGAGTCCAATTTTCATTTTAAATATCGGGTTATCATTTGAAAATGAATAATAATTCAGTTTTCCAAAACGCCTTGAAAAGAGAGTTTTTAAAGGATTAGGTAAAACCAAGTTTTTATTTATGAAATACATCCAAAAAGTTTGATTAAGCTACATATGAACGGTTAATAAAAAAACTTGATATCACTTGATAACCAAACATGCTCTTAGTTTACTTCGGCATTGAAATATAAATTGATCACTAAATTTTTCAAAAATTTTAAATAAACACAAGTTAACTTGTTATAACCATTCATTAATATCGAATTTTAGGGAAATTATAAAGTTAATTTAAATCGCACCAACAAGGAAAATTTATGGAAGCAAAAAATAAAAAAGGTACCTACCCAGTAACAGGCAACTCAACCACGTGTGGCCCTAAACAAGCTGTCGCACGCCACTGACTGGGGGAACACAGGTTCGCAGACATCTCGCACACGGAATATAACCAGAGCACAGGGGCTCCCAAAACTACAGACCCGCAGGTTATATCCGACTGCGCCCCCAGTACCAACCAATATGCTCAGAAAAATATTTTTCTGTACCTTCACGAAAGATTCCTTTTGGAAACCAGTTGCCAAGAAATAGTTTATAATACTACAAGAAAGATAGCGTAACTTAGCACAACACATTACTATAGTTATTTCTGCATATATGAAATACTTTTTTTCTTCGAGATAATACTGAGCATTTCTTACGAAAATTGGCGAATAATTTTATACTTCAATTGATGTTTCATTCAAGCATATTTCTTACACTGCTTGAAATAATATCTATTTTTTCAATTATTGGGCTCTATTTGGTTTTTTTTACGCATATTATTGCACGTATAAAATACCGTAGTGCTGTTCAGGGAGAGGTTATCATGGACCAACTTTAATTATTGGAGGTAATGCCCGGGTAAGAATCCAAACCCAATATCACCATTATCTTTGAAAGATTTGTGCAGTGGGAGTGCATGACTTGATGTAAGCTTTTGGACATTCGCCATTGCTAAGCAGTATTTTGTAGTGCCACGGTAATTGTACAAACATCTGTGAGCTGTGACCTGAGCGAGTGGCGACTGTTGCAGGCGACGGGCATGACGCCGCTGATGTACGCCGTCAAGGACAACAGGACGTCCTTCCTGGACCGCATGATCGAGCTGGGGGCCGACGTCTGCGCCAGGAACAACGTGAGTACCGCGAGACCCTTACCGGAGACCCGGGGGACACCTCCAGGGCCGCAACTAGAGTCTCTGGCAACCGGTGGCATGAACGGATTCATGCGCCACCCCCTCCCTCTTTTTTGCACATACCACACCAATAAAGCGGATGTCCGGGGGCCCTCCCACGGAAAAATGGTGCTATTTAAGCATTTTCCATACCTACATGTGACAGTTTCTGTGCTACTGTAACTTCCATGCAAACACTTGTTACCAGTTACCAGTTGTAGTAGGAAGGAATTACAATGCAAGCGATTTCGGCGCCCCCACAGCTTTGCGCCCGGGGCGTATGCCCCGCTTGCCCCCCCCCCCCCCCTTCCCAGTTGCGGCCCTGGACACCTCGCAGGTTCATGTGTCGACATGGTCTGGAGCCCCTTCACGCTGCAGTCCACCTGGAGGACTCCAACCCAGGGGTCGGCCGCCACATGTGGCTCTACACCCCTCTGCCTGCCGCGGCTCAGAGCAAGGCCGGACATAACCTCAACCTGCACCCACACCTGCCTCCTCCCCCTCCCGCTCTGCCCCGGCTGCTTCTTACTGCAATGATTAACTAACTAACACAACCGAGGTTTTCTTGTTCTATCAGTAGAGCTCTGCTAAAGACCACCATAGTTCTTACATTTACGTGTTTTTTTCGTAATCACGTGGGCTACAGACAAATAAAAATCATATATGTGCTTTTAAAACATATACTTTAGTGATTGGTATTGAATACTGGTACATAATTCTAATAAAAAACATTTATTTAATGAGAATTCTAGTGATATAATTAATGTTAATAAACATTTCAAGTGTATTTATGACTTTATATTGAATTTGCGAATACAATATTTTGATTTTATCTAAAAATTTTATAGTCTTAAAATTCACTGTAGATACAGAGGAAATACACGATGAGGCTCTCTAAAAAAATTGGAAAATCTGTTGTTTTTTTAATACTTGGTTCATCTCACTCGAAAGCCTGCCGACCCCTGAATTACGAGCCAATGAGAACGTTCAACAATAGAAGTGTCGAATAACAATCTCCTTAGCTGACAGATGCCATGGGTAGGTAGCCAATGCGCAGTTGCAGTGGCCCGAGAGCTTACAGAATTGTGGAGTAACATCCCAGTCATGGAAACTGCTAATTTTTTTTCCCCAGTCCCAAACACTTGGTGTAAAAACATTTTCCAAAATTTATTTGAACATGCAGTGAAAAACCTTATCAAGTCATTGTGTTAAGAAATATAAGTTAGTTCTACATTTAAAAAAACATGAAGTACGTTAATCAAGTTGCTGGGGAAAAAATATTGAAGGTGGTACCTGCACATAACTTCAATAAACTACCAAAAAATATGATTTTTGCCTTGAAAACAAGGTACAATAAAGTTCAACGTATTCAAACAACTTGCCCAAACATCTACAATATTCCTTACGTAACATACACCCACATTGCTTAATAGTAAACTAAATGTCCCTCTTCTATGTCCAGTATGTGTGCAGGGTCGGATATAGTGTTACCTTCTCCGGGGCAGAAATTGGGACAAGGGCCTTTCTCTTTTTGTTCATACAATAATAAACGTTCCATGCAAAATTTGTTTTGTATCCGTGTGTATATTTAGAAAAATATTAATTTTTTTTCATAAACTTGGTACATTTCAGTGTTCAAATGTACTTTTGTATTATTTCCGTACTGTATTTAAGGAAATAATATAATGTTCAAGGTGCAATAATAGGCTTACCAAAGATAAAAATACAGATAGTTTTAATTGGTTTATATTTTAAAATAACATTATTAAAAAACATAAACATACCGTACTTTTACAGTTGTATTACCTAACTCTGTAGATATTCAAGGTCTAATAAAAAGTTATGGTATGAATATACACATATAAAATTAGGCAATTAAGACATATATGCCATACCGTTTTCAGTCACTTAGTACATATAGTTTGTTTTTTGCCGTAAATGCAGGCAGACAACCAAACCTGGACAACACTGCAAACTGACGAACACAACGATGAAAACAAACAGGTATTATTGACAACACAGCGGTGACAGCACGGACGAAAACAGTATTTTTCCTATGACAAAACAGTTGCGACGTTTCGGGAAATAGCATCTGTACCTGTCATCGGGTACAAACAACCACATAGATAAATAGGTATCATTTAGTTGTACTATAGTTTATATAATCTCTCAAAGTAAACCCTAATTACAATTGGTTCCTTTTAAGTTTTTTCGTAGACTTCAGATGTAATGTTAAAAACTCTTACTTACTCTAACTTATAATCTCCTCCCCCATTATGGTTTCTCACCACTTCTCATCTCATCTCCTCCACCCAATCCATCAAGAACATCTGCACAGCCATTGGGCCATGGTTTTCGTGAGTTTTCGGGCCTCCTATTGGTGCCACATGTTGACTACATGGAAAACCCCAGGTCCCATTTAGATACAACCATTTTTATTAGTTATTGTAATTTTATATATTTCTAAGAACAACTACTGGTGTCATATTCACCTTCACTAAAACTGTAATTGTGATAATGGAAGAAACAGGTCTCCTTTAGTTTCAGTATAGTTTCTTGGTCACTGTAACTTTAATGTGATCGTCATACAATCAGATTGACATTTCTGCTGTCTATCGCACCCCACTGGCATGAAAACCTAGGCTCATTCAGTTGTTAAATAGTTTTTCAGTTACTTTTTTTTAACTCATCAGATGACCATCTGCTCCTGTCACCGGAATGGTGATGATTTGAAGGTAAAACAAATGTTAATTATTGCAATATAATTGTTAGTAACTAAATGTTTCTATAATATTAATAATCGCAGTTGCCATAGCTACGTAAAACGAACTATGAGGAAATAAATAGAAAACCAGGTATAATTGAGTTAATATCAATTTTATTAGTTACTTGTAACTACAGATGGAGTCATATGTCCCCTGGAAGTGAAATTATATGCATAGATAATTTATTACAATTTTTTTAGACACGACATTGCAGTTTTTCACTGTCTGCCATGGAAAAAAATTAAAGATTGCAAAATAATAGTTAAAAATGGAAAAAAAGCCGAAATCAACTTGTTGAACACATGGACCCAATATGAAATGAGACAACGCAACTGTGACTGCACGGACTAACACAGTAGGTCTCCTATGACAAAACGGTTGCGACGTTTCAGGAACTGTTATCTGTTCCTGTCATAAAGTACAAACAGACTGCATAGATAAGTAGGTATAATTTATTTGTACTATAGTTTATATAAGCTCTCAAATTAAACCCTAATTGCAATGGGTTCCTTTTTAAGTTTTTTACGTATACTTCAGTTGTAATGTTAGAAACTCTTACCACAAACTCTTTTTAGTGATATCACTCCTCCTACTGGGAGAGGTTTCAAACGTTATCTTGTATGTGCTAAGTTACATGCAACTTGAAAAATAGATTAATAAATTAGGATGTTTCATAGCATTCTGAGAAGGAAAAAGGCTTTTGAAAACATTAAAAATTAAAAAATAAATTTGCTCTATATTTACAATAATAAATAATTTTATGAACATACAATGGTAAATACACCATGTAATTAATGGAGGTTTGAACGAAGAAATGTTTACATTTTCCCGACTTAACAAATATAAAGGTTGTCTGCAATTTGATGTAAATTTTTGTACACAATTTCTTATGTAGTCATTTTTTGTGCATATAGAATTTTTATCGAAATAACACTGGAAATTATCTGAAAATTAAAAACCTCATTGTAATATATTTTTTTCACGCCACGAAAAATGTTTATCACTATTTGTTAAAATGTTTTACCACCTTTGAAAATGAGTTAAAATGAAAATTATATCACTTAGAGCATTATCAGTTTTTGTGATATTAACAAAGATAATGTTTTGTGTGCCTATAAAATATCTAATAAAATTGAAAATAAATAATTTAATAATATGGCTGCTTATATATATTTTTTAATTTTGGTTGTCAGGAATAGGTCTCTGAAAGTAGATTTAAAAAAAATTGTCAGTGTTTTGACTAACAGGAGAAGGCTGAATCTTCTAAAAAAATATAAAAAATTATCTGACAAGAATAAAACGATTGTGGGTTCTGTAGACGTTAGATGCCTACGACTGCAGCGTATTTATCTTGGAGCGCGTGATTACTTCTTGTCTAAACGACGCCGTGTGAACCGGCAGTTGGCGCTAGCTCCACAAAAAAAGCTCCAACGAATAAATTATATTTTTTTTCTGAAAGCAAAGCAACGTGCTATTTACTAACAGCAATCCATTTAAGTTTCTACCGACCCAGAAAACTTTTTACATTTACCTTGCTTGTTTTCTTTAATGATAAAAAATTACCATACCACACATTCTTTGTTACGATTTCTTTTTTGTTGTTTTTTCTCTAATTAAAATTTTAATTGCTGAAGACGTGCGTATGTATGGAACATGCATGCCTTTGCTTGCACGAATAATGAACATGTATTTTTTTTATGTATAATACATTTGAGACTAAGCTAACACTTAATAATTTGAGTTATTTTAAAGATAATCCACTAAACAATAGGCTTTGGAGGTACAGTTTTGTTTTAATGAGTTATCAGAAGTTTATTCGTTTAATGTGTACTAAATTAATACATTGTATTTTTTTATAATCTTTAACGTAACACTAAGCTATTTTAGTGGAAAGTACATGGAAGCAGTCTTCAGATATTATTTTTTTATGATATTTCGCGGAGAACGTAATAAATAAACAATTTGCTATTCTTATATGAAAATGTTTGCGGCAGATAACTTGAAAGTGTGTTTTATGTTAATTGAAAATAAAGAAATGAAATAAAAAGTAGGGCAAGTAATGACACTGACGAACCCTTAGGCGCAAGTAACACCCGGGATATTTTCCTAAATGAACATCTGTTGAAAATATTTGTGGCAGAAAAACGAATGCAAAAGAGATATCGAATTGAGATAACCAGCCCTTAAATAAAACGAAAGTAATGTAAAAAAAATCTATATGTGAGACCGACCATTACATTATTTCCCAAATTTGTACAACTTGTTTTTATTAATGTTGGGTGTTTTAATATGATTGTATTGTGATGAAGTATGACTGTAAAATTAAATAAAGATTTTTAAAACGTATTTAAAGTACAGGTTCAGTTAGTTGCTGTATTTGGTTTACGGGGGGAAAATTGATTAGCTTCACACCTTTTATTTATCAGTTTTCATCTTGATTGCACAAGCGAATGTGCAAGGTGTTGACAAGCATATGTCAACTAGTAATTGCTCGGGGCCACATTTCAAAACTTATGCAATATTTTAGACCACAAATAGGCCAATCTTAATTAAATCGTGCAAGCATACCAGAGGTTCCAGGATGAAATGCTAGGCATTGTTGTTGTTTCTTTGGTTGAACTATAAAATTTTCTTACTTAAATTGCTTAAAAATATTTTTTTTAATATGGCAAAATAAATAAAATCTCTCATATTCAAAACAAATGAATTTCGAAGAGAACCACTTTACAAGGAAAGTTTTTTAAAATATATATATTCAACAAATGGTAGCAGAACAAAGTGTGAACGAGTTTTTCAGTTCTCGCCCGTGATGTTTAAACATCTAACCTTGGTAACGAGCAAATTCATTTGTTCTCATGTTGAAAATACACTTATAATACGGAAGTTGGACACGAAATATAACGCATAATTCTTTAAAATAGTTCCGAGTGTGATAAATTTACAAAAATTGGTTTTTTCGACTACATTTACTGACGTAAATCACACGTAATTTTCACCCTCGCTTAAGTAGCTACGTCCACTATCAAATCATTCGATTTACAGAGCGAAAGATAAAACTATATAATGAAACAGATCCGGTAAAAACCAAAATTACTAAGCACCGAATTTGGAACTTTTTTTTTTCAACAAGAAAATTTCGATCTATAAAGTTTCCCTTTGGCTTTGTTAACTTACATTTTCACAATTCCCCACAGGTGGCAGAAACGTCGTTACAAATTTTCGTTCTGCGTCACTTCCGTTCCATACACAAAATTATTTCTACCAAATGCTATATACCGGGTGTTATATTTTCACACATTAAAAATTATAATAAAGAATAAAGTAAAATAAATGTGTGTTGAGACAAATGTTTTGAACGAGGTATGAGATGAAACGTCGGGAAGCGCGCAACCCCTGGGAGGGGCGGCTGTGACGCGCCGCGCAGGGCTGGTCGGCGGGCGGCCTACCCGCGCAGGGGCGCGACACGCCACGCCGCCCGCACAGCGAAGGCCAAGATCAAGCTCCCGTGCAAGGCGCGCCCCTCCCCCCGGACACGCGAGCCTATCAGGTCACGGCACACTCCACTCCTCCCCCCTCCTCCGCCGGGGCGGGTCGTGACGTCATGCGAGGGACCAGAGCACACGGGCGCGTCCCGAACCTTCCCTTCGGCCGCCCAAGGCCGCGCGCCAATCAGCGCCGGCCTCCAGGACCGAGGTCCACGCAACTACAATTAGCGCCACACGTCTATTGCGTTTCAATGCCAACCAACCAGATCCGCGGTCCTTACAAGCTTTTACGATAACTAGAGACTGGAAAAATTCGCGGTTTCAATGACCTCCAGGATAGACTCCACGATCCTCTATGTACTAGGACAAATTGCACCTGCTCATTGGATAATGGCTCGTGACACGTGTCATCGGGGATGCTTGTGATTTGATCCTTTTTTTGTTGAAGGTTTTTCACTGGCTTAGAGTCCTTCAGGTAAACGGTGGTCCAATCACTGACTCAGAATGAAGGTTAAAGAGTTTGGAGTCTAGCCTACCTCGAAATGAATACTCGAATGTTTCCTGTCTCTAACGATAACAGCGGGGGCAATAAGCCACAACCTATCATAGGTATCAAATCTGTCCCCTTTGGCAGGAGGTAAAGGTCCAGTGGACCAGGTACTCCAAAGCAAACTGCAAAGGGTCTTTGGGAGGCACTCAACAGAGTGCACTTTCGGAAGCTTAAGCAAACAATAAAAAAAAAATCGGGGGTAACCCATCACACCTGCTGTTAACTATCACACAGACATATAATTTTAATTTTTTTATGTAGGCATTCTATTTATGAAGTAATAATCTTATGCTATAATTTTGACTAGAATCAACACCATGAGGGACACATTCAAGGTTTGGTAAACTCCACGTATTACTGAGATAAGATTTGTCAACTTTGGTGTACGAATAGACTGAAGAGGGCAGTAAATGCTACTCCATGTTAGTATTTATTTCCTGCATATCACCTATAATACTCCCAGAAATTTTAAAATAAATATAATAAATGTTTGCAAGTTGAAATGTGCCAACTTGCCTCTATTCCTGTGTTGTGCGACCGTTTGCCAAGATTTCAGAAGCACTGCGTCTACTGTACAAACCCTTTAAAATCTCCCTTGACTAATCAGCACCACGGGAAAGTAGAGGAAGAGATAAAAAGCGGGAAACGGACATATTTTATCCACGCAAAAAAAAAGCTATGAAAACTGCTTCGAAACTCATTATTCAATTATTTTACTAACCAATTATTGACTCCAACTCAAGAACAGACAGAAAGTCTATAGAGTTATACCTCTATGAGTACAGCTGTAAAAAAAACGCATGTCATGGCAGACACAACTTGTGCGTTCTTGAGGTTATGAAATATCGTGAAACTTTTGAATGTTTCAGTTTCAGTTGCGTGTTTGGTGTTTCGTCGCTAGTGTATTGCAATCTGTGCTGCGTCACAGCACAACTTCACAGTTAATTACTTCAACCACTGGAATGCCATTTGAAAAAAAACGCACTTTCCGTAAGCCGATTTAGACGGTTCCATTGTGTAATGGTAAGTCAATGTTGGTGTCATACACAGAAAACGGTCGAAGATAACTTGAGAAATTTTAAAAATCCATCGGTATTGGGAAATTTACAGCCGCTACATTATCACTTTTTTCGTATGTATAAAGAGAAAAAAAAGTTGCAAATACAAGTGAAGTTTCACTTCTTCCATAAGCAATATATTTTTATAGAAGAATAAAGGAAACCTAAATCTATTTTCTTTTCTAGAACATATTTAATATAAAACTTACTTGAATCAAATGTTTTCCCTAAATACGATCAATTTAAATAAAATAAAATAATGTATATATTAATGTTTTACAAAACATATCAGTAAATATATATAATTAATAAATATAAATTTTTTCCATAAAAACCAATAAGTCTGCAAAAATATTTTTTGCTGTCTCGTTCAGTTGATGTGTCATATTAAATATCATTTCTTGTCTTCCAAGGATTTTCATAAGTTAACTTAACCGTCGGATTGAGCAAAAATGTATTCACTTATTCGGATCGTGCATCTGATCATCGATAAACTGTTACCTGATCATTTTAGCGCAAGGCTAAAAATACTTTCGGTTCCTTTTTCAACCAAATGACTACGCCTTACGAGGATACCTCAACTATGGGAAATGATTCAGGTTATAACAAGCTCAGCAGGTAGAACTGTTTTAACGTGAACCACACGATATTGCTTATAAGTGGAACAAAATATTAAAATTGTTATTATTATGAAAATCTGCTGTGTCACCACAAAATGCTTTATCGCTACAAACCACACTGCGGAATACCACTTTGTCAAATTTTTTGGTGGCAATTATTTTTAATGCCGATTATTGGCTCGCTGGTGATAAGCAATATTCGTGAACGCATAAAACATTTTTTTTGGACAACATCTATGGTACGTTGTTTCCTTGTTTTCACTAAGTGAATTTTTGCAAAATATAAGGTGGAAGCCACATAACAGTTTCCATTTTGACATAATTGGGGGTTAACCGTAGTAAAAAGTATTCTCAACAAGTGGGAAACCAATAATTTTAAGAAAACGTCAACAAAACAAGGGGCAGGAACCAAGCTTATCATTTAAAGTGTTCGTCAAGAAAGTCCTGAACACTTTCTCTGTATCACCCATTTTATTAAATTTTCTATGTTAAACAATAACACTAATAGGCGTTTTTAAATTATCAATTTTTAAAAATTATTTTGACGTGTCTGTGCTAAGGTCGTAAAAATTTCACATAAGCTTTACCGCAGCTATGTAACTATGTGCCCTACTTAACTGCAACCTGAACTGTTACGGATGTTGTCTTCCGAGCAAAATTACGTGAGACACAACTAAAATGTAATTGGTAACGAGAAACTCTAACGAAACACATGTGCTGTTAAGCTATTGTACATATATGTTCCTGGTATATAGCTTAATACTGATAAAACAGTTGCATTTTTTTTCTGTGATATTGACAGTAATGATTCACAATACTTAATACTTAGCAACTAACTCAGTTTTATGAAAAATCTTATAAAACACGACTGAATTAGTTAAGACCGTTAATTGAATCACCAGCTGCGACTGGGTTTTAAATAAACATTTGCACCTTTAATACGTTTTCTTTCACGATTTATAACAATAGTCGTTGATGTTAGAATAAATGAATATACGTATACGGCTGTAAAATTAATTCTTCTTTCTCTTTATTTTAACCGCAGAGATTTCTAAGGAGCTACAATCATCTAAGAGCATGTGGCGATTTCAGAATAAATAAGAAAAAAAATATTTTGGTTTATATGCTTGTTCCTATGTTCACTTTGTGTCATTTTTTACAGAACATTTCTTTGATATTTTTTGTGTAAGCTTTTACGCAAAAAAGTATCTAATGGAGCAAAAAACTAAATTATTTTTAATGCATTTCGATTTTTAGCTATGGATGATTATAATACAAACCTGCGGTTAATTTATGTATATAATATTAAATAAGAATAAATAATATATTGATATAATAAAAATAAAATTAAGCAACAAATTCTGGTTCTTTAGACAGGTTTTTATCAAGTTGCTTCATCAGTGTCTGAGAGGCAGCATTGACACTAGCTATGTCCTCGTGAAGAAACTTACCGTATTCTATTGTAACACGCTGACGTAGTTGCAGTGTTTTACCGCGCGTGAAGACTGCGCCGAAATCACAGCACAACGTAGCAAAATTGCTACAAATTACCATAAATTTGGTATCAGCCTTGGAAAGAAAAAATCGGTGTATACAATCTCAGCAATATATTAGCCGCTGACATTATTTATGAACTGTTTCTATACTCAGGGGCTGCACACAAAATCTGCACGAGGTTAGTGGCATATTTTAGATTTATCTTCACACGGTCTCGAAAATAACTTGGGCAAAATAAATAACACGGTCTGCTAAAATTGCAGTGATCTCAATAAACATTACTCCTCTTACCAGCAATTTATTACAGTTTTTAAAATTCATTTTTTATTATTATTTTAAGTCAAGGCAGTATTTGGAATATGTTTATAACGTAAGGCTGAAACCCTGTGTTTTTACACAATAAAAACTGTACGATGACAATTTTTGTTACACTCTTACAAAGGGAAGGAAGGAGTACGCAAAGAAAACGAAAATAATAATTTTTTTTGGCTTGACACAAAACTTTTTTTTTATCTTACTATTTTTGTATGTATTTACACATACATTTAATTTTTTGCAAATATGTTTATATCTGTCAAATGTCATTCAGTATTTTGAATTTAAATTTGGACAACATTTAACATATTTTATACCTTACTAACTTCTTGTCGATGTTCACTAGTGGTGACAGATAAACACGTAACACGCAAACCATTTTTATTCACTGAGTACATTGATAATTTAAAAACTTTTAATGTTAATACATTATATATTCTATGTATGTATGCTAGTGTCTTGCTACAGTTTCATTCAGCATCCAAGCTACTGCCAAAATTTGTTTATTCTACTCTGTAAGAAATATTACATACATTCAGTCAAAATACGTATTCTTTGCTACATCTGCGATACAAGATTGCCAGAGGCCAAAATGCTTACGATAAACCACGATTTTTCTTTTACGTTATTTTTTCGTTACCTAATCCACACTCGTGACCTTACCGGCGATACCAACTTAGTGATACCACTTAGTTAACAAAGTAATCAACTTTATAGGCATCTTACATACTTTATTTTCCAAGTAAGTTAGGAAAATTCGTCAGCGTTGATATTTTATAAGCGCACATTCCAAAGAAAAATACGTTCTTCAAACTGACCGAAATGTAGCTAAAAGTTTTTAACAATTTCATTTCGTTTCAGGTACTGTTCCCCCGTTTTTAATAAGTTATAATGGATACATATTTGGGAATGTAGCCTACATAACTGGGAAGTTTGAAAGCAGTATTTTTCATTGACTTAAGGTGAACGTTTTTCACCAGTGTAACAAAACACAAACTAATGAGTGGTACGTTTAGAGATTGCGTCTTCGATTATAGGCCATCGTTCTTTGCTCCAGCACCCCACGACGCGGCGTGCAAACAGGCACTTACATTAGTGGCGCTGCTCACTTGCTCCTGCGCTTCGAACACTGGGAATAGCTCACAGGAGGCGCGCCACTTAGCGCTGCATCGATCCCACAGAAGCCGATAGATCCGGGTTCGCCCTATCGGCAGCAGACCAGAGGGGAGATTAGGGTGATTGCGGTTCGGATCAGTTGTGCCAACGCAGGTCTTCACGAAGTAATTGCTTCTGCTAGCAGAACGATGCACATTCATATACGGGCTGTTGTTTTTTTTTTTCAAACTCCGATGGGATATATAAAAAAGCGGGTTGTCTGTAAAGTCGGTTTACGGACGATAATTTTACGTGATAACGTGTCATAAGAAAACATTGATGAAAAATTGCACACTTTTTGATTTTCAAATATTATTTACAGTTTTTGCAAATTTAATTTAAATAATTTGTTTAAATATAATCACGAATAATTAGTTAAAAAGCCCGCCTTAACCTGTTTTATATTATAGAAGATTTTCTCACACGGTGGTTGGCCGGTTCTTGCACGCTCGACTCAGGTGGAACGTGACAATTTTTCGTGCGTGCAGCGGGCGTTCATAGATTTATAAGACGTTATAACGTCAAAAAGAAAAATTTACATAACATAAAATTCTTATTACCAAAAGTTCAGTAGGGTCTTACTAATTTTTTCTACATAATCGCCAAAACGATCAAGGCATTTGTTCTGTCGTAACACAAGCTTTTCGGTGCCTTCTTCGAAGAAGTTAATAACTAGTGAAAAGAGATACAGCGCCTGTGCCTCCCTCTCCCTCACGACGTTGCTGTGAGGCGGGTGGACTAATATTGCGGCGCATTCTGCCCCCACTATTCACAAATCTTGAGATAAGTCTTGACGCGGGAACCAGTGCGCCGCGCGAATAGGCCATCCCCCTCACAGCAGCGTCGTGAGGAAGAGGGCGATACATGCGGTTGACTGTTCACAAAATAGATCAATAGCTTTGAAGTCTGTTTCTAAAACTTTATAAAACTAATGGTTGTATACAATTATCGGTCATCTTCCCATTTGGATTATATATTGTTTTAATACATGACAATGTTTGTGGATGATCCTCTATTAAAGCGCTGCAATAGTTTATAATTTTTAGTAAAATATTTTGCTCCAAGGTAGAATGCACTCCACTGAAGAATATTTTCATGAGCTAGTTATTTTAGGGTAAATCACGGGCATTCTTTATAGACTGGCGTGTCCTTTTCCTTGTAGCCATTATTACTATCATATTAATATTGAACGCACAAAGAGTACTATATGACGAAATGGTATTTGGTTTAGCCGTTGATACAAATTGAAACCACTATGTCTCCCAAAGGCGAGTTTATTTTTTTCTGAAACGTTATTATATTTTATTTACGCTCTGTGTGCTAGTTAAAATCTTGACAAAAAATTACCGAACCTAGCATACCAGGGAATGTGGAATGTGGAAAGGTACACATTAAATCACCGTCTCATACGCTTTTTTTATGTCGTTGCTTTTCCGTATATTTTTAGTTTGAAGGTTATTCCATGGATTTATCTCTTAAATGCTGTTGCGAAATTACGGTATTTGTGTGGAAAAAAAATAAAATTCCATAGCGTTGCAGATTACTGTATGTGGTATGATCACTGTATGTGGTATTATCACGTGTGATTAAAATTATATATAACGGCAAATGTGTCTCCGTCACATCTGAGCTAAGAAATGTGCATAAATAATTCTCTCTATATTGCCCAGGGAAGAAAGAAAATGTTTTAGCACGCCTCTCAGGGAGATGGGTGGAGTTAGGGTGTGTTCATAATTAAAAACACACAAGCGAGCGCACAGCAGACTATGTATGTACATGTCCTGCGCGAAGTCGGTTCACAGTTCAAATATTACTGTTAATATCAACCAATGAAATATCGCAATGTATCCGACATCTGTTGGCGGTGTTAGTAAGTAACTACATTAACTACCAACTGATTATCTTGTGACATCTGACCAGCAGTTTGAGAGCACTAATTTTAACACGTAAATAAACAAGGGTTAGAGACCTGAAAAATTTGCGGGTTCATTTCGAGTTATGCTAAAATTCAAATAATTATACCTTAGTGCTGCTTCTGTCATTGGTTCACTGTTAATCTGGAGGACTGAGGGCCAATTAGAGACCCTCACTCATAGAAGTGTCGAATCACAGGCCACCCAGTCGAGACGACTCACAAGTCAGCAGCCAATGAACAGTTGGCATTTGCCCGAGTGTGTAGAGGAATATTAGGAGTCTATCCTGGAGTTCATTGAACCCGCGAATTTTTCCGGTCTCTAACAAGGGTTATACAAAATTGTTTTTAGTTAACTGTTCTTACCACATTTTTTTATTTATAATTTTTGCTAGTGACTCATAAGCAATAGCATTAATTAAATTTTAAAGCAGTAATAACACCTGAGCATTGTAATATCTTAACAATTTCTTGCCACAATGTGATTGATAAACATAAACTGTTCTCTAGTCCCGCCAAAATGGTTTCCTACCCTACGCTCATTGGTTATTGTTGCGTCTGTAACAGGAATAAAATATATTCATTTCTTTCCTATGCACACGACCTGTCACTAGAGACCGGAAAAATTCGCGGATTCAATAGGCGATAGGCTAGAATTCAAATACATATACCTCTTAGATGATTTTGCTATTGGCTTACTGTTCATCTGGACGCATCTCAACCAATTATAAACCCTCAACCAAAGAAGGATCGAATCACAGACAAACCAACTGAGACGACTTACAAGTCAGCAGCCAATGAACTTGCGTTATTTGCCCGAGTGTACAGGGGAATGTGCAGTCTATCCTGAAGGCCATCGAAACCACGAATTTTTCCGGTCTGTACCTGTCACCCATGACAATGACCGTCTTATGCGCTATTGTGAATCAGTAGGTTGGAAAACATGGCGGTCAAATACAGAGCGCTCGACTTATTGTTACTGTTACTGTTATTTTTTTTTAGTTGTGTACCCAGTTTTAGTACACTGGTACACTCTGTTCTATATGAGGTGTCTTCTTTAAGACAGGTTCTTCAGCGAACATCCAGGATTCGTCGCAATTTTGGTCTTGGGAAGCATTTTGTGTTCGTCTGAGCTGTTGGCATTGTGGTGTCCGGGATATCGGGTTTGTCGCATCTCTGGGTTCGCCTGTGCTGTCGTTGTGTTCTCCACATTGTCTGTTTGGTTCGTCCGCTTGTCTCTGTGTTTCCCAATCTTGTTTTTGTCTTTATTTTTTGATCTTGTTGCAAGCGTGTCACTTTGTCCGTTCTGTGCTGTAATATATTTTTGGCTAATTTCTTGTACGAAATTTTCTGGGCTGTTTATGTTTCTTTTTATTAATTTTTGACATCGGCTGGTTTTGACTTGTTTTCTATTGGGTTTGCATGTTCATCATTTTTATCCTTTTTTGAGATTTCGTATGACAAAGAGCGTAACAAGTAATAGCGTATGCCCAAAAAAATATCTTAGATCTGTATACAAACTATCTCTCACAAATTTCACTACATTTAAATGGGAGTATTTGAAGAGCCATGTAAACATAAGGAGAAAACATTTCTTATACAGATTTTTTGGACATTGATTTTAAATTAAGTGGTTTGAAGGAAATTTAAAACCCGAATTTAAGAGAGGAAAACGTTTGAAAGTTCATCCGCATCAGAACGAATCAACCAGGAATTGAGAGGGAATTGTTAGGGTGAAGTAAGGATGTTGTACTGAAGTGTAGAATACTGAATGAGGTAAGATGAACGCTGCCGAGGCATGGAATGGGACAGAATGGTAGGTTTCTCTCAGTTTCTGTATGATTCTTTAAGAAAGTAAAATTAATACGTGTTTTTCTACAAACACGAATTTCAAAAGAACTCAACAGTCATTTAGTCTATAGTAGTTATTAATTAATCCAACGGCTTTTTAATTTTTTTTCCCGCTTACGCATAAACCTAGATAAAATATTACAATTTAAAAGTTTCCATACGGTTAACTTCATAATTTCTGGTTTCAATTATGTTAGATTTAGCTTTGTTTATACTAAACTCTAATCCCAATTTATTCTTGTCCTAGTTTACTGCGGTCTAAGTACACTCAGTTCCAAGTTCACCCCAAACCGAGTTGACACCAGTCAGAACGAATTAGACTCCAGTTCGATTTCACTCAAGCTCGATTTCATTCAAGTTCGATTTCGCTCAAGTTCGTTTTCGCTCAAGTTCTATTTCGCCCAAGTTCGATTTCACTCAAGTTCGATTTCGCTCAAGTTCGATTTCACCCAAGTTCGATTTCACCCAAGTTCGATTTCACCCAAGTTCGATTTCACCCAAGTTCGATTTCACCCAAGTTCGATTTCAATCCAGCTCGAGTTCACTCAAGTTCGATTTCGTTCAAGTTCGATTTCACCCAAGTTCGATTTCACTCCAGCTCGAGTTGACTCCAGCTCGAGTTCACTCTTGTTCTGTCGAACAGCCCAGGAGGAGTTGACTCACGCCGAGGTGTGACTCCAGTTGAGAAGGTGCTCAGACGAGCGTGTCTGAGCGTGTCTGAGCGTGCTCTCCGGCGCGGGGAACAGGGAACAGGGAACAGGGGTGCACAAGAGGCGTGGCTGCTCAGGCAGGTATCGACAGGCAGGGAGGGGCGCCCGCGCTGCCGCAGCGACTAATGGGATTACCCGCATTTGCCCAGCCCTTGTCCGGGGCCGCGCCGGATTAATCACGAGAAATTGAGGTCTCGCCGCGGCATGATAGATGAGGGGTGTGGTGTGGAGTGGGGAGAAGTTTGAGGAACAGGGTGGGGTCGGAAGTGGGGGGAGGAAGTTATTCGCACTTACCCCCCCCCCCCTCCCGTCCAGAGTCCCGAGCCAATCGCGTGTCGGCGCGCGGGACGGAACACGACCGCCCGCCGCTGCGACGAGAATCACAGCTCGCTTCCCAGAAGTCGGCGCAGACCTCTCTGCACCAACACAAACACCAGAGATGTGTCACGCCTGCTCCAGGGTGACGAGAAATCTTAACGCGCCGTGTTGCAAACACACGTATAGCACGAAACTGGGCCCCAGAAATTTAACGTAGAATTCTTTAAAATGAAGCCGAGGGTTCCAAATACGCGAAAATTGTCTTTTCAGCTACATTTCTGGAAGCGAATCACACGTAGTTTCAGCACACGCCGCTAGAATTCGCTGCCGGAGCAGATACGTCGACTATCGAATCATTCCATTCGCAGACATAAATTTTATACTCTATAAGGAAACGGCTCCGGTAAAAGCGAAAAATACGTGAAAAAATAACTAAACTCCCGACTTTTGACCTTATTTTCGACAAGGATGTGTCATTAAAATACCGCCCATGTAGTTAAAATTCATTAAACAGTAAATACTATAAACTTTATCTTCGGCTTTGTGAACTTTGGTTCACGCCATTGGCCACAGGTACCAGTACCGTGGTTACACATTTCCGTTTCGTGCAACTTCCGTTCCATTCACAAAATTACTCCTACGAAATGCCGTAGGTACACAGAGAGTTAATATGGTACACATTAACAAATAATAATAATAATAACCACCGAAAACTCAAAATAAGGTTTGAACCAAGACCATTGTCAGAGCGAGGTGAACATATGAGAAACGGCTGTCTCTTGAAGTCCTAGTTGTGACATTGGCCATTGCGAGGCGCTGGTGGCGACTTACCTAGATACGCGCTGTCGATTGGACTGAGCCTTAATTTATTTTCTCTTTACGACTCGTTTACAACGAAGTCATTAAAAACGGTAATACACTAAACGTCTAAGGGAAACAGGGAAAGAAATGGTCTTTGGCCTTTTATTGGAGCCATTTGCTGGAACCGATTTTGAAAAAAAAAAAAAAAAAAAACTGTGATTTCAGGATGGTCGTGCCAGAATTCGAATCAGGGTTTTCTGGAATGCGAGTCTCACTTTTTACCGGTGGGAACAGTTGAGGGAATCAGAAAGTATGTAGGAAACCATGGAGTAGTCAGTAGATTTATAACTCCTGGAAATTCTGGGATGATTCAAGGAAATATGTAGCTATTGGTTAAGGGAAGTTTAAATAAAATGATTGAATAAAGGCTTGTCCTGAATCGCCCACCAATCAACGGTGCTATGCGCAATGTGTCAGGTTCGATTATTGTTTCGTTGCAATGCTGTTTTGTTCAAAGTATTTTTGAGTATTGTGTAATTTTAAGACATGTGAGATTGGATTCCTATACTGATAGTGTCTCGAAGTACGATGTAAGCAACGTCACTTTGTGTGTTATTCAAAGTTTTTTTATTACTGTGCAATTGCCACAACATTTAAGAATTCTAAGTAGTGCAAAAATAAAGGTTGGTGGATATCAAGGAATTCGATTCGTTAATTTTGATGGACACACTGATATTTTTTAAGCTCAGGTTTGTAAAACAAAGAATGTGTTTGAGTCAGCTGATTTTAAAATTTATTTTTAAAAATAATATTTGGTACTTAGAAGAGGCTTTCTTTTTATACAAAACTGCTATAAAAATTTGATCACTTGAGAACTTAAAGTAAACATTTTTTAAATTTCTTATTTAAATCGTTGTTATATGTTTTATTATAACATTACTCTGCAATGTTAAATTAATCGTCAAACAATTTAATTCGTTTTCCTTGTCACATAACACTTTTTTGACTGCCAACCATTTTCATCGAAATGTGAAAATATACTGAAATATATTAACTAAAAGATTATGCTAAAAAAGGTTTGTGTAATTATCATGACAAAAAACCTCTCTTAGATGTTCAAAGTTGATCTCATTATTTTATAGAAATCTTTCAAATTTTATTGGTTTTTATTTAAAATGTTTTACCTATTTAATTATACAATTTAAAATAAAAAGATTAAAATATTATTTTTAGATATAAATTTTCCTTAAATTGACACAAATGCTATTTAATAAAAATAACCACCTTTTAATATCAAATATAATATTAACTTTGAGACGTCTTATGCAAATTCTGTCCACTTAATTTAAAAATGTTGCAGTGAGCTTTAAGATTATGATTTTAAATTATTTCCCCTAAATATAGCTGGAGTTATTATTTTAGGATTTGGTAACTGACATCGCAAACAGCCATAAATATTTTTTTTTTTTTCAAAATATGATGCATGTACTCGGCTTCGACTGTACTAACTATCAGTAGATTATTTTCAAAAGCTATAATTAATGTAGGAAGGATGTCTATAGGTTTTAAGGAGCAGATACGCTATATGATTTTCAAACTGTTTTAATAATCATGAAATGTTTATATCGTTTAATGCTGAAAATTTACGTTGAAGCAGTTATTTCACATTAATATATTTGCAAATCCCTTAAAATAGTTTATATTGTTAGTATTATTTTACATTTGTCGTCAACACAAAGAATGAATTAGGGGAGGACGGGGCAAGTTGGCGATGTTAAGAGTTCACCATTTTTTATAATTTTAATTTTGGAAATACGATTTCCTTCTTTCCAGACACTATTAGAATAGTCTTTTGTCGTGGTGTAACTACATGAAAAAAATCTATATTTCTATATTATCTCAAAAATTCTGCCCTTTTAAAAATATAATGCAAATGTGCCATCTTGCCCCGTTACCGGGGCAAGATGACTTTGACTACGGGGTAAGATGACATTTTTGACACAAGTTTAAACATATTTATTCTTAGAATGCAAACTACTGTAAACTAACTAATTTAACATTGTTACATGCGTTTTTACATATAAGGCATGTTATTAAAGGCTTGGTTTGTTGAAAATTACAATTAATAGTTAACTTACATAACTAATTCAGAGTTGGTGTTTTATAAACAATAATCGCACACAAATTTTCCTCCTTCAAAGTTCGAGCAGTCCTCGTGCCACCATGTGTGGCATTTGCAACACTCGATCCAGTCTTCTGATGGAGGATTGACATAAATCTCATCACACACTGGACACTGCACTTCGGATATTTGAGCTGAAGTCATGCCTGTCGAAAGTTGGAGCTTCTTGGATTTTTCTCGAGAATCGAGCTTCAGTTTCTTAGTAACAGTTCCTTTTTTGGCTTCTCTAGACTCTTGTCTTTGTTGCTTCAAACGTTCTTGTTCTATCCTCTGAGCTCTCCTCTGAACCAGAATCGCTTTCATGGGTGAGCTTGTGATGACACTTGCATTTTGCTTATGAGATTATAAAGCTCAGAAAATCAAACAAAAGTTATAAAAGAGTTGTATGTGGATACCACAAAAACCGTATAAAGCACTTGGGGCAAGATGACGAGTCGTCATCTTGCCCCAGTCAACTTGCCCCGATCAGCAATGTTATTAGTATTGGATTTTTTCGCTAGGAAAAAAATAAAAGGTTAACAATATATAGTGGTTAAGAAAAGTATATAGTCTAAGGTAATAATGTGTGGCATTGAATATCCAAATATCTTACCTGTTTGTCCATGAGATATTACTTCGAAGTTCTTGAAAATTACAATACGTCAGACCAAATGTACGAACATCATCTAACAAACAACTAAATGGTGGCAGCGGCTTCACTGTGCGATTCTTTAGTGCCCACCAGTGTGGAGCGCTAGTAGTGTCTGTTAGGTGGTGCTATCTAGTAACATGACGTGGAACTAAGTCATTCGTCATCTTGCCCCGCTCGTCAACTTGCCCCGTCCTCCCCTACATACTAAAACATCAACAAATAAATGGGACTAACTCTTTTTTTAGCTACCAGTTACGTACCATAAGATTTCTAATTATTTTAATCATTTATTTTTGTTGAAAATCAAACCATAGGAAAATGTCATGGCTAAAAATCTGTTGGAACCTATTTTACGTCATTAGGTTTCTAACTAAGAATAATAAATTTTGTAAGACAATCATTGCACTATTGCATTTAAACACTATGCATAATTTTTCTATGTTATCTATTACTACGATCGAGTGGTATTTTTTTGTAATGATGTAACTCTATTTATACTGCAGGAATATGCATTCCTAAATCATCGTTACGGCAAAATTTATGTGACTGGCGTCCAGACTTGTATTTTTGCGCCGTAAAAAAAGGTATTTGCATGGCTGTGATACACGTGAGGTCGGAGTGACTTGTCGACGGCGTTATCGAGCAGTCGCCGAGATAAGCATCCCTCCTGTGACCTTTGAGGTCACGCTGGTTGTTATTCCACCGACCAACCACCGTGCGTGCAGAGTCCAGCCTGTCGTTCGGCTCTACACATTCCTAATGACGTCAAATAGGTTTCTACAGATTTTTTAGCCATGTTTGATCTTCAACAAAACTAAATTATTAAAATAATTGGAAAGCTTATGGTACGTATTTACAAATATTTCTAAACGAATGTTTAGAAAGTATAAAATAGGTATGAATAGATCTGCAAGTCTTTGTAATTATTATACTTTTATGTAGTTTTAAAAGTCGCCAATAACGATTAGTTAATGTCTGGTGACAAAGCTTGCCATCAAAGAGACAGAGTTTACGTAAATAGCCCTTAGAGCTAGCAAAAGGCCTAAAATGTAATTATTTAGCTTCGATGTGAGCCTTACGGGCAACACTCGGCCTGCAGAACTCCAGAAGAAACGACACGCGGTTTGAAAACAGCCCAAATATAACAGTGAGGTCTGTTTACGAAAAGTTTTTAAGGAGACACTTAGACCGGATAAGTGGTTCTGTTCACGTGTTTAAATTTTAAAACTGTATTTTTTTATAAGACTTGCAATAGCTAAAACGAGTGTTCTCAAAGTAATAACTTAGGCATGGAACAAACGTTGAAAATTCTTGAAAGATTTAAAAGCACTTGCATTGCACCATAACTTCTCTGTCTATAATGTCTATAATGTTTGTAATTTTTTTGATTTAGGTACACATATACAAAGCATCTCTCTCTATATCCATACATTTCCTTCTATAAATCTCACTGTATATAACACTCTCGATATATATCCATATATCTCCATATATATCTCTCTATGTATTTGTGTTTCTATTTATATTTCAATCGATCTCCGTATCTATATATATTTATATATCTTATATATATCTATATATCGGATCATGTCCCTCTCTATACCTCTCTCTACCTCTCTCTATAACTCTATCTCTCTATATCTATATCGTCCTATCTATATCGTCCTATCTATATCTTTATCTATAAAACACAAGATGAACACACAAATATATATATATTTACCTATCTATCCTTTGATTTATCCCTTTACCCTTCACGGGTTTGACATTGGATATAAAAATACGCGCGTATTAGAATGCAAATTTGTGTCAAAAGTTCAAGAAATCGATGAATAACTTTCGGAGATTTCAGATTTTGAACTAACGAACATCTGCATTTCTGTTTATAAAGATTGGACATTTTTTCGTTGCAGGTAACGCAAGGAACAGTCAGACAATCAACAGTTGATTATTGCAAAGTGAATGACGTGATAACCAAAACAAGCACAGATTTCATTCTGAACTAGCTACACCTTTATCATTAATAGTTTGTTAGTTCAAAAATACATATTCAGCGGTAAATTTATATAAACATTTATTGTAAAAAACTGTTAACACAACACTTACACTCTTGAGAGGGAGATTGTTAAGGAATGCATAAGTATGCACAAAATTGTAAAAAAACAAAAAAAAATTTTCGGGTAGGGAATCGTGCGTGGCTTTTATACTTTGGCCATCCTACAAGGACAAGTCACATTTGGTTCCATTGAGTATACTGCGTCACCCAGAGCTGTGCACATATCACTTTTACTCATTCACAATGAGTTGAATGATTATTTTTGACTTGATAACGTCTTATAAATCGATGATCTCCGGCTGCATGAACGAAAAATCATGACTCATTGTCACGTTCCGCCTGAGCCAAGCGTGCAAGATCCGGCCAACCACTGTGCGAGAAAATCTTCTATAATATCAAACAGGTTAAGGCGGGCTTTTTAACTAATTGTTCGTAATTATATTTAAACAAATTATTTAATTTAAATTTGCAAATACTGTAAATAATATTTGAAAATTAAAAAGTATGCAATTTATCATCAATGTTTTCTTAGGACGTTATCAAGTAAAATTATCGTCCGTAAACCGACTTTACAGACAACCCCCTAACTAGTTTTTTTTTTAAATTTAGGTCAGGTGTCGTTTGGATGTTCTCCGTAAAGCATTTTCGATACAACAGATCGCTGTTTGACGAACAGCTTAAGCGGGATCTCAGCGGAATTGGAAACGCCTGTCAAATTTGTCGGCTAAAAGGAACCACCGATCAATTTGTCTGCGGCGGGTCACAATAAAAAATGATTGAGACATGGCAGGAGCAATATTTGGGAGTGCAGAACGAAGAAGCGTTGTTGCTAAAGGTGTCGGGTCAGGGCGTCCATTCCCGAGGGAAAAGTGGGGCAACCCCTCCCCCTAGCTCTCAGGGAAAGGAAAATATATAGCTATATATAGTGTAGTCAGGTGATTTTCTTTCAAGAATATGATTTGAAAGTCGATTTTACGTATTTTTTTTTAAGAAATAATAAAATTTTTTTATTTATTTATGTCAACATTTGCAAATTAAGTATTTGCGAAATCAAAATAATGTTATTTTAACATTACTAACAAATCATTATTCATTTCATTTCCTCTATAAACAATCTTCAATTTAAAATACGTTTTATAACACACAATCATTTTCTAACCATACTACAGTGTTATTTTCTTGTTTGGATAAACGAATGTAGAGTCCATTTTATGAAGAGATTTTTATTAGCTTTTTTAACGCTTTATAGACATTTTTTAAAACCCAGTAAAAATATTAAGGTTTTCAACGTTTCAATTTCTGATATCTTCAAAATTTTTAACTGACGAAGGTCAATATTAAAATTCTATTCTAAAAAATTAAAACTACATTTTCTGACGTTACATCTAACGCTACTTCAAACGTTACAATCGGATTTTTTGTAGCTAGAGTATTTCTGAAATTACTATCGTTTAGGTGCTGGAAATTAGTGTAGGATGAAAATCCTGGACGAAGGATTTTTCGAAAATTTACTGAAAATTATTTTTAGTTGATTTTTATACGTACAATTGATTTCCAGAATTTGGCCATAAGGAACTAATTTATCATGAACATAACAAATTTCCATGTAAGCTACGCTTGTAAATAGTTTGTAATGTAATATCGTGGTCATAGATCAAATCCGCTAAATAATTTTTACAGTTTAATTTAGACTATTTAAAACAAATTATAATTCAAATTGAAGTTAAAATAACATATTTATTCTTATAAATGCTCAATATGTGCACCTTTAGTTTTGCGGAACACATCCAACCAAAAGTTCAATTCTTTCCACACTTTGGTTAACACGTCCGGAGTGAAGGAAGCAATAGCCTCTTCAATTCTGTGTCTCAACTCTGGCAAATCATTAGGTAGCGGCGGAATGTAGACACGATCTTATATAAAGCCCCAAAGAAAAAAATTTTTATGGCTTTATGTCAGATGAACGTGGATGCAAGCGAAAAAGAGTTCAGTTTTCTCGACTATTACGATTAATCCAACGGTCAGGGATTTCGACGTTCAACCAATCTCGAACAAAGAGATTCCAATGGGAAGGGCCTCCATCCTATTGCCAAATAAAGTTTTCAGGTTCACCCTCTATTAACTGGTAAAAAATGAATTCATTCGCGCTGCAGGCGAGAAAACAATAAAGCAGTTCTCGTGCATGCGCTTATCTAAAACTCTTTGAGATAGCTCTTTAATTGTGATCTTGAACAAACTCTCTACAACGCTTACTGGGACATTCTTTTACGGACATGCCGTATAAACTTACGTTGGTTTCTTCAACGGTAGATGTAGGTTGGCACCTCTGCACCGAGACTGTAATGGAACGGGCTGCCAGTTTGCAAGAGTCGACTGCAGCAGTCTGCTTTAATTACCCCCCCCCCCCCCGCGACTTCGTGTTCGAGAATTATACACTAAGTCTATTAAACCAGGGAAGCATCGCGTTCCTTCCGGCAAGCACCGATACGCATTGGCAACTCGTAAAAAAAAAAATTTAAAAAACCCTCTGGAGAAGTTTTCCCATTACCCAGCTTGCCGCGGGCGTGACTCAGACACTCGACACGGTGAATAAGTCGGGCTTAATTTATTGCTAACGCCTTGACCTCTCGACCAGCCTCCCCTCCCCCAGAACAACCCCCTCCCCCTCTCTCTCTCTCTCTCTCAAGGTGGCAACCCTTCTATTCCTTCCTCACGAAACACCAGTCATCCGTCTCTATTTTGCCGCCTTCTGGGGCCAGCCCTAGCGCGTGATCGCGCGCCTGATGGACTCACCGCAGGCACGCTTCGTCCCTGTTCTTCCGCGAATAAACACGAAGCAAACAAGTGGCATCGGTGCTTCACGAACAAACACAAGAAAATAAGTGGTGTTAGTGCTTCACGAACAAACACAAGAAAGCGAGTGGTGATAGCGCTTCGCGAACAAACACAAGGAAACAAATGGTGATAGCGCTTCGCGAACAAACACAAGGAAACTATTGGTAACAGCGCTTCGTGAACAAACACAAGGAAACCATTGGTAACAGCGCTTCGTGAACAAACACAAGGAAACAAATGGTAATAGCGCTTCGCGAACAAACACAAGGAAACTATTGGTAACAGCGCTTCGTGAACAAACACAAGGAAACAAATGGTGTTTGCGCTTCGCGAACAAACACAAGGAAACTATTGGTAACAGCGCTTCGTGAACAAACACAAGGAAACAAATGGTGATAGCGCTTCGCGAACAAACACAAGGAAACTATTGGTAACAACGCTTCGTGAACAAACACAAGGAAACAAATGGTGATAGCGCTTCGCGAACAAACACAAGGAAACTATTGGTAACAGCGCTTCGTGAACAAACACAAGGAAACAAATGGTGATAGCGCTTCGCGAACAAACACAAGGAAACTATTAGTAACAGCGCTTCGCGAACAAACACAAGGAAACAAATGGTGATAGCGCTTCGCGAACAAACACAAGGAAACAAATGGTGATAGCGCTTCGCGAACAAACACAAGGAAACTATTGGTAACAGCGCTTCGTGAACAAACACAAGGAAACTATTGGTAACAGCGCTTCGTGAACAAACACAAGGAAACAAATGGTGATAGCGATTCGCGAACAAACACAAGGAAACAAATGGTGATAGCGCTTCGCGAACAAACACAAGGAAACTATTAGTAACAGCGCTTCGTGAACAAACACAAGGAAACAAATGGTGTTTGCGCTTCGCGAACAAACACAAGGAAACTATTGGTAACAGCGCTTCGTGAACAAACACAAGGAAACAAATGGTGATAGCGCTTCGCGAACAAACACAAGGAAACTATTGGTAACAGCGCTTCGCGAACAAACAAGGAAACAAATGGTGATTGCGCTTCGCGAACAAACACAAGGAAACAATTGGTAACAGTGCTTCGTGAACAAACACAAGGAAACAAATGGTGATAGCGCTTCGTGAACAAACACAAGCAAACAAATGGTGATGGCGCTTTGCGACAAACACAAGAAAACAAATGGTGATGACGCTTTGCGACAAACACAAGAAAACAAGATATTGATAGAGCTTCGCGAACAAAAGACAAGGGAATGTTTGAGATATTGGTTTTGCCCCAAGAGATCTCTTTAAGCGATAACAAATGTGTCACTAAACTGGATCTTCTATATAGCTGGTAGGGTAAGACAAGGCGATTATGTCATCAGAACGTAATGAATAAAATGTAACGCTCAGAGGGTAACGAAAATCGCAACGAGAATTAGTATCATGTTTTAGCTGTAAGTACGATGACTCGCTGCAAACAGATATGAGAGCAGCAGCATTCGACGACATGTTTTTATTATGTCACACTTGCATACTTGCACACAAGCATATTTCCTCACTCGCATAATTGTGCACTTGTACACTTAATACCTGTATACTTGCTCACTCGCATACTTCCGCACTTGGATACCTTTGAGCTCGGACACTTGTAAATATTCTTACACACTCGCCAACCTGCACGCTTGTATATTACACACTTGAATACGTGTTTCAAATGTATGCGTACCCTGCAACTTTCCTATCCCTCAGTCTGCGAGGTCCCACTTCTAGCGCGTGTGGCGGCCACGCAGGCAAAAATTTTCAAAACAGTGTCCTTAATATTAAAATCCTAGTTAAATAACGTATATTTCAAAATGCCATTTCATGTGTCAGTAGAATTTATGATTCTGTTACGAGCGCAGACAGGACCGTGACACGCGCCAGGTTCGGAGCTGGCTGGCGGCCCTGCACGGCCACTAGCGTCACTAGCTGTCAAGCTGACGAAAGGCATGCCACGCGTGCCTGGCCTGATTACAAGGGTCGTCGTTACCCCCTTCCCCCCTCTACCCCACGCATCGTCCTGCCACGGCACCGTTATCTAACGCTGAGCGGCCTTGGGAATTGCGCGGGCCGCCACACGGAGTGGCGTGAATAAGTGACGCCCTTCTCGACTGTTCGAAATATGAAATCAAATATTTGGAAACAAATGAATGCAATACAAGGGGACAAATTTTATATTTTATTGAGAGGAGAGGTTAATAATAAAAAACTAAATACAATTAAAATTCTAATAGTTTTAGTCATGAGACACTATTATTTTTTTAATTCGAAAATCAAGTTTGAATATCACCACACGAAATGAGTTAAGGAATCACCTCCCAAAATATATCTAGCCAGTTTTACGAACAACTCGTGTAGCTATGCTGAAAGTACATTCTTGTATAATTTTGCAAAATGGATTTAAGTCAGGATCCGAAAAAAAACGTAAAATCAACAGAACAAGCAATAACATGAACGAAGTACAAGGAAGAGAGAACAGTGCATTACAAGTGAAGACTACGGGGTCACAAACAGCGGAAATCCTGTGACGGAACAGTTACAGCAGTTACTTGTGGTAAGAGCTGTAGTGGCAAGGCTCAAGCCTGACCCGCCATGTTGTAGGGTGAGCACAAATGATCTGCACACTTTAAAAAAAATCAGGAAAACAAAACGGTGCGGCGGATTTACCTGAAACGGTTTCCAGTCAAGAGAGTAGTTTTTATTACTAGTTACGGTGACTCAATACGCGCTCATCGAGTCACGCGGCAAACACAGAGGTGGTATTTAAATTTGTCCGACACTTTGTGCAGTGTGTCGGTGGCGATGGACTCAGTTGACACTGTGATTCTCTGTCTCAGATCCGGCAAAGATAGAGACATTGTGGAACGAACACTGTCTTTGACACAACCCCGCGGAAATTAATCGCATGGGGTTAAGTCTGGTGTTAGCGGTGGCCATCTGCCCCACACCACATCTTGTATACCTGCAGGACCACGCCATCTACCTGGGAGATGTGTGTTCAGGTGTTCCCTTACAGGCGAGTGGAAGCGAGGCGGTGCACCATCTTGTTGTAAGATGAAGTCGTTTGAATCTTCTCCCGATTGAGGCAGAAGCCACGAGGTAGTCATGAAAAGGTAGGAATAACCTGTAAAAATCTTGTTTGGGTGAAAAAGAATTACCTATAGAAGTAAATCTTCTCCGTCAACATGGCACAGAACAATTTCACTTTTGGGGAATCTATCTCATGCTCGATGGTCACATGAGAATTTTTCTTTACTCTAAAACGCACATTGGGCATATTCACTTTGCCATTCGTGTGGATTGTAACCTCGTCACTGAAAATTAACCTCATTGTTAGATTTTTGTCGTTGTCAATCCTCGTCAGCACCTCGGAGCAGAATCCATAATGTGCACCGTAATCTTTTGAGCACCTGGAACCACTGGAGTATGTATGGTTCCATGCGCAAACGTTTGCGCATGATTTTCGATACCGTTGTTTGGGGCATCTGCAGTTCACGACCAGCTCGCCTTGTTTAGTTCCGTGGACTTCGCAAGAATGATGCTGTAAACCATTCCACATCTTCCTCGGGCACGGAGAGCCGACCACGAGTCTTGCCTTTGCAAATGTGACCTCTCTCTTCAAATGTCAGGCATATTTATGCCTGACATTTGTATATATTATATATTATCTTTGAAAGATTTGTGCAATGGGAGTGCATGACTTGATGTAAGCTTTTGGACATACGCCATTGCTAAGCTCATGTATGTCTGTAGAAGAAAACTAAAAAATACCCAAAAGACAAAAACACAATTAAGCAAAAAATTGCTGTTGTCAACATGTTATAAACACCACATAATATTCCATAATAGGAATATGGTCAACAAACAAAGAAAAACAAAGAAAAATGGACCAAGAGAACGAAAAAAAAAAATATGATGACAGCATAAATATATTGAACCCAAAATTTCAGAATGACAGGTGAAACGAGACCAAAACACGACAAAACGAAAAGACGAAACAAACACAATAGTTTACCAAAACAGAAACAAGCTACGTTTCGGGAACTGCTATCTGCTCCCGTCTTCAGGCAGAGACACTTACATGGTACGAAAACACAGGTGCGACTGAGTAGGGGCTGTATATATTATATTGTATATTTGTATTTATACCTTACTACATTTGTATGACCGGCTTGGCGGATTCGTGATAAAATGTGTGCGAAATTCACGTTGCACAACAGTTACTGGCGCCCTTTTTCGCTAACTGAAGCAGTCACCAACTGTGCGGTAAGTGCCATTATAAGAGGAGGCAACATGCAACGAACAAAACACAAACATTTGCAAAAATCTTTCAGGTATCCTCTATTGGCTGAAAGAAGTTTCAGGTAAATCGACCGCACCGTTTAGTTTTTTATGATTTTTTTGAAAGTGTACAGAACACTTTTTGTGCTCGCTTAGTATTTTTTTATCGCTAACTGGCTCTGCCCACTTCTTCGTTCACGTCGTTCGTTTGCTGCCGGTTCATTCGTCAGTGTGTTTGGTCGATATATTTTAGTTTCAAGGTTCCACATTGATTTTGTAGGGATGTTAATGCAAAATTAAATATTAAATACAGTATTTTAAAATAATGCGTTAATTAGCACACACACACACACACACACACAAGTCATATAGTAAAGTGAAGTTAAGACTCCGCTTTGTAATTCTTTTTCGTAAATATGTTTTTGGTTTAATATTATAATACCTTTCCAGTTATTTACATATATCATAATAAAATATACTTAGTTAATCGTGGAGTTGCTAACTAAAACTCGTTTGAATTTCAAGTCAATAGCGTCAGCAGTTATTGATTTGAATCTTTCCGTACGTGCAGAAAGGTGTCTAATTTGAAAAAAAAAAAAAAAAAAAAAAGGAAAAATAAATAATGATTAGAAAATCACAGACAATTCGATTTTATATATTCGTCTTGATTCTAAAATGTTATAAAATAATTTAATGTCTACACTTCCCAGCTGTGACCAAAATCTCAATTTAGTATATACAGAGTCACCATGGTGGAATTAGTCGAACATAAATTTTATCTATGAACACGTGCGTTATTTTTCAGACAGAATAAGTGTAGCGAATTATCTGTTGTCAAAAAGTGCTGTGATACTTAATATGCAGTGACGACGTGCTGAAACATCTGCTTATGATTCATTGAATCTAAAATAAAGACACGAAACTAAATCAATTCTCCGGGTTTACAACTGGGCGCGTGTGGACAACTGTCGAGAGAGTGCAACTTCCCTGTACATTGAATACGCAGGCTATGTCTGGATTCAACCGACAAAGTGTCTGGATAATGTTTGACTGAACACAGTTCTTCCTGTTGCACAGCACGTCACAAATTGTATGGGTAAAAAGTGGGTTACCTCTAACTATTTCAATGAAATCATTTTATGACGACAAAATGTTTTGAGGTTGTTATAGAACTTGGATCAAATAAACAATATTGGATACTTTATTATTTGAAACAATAAAACGTGTTCAGCTCCATATTATTAACCCGCTTTCTTGTCTGTTTATCTGTTAGGTACAAGTTTTTTTTCAAAATATTTTTATTTTATTTTAGCAAGGCCCCAGATTTGTAGCGTTAGGCTACGAGCAGAAAAGTACTGTTGTGCGGGATGCATACTGCAAAACTTTCAGGCGGTGCCTACAATACCTACCAACAATCCATTTATTTGAATCGAATTTGGTAATTTAATTTTTCAGGAAAATAACAATTAAACATATAGATTTATTATTGGTAGATGGGTATGGGAATTTATATTTCAGTTATTATCAGGTAAAGATAAACTTAAATACCCTGCAATATGTCAAATGTATCTGGAATAATATAATCACGATGTTTAAAATTGATTGCTTACTTTCACAAACACAAGACTAAATAGCAGAAAATAATAATTCAAATTATTTGTTTTAGTATACCATGCTTTTAAATGGACTAAACATTATAAAATAATTTCTTCTGGCCGCATATCAGTTTATAACTGCATACAGATTAGTAATCCCAATACAGATTGGCCTAAAAATTTGTGTTTGTTAATTTTTTGATAGCTATGAAAATATTTGTAAGATATAAAATGAAAAAAAAACATGGGGCGCATGCAACGGAATGTTAATAGTTCACCTAAGTCACTAACCATTTTCTTGCACTGCAAATTATATGAACTGCTGTGTGTGTTTTCTCAACGGGAGCTACTTCCTACACTCCTTATTATCTATTTATTATGAACACAATGTACAATGTACATATATATTTTAGGAAAATTATTTTGTAATCTATGATTTTTTTAAGCAAATATACTGTGCTCCTAAACTTTAGTGTGTACAAATAGTACTTTACTTTTTTAATAATATAATAATGTTGAATCAGCTAAATAAGTTTGGTTTACAGACTGATTTCAGTCGTTTAAGCAAAAACAAATATGCAAACATATTGCAGCGTACTGGGTTCGAACTCCACCCAAAACGCCCCAACTTTACCGCTCAAGATATGAGCAAGAGAAATACTAAATTTGAATTAAGACGTGCATTATGTTATGCACAACAGAGTGAGGGACTAATAGTGTATTGAGTAACGAATAACAGGAGATTTAGCCCATTGCAACATTAGACGCTTTTACTGGTGTCGATTACAATCACGATTACACGATACATAGATGTCAATCAATACAATATAATAATATAAATATAAGTGATTTAACAGGTACAACTCAGTTTATCTCCAACTAAATGCGCGCTATAAGCTGTTTACATCAGATAGACTAGTTGTCAATTTAAATAAGGTGATTACACGCAATGCATAGTAACAGTAATAGATAAGCGTGTTGCCGAGTATACAGTCAGCCAAGAGTAATAGATTATATTTCAGTGACACACAAAATAAGTCTACAAGAACCATACTTATAAAAAAACATTACACATGTCCCTAGTAATATACGTAGTGATACTATAATATGCGAGCATCCCACTTAGGGCTATTTAACATGAGGCTAAATCAAACAAGAACATATATTACGTCCAACATTTTTGAGATTCTAAAATACGACGTCGTAAATCGAAGCCGTAAGTACATATCTTAAGGTATCATTCAGAAGTTCTACTTTAAGTACGTTACATTCGTAAATTACATGCCCCAGGCAAACGTAAGTAGTGCGTTAAAAAAAACATTACGTGTCACACGTGTCACAGAAATAATCGGCCAAACGCCTAACATCGAATTTACGTGTGTTGGGCTCAACATAGCACCTATGCTCGTAACGTACATCAAGGCAATGGTCTGTCGTGAGTTATGCAAAATGGGGAAATTCAACGAGCACAAAACAAAATGTATAGCTCCATAACGGAAGGAATTTAGGTTCACAAAGTATGCGCATTACAGTGAACGAACTCAGTACAACCACGCGAACGTGGCCCGGTTAAACTAGTCATGGCAGACTAGGAACACAAGAGCTACAGTTAAGGGGCGATCACACTATCAACCCAACATAATCGTTAACGCACCGAACCAAATTTTTACAAGGTGGCGTCCGAATCAGAAAATTTAAAACAAGACAAGAAGTTAACCAGAAATTTCACACAATAGACAGAGCCACCTTCTGTCGCAACGAAGTTAGATTATAAACCAAAAGTCGCCATGCTCACCAGATACCACGCCGCTCCTACGTCTAACAAACTAAAATGACTACATGGAAGAGTACGCAAGTCCTGACTGATCCACCAAAGCGGACTATCTGAAGATTTTAAATATAAATACTCCCACCGAGAGACATCTCCGCGGCTTAAATACCCCAGCACCCGGGTCGCCGCGCAGGCGCACAGCTCATGAGGGAGGGAGGCAAGGACGGGGAGGGAGGCGGAGAGTGGAACGAAGAAGGAGGGGTAGGATGGAAGAGGCCGAGAAGGTCACTTCAATATAATTAGTGCATAATTCTCAACTGTGCGGTAGCGCTCATCGTCCGCTCTAGCGAGCAAATAAGGTACTTAACTTCAACTCTTATGCAGACGTTAGCTATCGCGATATATGCATTTCACTAGCGAAATACCAGTTCTTGCTATCGATAGTATCGAATCTCAAATAGCAACAACAACTTTCTGAAATAAACAATATATGCCGTGCTTTCCTTTTACACAGTTCTCGGTTGTACAATTTTCGTTTAGAAGTTAACAATTTTAAGTTCTTAAGTAATTAAGCAGTTTTTAAAGTTCTTAAAGTAATAGCAAATCTTCAAATTAACTTTTTATACCAGAATTATGTGCTCGCGATCGATAGAAACAATTCCTTCCCTGCGATCGACATTTTAACCAATTTTTAGTTATAGGAAGTTGCAGTTATTCATTATTTTGTCATTATTTTATTTTAACATATTAATAGTTTAAGATTGTGTCATGTGTGTTCTAATAGGCTAAGCGGACGGAGTACGAGCTTAATTTTATAAAATGTCTCATGCACTCTATCAGTATAAATGTATCCTTAATTATGCAAACAAATAAGGTGTTTGTATCAAATTATATTATAATTACATTTACAATTGTTACAAAAATTTCCATTATTTTGAATTAAAAAAATAAAATGACAATGCCGGTACTAAAATTACGCCATAATTTTGAAGACTGAAATAATTTTTTAGTCGCTCTTTGTATTTAGAACAGTGAATAAATGAAAACAGACTTTCATGCAAAATCACTGATAGCATAAACCATTTAAATAACCAGTTATTCAGGTGGAACCATAACTGGTATTACAAAATAACCACTCCGCTCATTCCTAACTGCTATTTGCGTTTGATGGTGCCAAGCAAAGTTTGCGATTAAGGCAGCGAATTCTAGCGGCGGGCGCAGAAACTATGTGTGTGATTCGTATCCAGAAATTTTGGTATATTTGAAAAAAGCGAATATTTTATTTGTCAATTGATTTATCACGTTTGACTTTAATTGGAAAAACTCCAAGTTAAATTTCGTGTCCGATTTTTGCATTATAAGTAGAGACAGGAAAAATTCACGGGTTCAATGACCTCCAGGATAGACTCCAATATCCTCTACACACTCGGGCAAATGCCAACTGTTCATTGGCTGCTGACTTGTGAGTCGTCTCGACTGGGTGGCCTGTGATTCGACACTTCTATGAGTGAGGTTCTCTAATTGGTCCTCAGTCCTCCAGATTAACAGTGAACCAATGACAGTAGCAGCACTAAGGTATAATTATTTGAAATGAACCCGCGAATTTTTCAGGTCTTTAATTATAAGTTTATTTGCAACCATGAGAACAACATGTATTCGCTCGTTACCGAGGTTAGATGTTCACACATCGCCGGCGAGTTCTGAAAGTGATCGCACAGAGTGACGTGCGTGTGGCCCAGAGAACGCTCTATATGCACGTCCACTCTATGACCCGCGAACGCGACCTTCGCAGCCGGCCGGGGGAGGGGTAGGGGAGGGGTAGGGGTGGTTCCCATGATCCTCCAGTTCCCCAGCGCACGCGACCTGCCATGCCTTCACGACACGGGGGGAGGGGAGGTGGTGGAGGGGGTGGGAGGGGAGGAAATAAAAAGGGGAACGAAAGAAACTGCAGATTGCAATCAGCGCCGTGTAATCGCTTTGTTACGGCCGCAGCCCCAGCGCCTTTATTGTCCTTCCCCCGCCAACAGGCCGCCTCTCGAAACAAGTGCGTGGCGTGAGGATTCACTAGGCCTACTGCTCACTGAACCCGAGTCAGACGACCTGAGCGTAAGAGAAGCCTAAGATGTAAGTACATAAAGTTCTGTCCCTTCCCGATTACACCCGAACAATTCACCTTCGGCCAACTACGGGATTTGTTTTATTTTTGCGCAGGAAAAATGAATTCAAATATTTAAGTGGTCGGTTAGGTTAGCTACATTAAAACACTTTAAAACACTATGGACGGTTAGTTGGGTTAGTATAGCTAAATTAAAATAAACAGAGAAATATATATAAACCCGAGGTTCGCCGAAGGTGAATTGTTCGGGTGTAATCGGGCAGGGACAGAACTTGATGTACATCTTAGGCTTCCCTGAGCGTAACTTCTGCACAGCCGAGAGAGTACTCATAGGCGATGACGTCATCACAGCGTCCCAAAATTTGACGTAACGGGGAAAAAAATGGGTGCGTGTCCGCCACGCTCGTTTAAAGTGAAACTTCGCAGACAAGAGAGACAGGAAAATTTTGTGTACTTTAAAATATTTGAAACACGCGCAATCATGCGTTGAAAATATTATTTACTAGTGCCAGACTATTTTTTCAATGGAATCTAATGAATTGATGAGTTTATGATAGCTAAAGTATGGTACATGACCCCATTAGAAAGGTATATGCAAATAGTCGTGATTCTAAAGCTTACACCGGATCCAACCTCAGAGTTGAGTGATTAGAATGACAAATTGCGAGTTGAGAAAGTACGCGAAAGTTGGAAAAAAGTATGCAGAATTATGCAATAGGGTGCAAAAAGTATGGAAATGTATGAAAGCTTATGGAAACATATTTCCTTTTGGCACAGCTTACAGGCGTAGGTAGATTTAGAAGTACCTGTTTCTTCTGAAAATGTTTTGGAAACTTATATAAACTCTTGTAACATTTTAAGAATTTAATACATAACATTCTATACGTTCGACAATTTTACAAAATGACTGATTAAACCTTTTCTCATATTCCATGCAGTGAGAATATTTTGAGTATTTTTAACTCTAATGCATCTAGCATTAAAAGTCTTAACTAATTTCATGTTATGCCTACTAAGATAGTTATACAATTATTTTTGACCTTTAAACAATATTTTTCATCCCTTGCACTAATATGTAGTCGTACCACTTTTTTTTGGACAATGTTAAATGGCAATGTTAAAATAGTTAAACATAAATTCCAACGAATTTAATTGTAAGGAATTTTAATTTGTTTTTTTTAATGTAAAGTCCTGTTTTTTACGGTAATAGTGGTTTTATAAAAAAAATTGCTTCAGCCAAAGGTTTTAAATAAATGTTAGGATTTTTACAATAAATTATAACGGATTTGATAGTATATATATTTAATTTATATATATATATATAAACTTTGAGTTGATGGTTTTTTGGTATATGGACCATGAAACAAAAAACTATATAAAAATTTTCTTTTCATGGTGTGCCTACTAAGGGAGTTATGAATTTTTTGTCATTCAACCCCTGTTTATTCCCACCTTGCAGTTATAGTTGGTCGTTTAAAAAATTATTTCAAACGAATGTTGTGGATAATAATTTACCGTTTAACAATAAAATAAAATCGATATTATTGTGTACATGGTACGTAATTTATGATCTTTTCATAATGATTCCATCCTAACGATACTCATTACTGCTAGAAAATTTAAGACAGCTAATATCAAGCGTGCGTTGCTCTCTTCTTTCGTTTTCATAATGACTATCCTAACGAATAGTCATTAGTGACAGAAAATTTAAGATAATTTTAGACAATTCAAGCACCCCATGCTTTCTTTAGGACAAAGCCATGAAATTATTGTATTGTCATCCTTATTACATACACTTGCAAAGGTTTCAAATCGATACGACAATTAGAAGTAGGTTAAAATCGACTTCAAAGATTTGATTATGTAGTTACAGGTGAAGCTAATAAAAGCGTGTTAAAAAAGCTTAACGTTCAGAATGTTAGGATGAAGTGGATGCCACTTCAAACCGCGCGCCGCTGACCGTCTCCACCCCCTTCCCCCTCTCATCGTGTCGCCACCTTCCCCTTCCTTCCTCCCCTTAGCCGATTCCCGTGACGTCACTGGGATTATAAATTGGTGGGCCGCCTGTGGCCTCGGGTCTGTTCCGGTCCGGAGGTGTCGCGACATGGTTTTGGTATGTATGCTCAAGCAGTCGTTACTTTAAATTAGTGTGAAGTGGCCATGCTCTTGTTGTTTATGTAGCTTAAATTATCCTGAGGTTAGGGTTTTATACTCTAAATCCTGTTTCGGCCGCCACTTTTAGAAAATTTGATTTTGGTTTCCTGTGTCTGCTTAGTTTGCTTTGGAGTTAATTTTCTGTTTGAAGCACGACTGCTGCGCGATACCCGAACCATGGTGCGACACCCCCAGATTTAATATTCTCATTATTATTGTTGCCTTGACTGGCCGTGCTTGTACAAGCCTGTACTTTCTATTCATTGTTGTTGGCCGTAAATAGTTGCTCTATTTTATCACTTGGCTATGGCCGTTGGATCGGACAGACCATGAGCACGAGCACCCTGAATCTCCTCGCGAGGAGCAGTTAGCTTGACCCACTCGGTTCTGGGTCATAAATTGTGTTGTTGCTATGTGTTAGTTTGTTAAATTTGGCTTGCTTTGTAAAGTAATGTAGGGGTCTCGTTCGGCGTTAACTTCTTGTTATATATTTGTATACGTTGCTAATGGTATGATATTGTTTTCACGAATTTTTTTTTTTTTTTAACGAACGTCTTGGTTTTTCCGAGTCAAAAGTTATACTAAATGGAAATCTCGAAACGCAGCAAAATGACCTCAATATGGTGGCACTTCCCCCTCCACCGCGCGCGATGCGTCACATTCCTCACTTGGCGTAACGAATTATTTGATCCTTTAGCCATCCGGTGGTGTAATTAAATTTTGGATGGAGATGATAGATGTGTAGCTGCAACACCAAACTGTCTCCCCCGATTTCGTTATCATCAGTTATTTTTTTTAATTTCATCCCACTATGGAAGCAATTTTAAAGACGTATTCACGTCAAAAAATTAATCGCAACACGTAGGTACTCATGATGATGCGCAAAAGGCGCACCAGTGTGAAGCGCGCGCGCGCTCTCGGCACTGGCAGGCAACTGTCGCGGAGCATACACGGGCGTGCGACGAAGCGCGCGCGGTTCACATGGGTGCGGTGCGACGTATTGCGTATTACCCCGAGGGTAGCGTGTTTGAACATCTTCTGTAAAGACTGCAGAATATTTAATTATATTTTTTTATCAGCTCTTTCATATTGTAACCTTTGCTCATCACTTTCAGCCAAAGGTCACAATACCCGCCCCCCAGCTGGGTACTAACGTGTATAAAAAAATATATATAAATGCAGAAAAATTGCTTTGCCCAAAATACTAACCAGAATTAAAGAAAATATTACAAGATGTTAATATCCAAATTAATTCAAAAGCTTTAAAAAATTCTTTACAGCATAAAATAAGAGATAGGGTCAGTTTGGTTACAGCTAAGAAAAACTACAACCGAAATAAAGATAAGCATTTAAAATTTATTTTCTTTAAAAAAAAAATTATTAACTTTGCCAAACATATGACGTGTTCTGAGAAAAACATTACATTACGTAAAGCACGTCGCATAAATAAGTTGATCCAATTACAATAACTATTAGGCAATACAAACATTCCTTATATAGTAGATGAGATTATACTTAGTCCAACTTCGTTGCCACACTGCGTATGAATATCATTACTTCCTACAATAGATTTCCTATATTCCCTACCCGGAACGTACATTTATACAACTATAAAATATTTAGACTAAAATATTAAATTTACAAATAAATACGTCGGGAGCTCCCAAGTAATGTAAATTCCAGCTCTAGCAATATAAACATGTTACAAAAGCCTACTAAAAATATATTTCTTAAAATTAAGCCTGGTATATTATTATTACAGAATACCAATATATATAAGTTCCAGTCCAAGTACACGGCCGTGTGATTCCATTTAAAAAGGTCCGTGCGCACTAAAATTGGAATGGCTTATTAAACGCAACGAGAATACCCGTTTCCACTAGTAGACTTTAAGAATAACTTTAAGTTCATTTTACGTTTCACCAAAAGGTTGAGACGACCGCCACATTACAAGTCAACTTGAAAAAAAATACGTAGATTTCCCACACCTGTGCCAAAAACATGCAAGGGGCACTTACTTGATATCCTCTTCTGAAAATCGTTTACCGTATATTTGCATAAACTTGCAAATGCTCAAGCAAACGTCTGTGTGCGGTGAAGGTCACGCCCACCCGGCCAAATGGGACGAACAGCTGAGCGGTGCGTGGCGTGCATCGCCCTCGTACATCACAAAAACGTAGCTTCTTAAAAAAAATCAATACCACTGATAACTTCCCAGTCTAATACACCAAGGTTCATGCTTGTTAAATTTAAAAGTTTACGCATTTGTCAAAAAAAATTATGACTGCACACTGCAAACACGTCGTGACGCCATCAAAACCGCTGCCAAGCGACCGGCCTCCACGGCCACGGAAAACCAACTATTCCCTCACTGTGCACACGAGCGCTGTTGTAATTCTAGCGGTGACTCAAGGAACTAAAGTCCGTTTATAAAGTCTATAATGCCAATTCGAAATACTTGACGTAAAATTTCAATAAACCAGGCAATAAATAAAACTAATAATAGTAAAACAAATTAAACAATCTGAGTTAATTAATACAAAACTTTCTAAAGCTGACTAACACGATGGCTTTCGGCCCGCCTCTAATGGCCAATTAAAACATTTGAAAATTGGAAACAAAACTAAATTAAACATAAAAAATTACCAATGATTTAATAACAAGTTCCGGGCTTACAAAGCTAAAATTAAAATAAATAATCTACGGGTAGCATACATGCTACAATATATGCCATCTCGCCATAACATCATTTTTTTTAATGAGACGCTTCCAAGAAAACTTTTAAGACGTTTGGGTTTGCAATACTGACATTTATAACTTTCTACAAAAATATCGAAACGTTTCTGGAAATTTCGAGCTGTGCAGGGCAACCACACACGTAGACAAATGAAGAGTGTTCTTAATAAATTGTTTAAAGGTTTCTTATAATACAAAGAATAATGAATTGGATTCATGTTCAATAAAGTGACCCATATTATTCACAAACTTACGAAGATAGACGTATACTTATGAGAATATCTATATAATGAAAATAATATCTAACCAGAGCGATTCGTAAATTCAAGGTGAAAATAATTAAGAATGTAAATAAATAAACACTTATACCATAGGAAGGTGAGAGGTCTCTGAGATGTTAGTCTTAGTTAGATAACCTAAATGATTGTTGAAGGGCTTGTAAATGACGCTCCTCTGTCAGGATGTGAATGTGTGGAGGACGAGTGGAGCACGTGTGGAGAACGAGTGGAGGAAGTGTGGAGGAAGTGTGGAGGAAGTGTGGAGGACGCGTGGAGAACGAGTGGAGGAAGTGTGGAGGAAATGTGGAGGAAGTGTGGAGGAAGTGTGGAGGACGTGTGGAGGACGTGTGGAGGAAGTGTGGAGGACGTGTGGAGGACGTGTGGAGGACGTGTGGAGGAAGTGTGGAGGACGTGTGGAGGACGTGTGGAGGACGTGTGGAGGACGTGTGGAGGATGTGTGGAGGACGTGTGGAGAACGAGTGGAGGACGTGTGGAGGAAGTGTGGAGGACGAGTTGAGGAAGTTTGGAGCACGAGTGGAGGACGAGTGGAGGACGTGTGGAGGAAGTGTGGAGGACGAGTGGAGGAAGTGTGGAGCAAGAGTGGAGGACGAGTGGAGAACGTGTGGAGGAAGTGTGGAGGAAGTGTGGAGGAAGTGTGGAGGACGTGTGGAGGACGAGTGGAGGACGTGTGGAGGAAGTGTGGAGGACGTGTGGAGGAAGTGTGGAGGACGAGTGGAGGAAGTGTGGAGCACGAGTGGAGGACGAGTGGAGGACGTGTGGAGGAAGTGTGGAGGACGAGTGGAGGAAGTGTGGAGCACGTGTGGAGGAAGTGTGGAGGACGTGTGGAGGAAGTGTGGAGGAAGTGTGGAGGACGTGTGGAGAACGAGTGGAGGAAGTGTGGAGGAAGTGTGGAGGAAGTGTGGAGAACGAGTGGAGGACGTGTGGAGGACGTGTGGAGGAAGTGTGGAGGAAGTGTGGAGGACGTGTGGAGGACGTGTGGAGGAAGTGTGGAGGACGGGTGAGGACGTGTGGAGAACTAGTGGAGGAAGTGTGGAGGACGTGTGGAGGACGTATGGAGAACGAGTGGAGGACGTGTGGAGGAAGTGTGGAGGACGAGTGGAGAACGAGTGGAGGACGTGTGGAGGAAGTGTGGAGGACGAGTGGAGGAAGTGTGGAGCACGAGTGGAGGACGTGTGGAGGAAGTGTGGAGGAAGTGTGGAGGACGTGTGAAGGACGTGTGGAGGACGTGTGGAGGAAGTGTGGAGGAAGTGTGGAGGAAGTGTGGAGGACGTGTGGAGGACGTGTGGAGGAAGTGTGGAGGACGTGTGAAGGACGTGTGGAGGACGTGTGGAGGAAGTGTGGAGGAAGTGTGGAGGAAGTGTGGAGGACGTGTGGAGGACGTGTGGAGGACGTGTGGAGGACGTGTGGAGGAAGTGTGGAGGACGTGTGGAGGACGTGTGGAGGACGTGTGGAGGAAGTGTGGAGGACGTGTGGAGGACGTGTGGAGGAAGTGTGGAGAACGAGTGGAGGACGAGTGGAGGACGTGTGGAGGAAGTGTGGAGGAAATGTGGAGGAAGTGTGGAGGAAGTGTGGAGGACGTGTGGAGGAAGTGTGGAGGAAGTGTGGAGGACGTGTGGAGGACGTGTGGAGGAAGTGTGGAGGAAGTGTGGAGGACGTGTGGAGGACGTGTGGAGGAAGTGTGGAGGACGTGTGGAGGACGTGTGGAGGACGTGTGGCGAACGAGTGGAGGACGTGTGGAGGACGTGTGGAGGACGTGTGGAGGAAGTGTGGAGGAAGTGTGGAGGACGAGTGGAGGAAGTGTGGAGCACGAGTGGAGGACGAGTGGAGGACGTGTGGAGGACGTGTGGAGGACGTGTGGAGGACGTGTGGAGGAAGTGTGGAGGAAGTGTGGAGGATGTGTGAAGGACGTGTGGAGGACGTGTGGAGGAAGTGTGGAGGAAGTGTGGAGGATGTGTGGAGGACGTGTGGAGGAAGTGTGGAGGACGCGTGGAGGACGTGTGGAGGAAGTGGGGAGGACGTGTGGAGGACGTGTGGAGGACGTGTGGAGAACGAGTGGAGGACGTGTGGAGGAAGTGTGGAGGACGAGTGGAGGAAGTGTGGATCACGAGTGGAGGACGAGTGGAGGACGTGTGGAGGAAGTGTGGAGGAAATGTGGAGGAAGTGTGGAGGAAGTGTGGAGGACGTGTGGAGGACGTGTGGAGCACGAGTGGAGGACGAGTAGAGGACGTATGGAGGAAGTGTGGAGGACGAGTAGAGGAAGTGTGGAGCACGAGTGGAGGACGAGTGGAGGACGTGTGGAGGAAGTGTGGAGGAAGTGTGGAGGAAGTGTGGAGGACGTGTGAAGGACGTGTGGAGGACGTGTGGAGGAAGTGTGGAGGAAGTGTGGAGGACGTGTGGAGGACGTGTGGAGGAAGTGTGGAGGACGAGTGGAGGAAGTGTGGAGCACGAGTGGAGGACGAGTGGAGGACGTGTGGAGGACGTGTGGAGGACGTGTGGAGGAAGTGTGGAGGAAGTGTGGAGGACGTGTGAAGGACGTGTGGAGGACGTGTGGAGGAAGTGTGGAGGAAGTGTGGAGGACGTGTGGAGGACGTGTGGAGGAAGTGTGGAGGAAGTGTGGAGGACGTGTGGAGGACGTGTGGAGGAAGTGTGGAGGACGTGTGAAGGACGTGTGGAGGACGTGTGGAGGAAGTGTGGAGGAAGTGTGGAGGACGTGTGGAGGACGTGTGGAGGACGTGTGGAGGACGTTTGGAGGATGTGTGGAGGACGTGTGGAGAACGAGTGGAGGACGAGTGGAGGACGTGTGGAGGAAGTGTGGAGGAAATGTGGAGGAAGTGTGGAGGAAGTGTGGAGGACGTGTGGAGGAAGTGTGGAGGAAGTGTGGAGGACGTGTGGAGAACGAGTGGAGGACGTGTGGAGGACGTGTGGAGGAAGTGTGGAGGACGAGTGGAGGAAGTGTGGAGGACGTGTGGAGGACGTGTGGAGGACGTGTGGAGGAAGTGTGGAGGAAGTGTGGAGGAAGTGTGGAGGACGTGTGGAGGACGTGTGGAGGAAGTGTGGAGGACGTGTGAAGGACGTGTGGAGAACGAGTGGAGGACGTGTGGAGGACGTGTGGAGGACGTGTGGAGGAAGTGTGGAGGAAGTGTGGAGGACGAGTGGAGGAAGTGTGGAGCACGAGTGGAGGACGAGTGGAGGACGTGTGGAGGACGTGTGGAGGACGTGTGGAGGAAGTGTGGAGGAAGTGTGGAGGACGTGTGGAGGACGTGTGGAGGAAGTGTGGAGGACGTGTGGAGGACGTGTGGAGGACGTGTGGAGGACGTGTGGAGGAAGTGTGGAGGACGTGTGAAGGACGTGTGGAGGACGTGTGGAGGAAGTGTGGAGGACGTGTGGAGGACGTGTGGAGGACGTGTGGAGGACGTGTGGAGGAAGTGTGGAGGACGTGTGGAGGACGTGTGGAGGACGTGTGGAGAACGAGTGGAGGACGTGTGGAGGAAGTGTGGAGGACGAGTGGAGGAAGTGTGGAGCACGAGTGGAGGACGAGTGGAGGACGTGTGGAGGAAGTGTGGAGGACGAGTGGAGGAAGTGTGGAGCACGTGTGGAGGAAGTGTGGAGGACGTGTGGAGGAAGTGTGGAGGAAGTGTGGAGGACGTGTGGAGAACGAGTGGAGGAAGTGTGGAGGAAGTGTGGAGGAAGTGTGGAGAACGAGTGGAGGACGTGTGGAGGACGTGTGGAGGAAGTGTGGAGGAAGTGTGGAGGACGTGTGGAGGAAGTGTGGAGGAAGTGTGGAGGACGTGTGGAGGAAGTGTGGAGGACGTGTGGAGGACGTGTGGAGGACGTGTGGAGGACGTGTGGAGGACGTGTGGAGGACGTGTGGAGAACGAGTGGAGGACGTGTGGAGGAAGTGTGGAGGACGAGTGGAGGAAGTGTGGATCACGAGTGGAGGACGAGTGGAGGACGTGTGGAGGAAGTGTGGAGGAAATGTGGAGGAAGTGTGGAGGACGTGTGGAGGACGTGTGGAGCACGAGTGGAGGACGAGTGGAGGACGTATGGAGGAAGTGTGAAGGACGAGTAGAGGAAGTGTGGAGCACGAGTGGAGGACGAGTGGAGGACGTGTGGAGGAAGTGTGGAGGAAGTGTGGAGGACATGTGAAGGACGTGTGGAGGACGTGTGGAGGAAGTGTGGAGGAAGTGTGGAGGACGTGTGGAGGACGTGAGGAGGAAGTGTGGAGGACGAGTGGAGGAAGTGTGGAGCACGAGTGGAGGACGAGTGGAGGACGTGTGGAGGACGTGTGGAGGAAGTGTGGAGGAAGTGTGGAGGACGTGTGAAGGACGTGTGGAGGACGTGTGGAGGAAGTGTGGAGGAAGTGTGGAGGACGTGTGGAGGACGTGTGGAGGAAGTGTGGAGGAAGTGTGGAGGACGTGTGGAGGACGTGTGGAGGAAGTGTGGAGGACGTGTGGAGGACGTGTGGAGGACGTGTGGAGAACGAGTGGAGGACGTGTGGAGGACGAGTGGAGGAAGTGTGGATCACGAGTGGAGGACGAGTGGAGGACGTGTGGAGGAAGTGTGGAGGAAATGTGGAGGAAGTGTGGAGGACGTGTGAAGGACGTGTGGAGGACGTGTGGAGGAAGTGTGGAGGAAGTGTGGAGGACGTGTGGAGGACGTGTGGAGGAAGTGTGGAGGAAGTGTGGAGGACGTGTGGAGGACGTGTGGAGGAAGTGTGGAGGACGTGTGGAGGACGTGTGGAGGACGTGTGGAGAACGAGTGGAGGACGTGTGGAGGACGAGTGGAGGAAGTGTGGATCACGAGTGGAGGACGAGTGGAGGACGTGTGGAGGAAGTGTGGAGGAAATGTGGAGGAAGTGTGGAGGAAGTGTGGAGGACGTGTGGGGGACGTGTGGAGCACGAGTGGAGGACGAGTGGAGGACGTATGGAGGAAGTGTGGAGGACGAGTAGAGGAAGTGTGGAGCACGAGTGGAGGACGAGTGGAGGACGTGTGGAGGAAGTGTGGAGGAAGTGTGGAGGACGCGTGGAGCACGAGTGGAGGATGACGCCGTGTCCTGGTGTGTTGCAGGACAACTACAATGCCCTGCACATCGGCGCCATGTTCTCGCGCGAGGACATCGTCAAGATGCTGCTCACCAAGAAGGGAGTGGACGTGTACGCCACTGGAGGGGTGAGCACTGCCCCTCCCCTCACCCCCACCTCCAACCCTCTCCCCAGTCTCTCGCTGTCAATCACACGTTTACAGCTCACCTATCCAAGTGATACATTCATTCACTCAAATATATATCTAATTACAATAAATTAATACATGCTTAGTTTTGAAAATTAAAAATATCTATTCGGAAATTTTTACTCTTAGTTTGTAATTCTAATGAAAATTAGACCCATCCATCTGAGATTTTTATATGCGTTTGCTATAATTTTAAGTTTTAAATATTTATCCCAATTTTTGGCATGTCAAGGCATAAATCATGTCTCCTAGGCCTTCTGTACCTTGTTGTGACCACATGTTTACTAACAGTCTCTAGTCTGTGAGCGCCGCGAGGAAATAACTTACCATTTCACGCGGGCGACTACAAGCTAAGCTCTATGCCATGACAACCAAAAAATTTAGCACGGAAGCTTTATTTCAAGTGGTGCCAAAATATTCGAAACTGCAAGATAACGTGGACTTATCCCGCTTAACAAACATATACTTTGCTTTAATAGACTTGTTTGTTATACATTTTACCATACTTAACATTTACAAGATATATTCAATATCAACTAAAACAATTTTTTATATAGGTAACTTATATGTTCTTACGTACTTTAGAAAACTGGGCAGGATTTAGGATACTGCTATTGTCTCAGTACACAGTGTAACCACACAAAGGAAAACTCAAATCTTATCCCTCTTTCGCAAACTACCAACATCTGCTTTGATGTTTACTGGGTAAACGGGAGTTCCCTTAAACCCCTTTGGGTCAACAGATTTAACTAATTTATTGAAAAAGTTTTAATTAGATCCCAAATCTTCACGGGTGGTTACCAGAAAAAAAAATTATATACCGTTTGCATAGCACACACGAAATGTGCAAGTCAAATCAGTTTTGGCTAAGTACATAAATCCTCAACATGATCTCGTAGTAAAAAAAAATGCAGGACGAAATAAAAAGTGTTGACAAAACACAGTTTTCCTGGATAATAAACCTCAGAAATGTATTTAAATAAACGCATAAACACCCAACAACAACCAAACCACGGTCCGGCGGTTGTTTTCTATGTTTTCCTGTGGTCACGCGAAGTTACCCCAGGCAAACCTGTGATGGCTCACTTACACTAGGCCACAGCTAATAAATTTCCCCAATTTCACGGACTTGTAAACTGTTTGTCCGCGTCTAACGACTTGTTTGTCAAGGAGACGTTAGCACATTGAGGATTTATAATTTTACTCATTTTTAATTTTTTAAATGACAAAAATATATAATTTCGTTTATCGCAGTATCATATATTAGTTTAATTTTTAATTAACATCGTTTTGTTTCGTTTGTAAACATATATTTTATTGTATTTACTCGGCCTTGAAAGAATGAAAACCAATTTTTTAAGCAAAATATTGAAAACGTCTATAATTTTGAACCCAAATTTTTGAAGATAGCAGAAAATAAACATCTAGCATAAGATTTGTTTGTGCCATAAATTGCTGCATGGTAAGAGAGGAAATGGTTGCACGCAAATGTCACTCCCGAGATGAATGACTCGAGTCTCAGTGATAGTTCCAACCCTCCTGGTCTGGCGTTGGCTGCGCCCGACGGCTGGTCGGAAGCTACCCCCCTCCCATCTTATGGCCCCCACATTCAATTACGGGCCCTGGACCCAGGATCGGATACGCGTCCCCCACCCCTTAAATTTTACAGTCACGTGCTGCATTATAATTGCATGGTTATTTCTCACCTACACTCTTTTTAGAATGTTATCTAACCTGAAAATACAGGGTAGGTATGATTATGTTTACTACTTTATAAGTCCAAAAATATATTTATGTATAAAATATTTAATATGTTTTTTCTAGTTTGTAAAAATCATGATTGTTAAACATGTAAAAATGAAACAGCCCCGGGCCCTGGACACAGGGGTCCAGCCAGCCCCACCCTTGTGGGGGCCATGCCCCCCCCCCCCCCGCTCCAAGCCCCCTCGCCCTGGAGGACGCAGGAAGCATCTGAGCAACTCCCGGCTGCGCGGGCGCTATAGTGTGAAGGTCACTGGCCTCTATAATGATATAATGACCTTCATATGCACAAGTGCTTTTTTTTTAAAGAAATGATTCAGAAATCCTCAAAATTACACAAAAATATTTCCCTTTCAGAGGAAATTTTTCCGTTTCGAGGAAAAATATATATCCCTTTTTTCCTTAAAAAATTTCACAAGGAGCAATATTCCTTAGACATTGGACGATTTTCCGTAAAAAGCTACCATCTGAATTAATGACGTGGTTCTTGACTCAATCGACGTATTCGATATAAAATATAATTAACACTTGAAAAAAAGTTCCTTAAAGGCGTAAAAATTATTTATTTTAAAAAAAATACTTAATTCGATCTAGGTAAGTAAAAGATAAAGTTTTGTTAAAAAATTTCATTAAAAGTTTCTTAAAATTATATTGTTTTAGATATATATAATTCAATAAAAACGTACTTACGTTACATTAATTCGAAAGTAATCTAGACAATTCCCTATAGATGCACTTATGTAAAAGTTAAATGTGTTATTGCAACTCTATAAGTGAGAGAGAGCAGGTCAGTGTCATAACGAGTCTATGGCTATTAAGAGAACAGGTCTGTGTCATCACTAGTCTATGGGTAGGAAGAGAGCAGGTCTGTGTGAGCGCTGCTCTCTTGCTAGGAAGAGAACAGGTCTGTGTGTGCTCTGCTCTATGGCTAGGAAGAGAACTGGTCTGTGTGAGCGCTGCTCTATGGCTAGGAAGAGAACTGGTCTGTGTGAGCGCTGCTCTATGGCTAGGAAGAGAACAGGTCTGTGTGAGCGCTGCTCTATGGCTAGGAAGAGAACAGGTCTGTGTGAGCGCTGCTCTATGGCTAGGAAGAGAGCAGGTCTGTGTGAGCTCTGCTCTCTGGCTAGGAAGAAAACTGGTCTGTGTGAGCGCTGCTCTATGGCTAGGAAGAGAACCGGTCTGTGTGAGCGTTGCTCTATAACTAGGAAGAGAACAGGTCTGTGTGAGCGCTGCTCTATGGCTAGGAAGAGAACAGGTCTGTGTGAGCGTTTCTCTATGGCTAGGAAGAGAACAGGTATGTGTGAGCGCTGCTCTATGGCTAGGAAGAGAACAGGTCTGTGTGAGCGCTGCTCTATGGCTACGAAGAGAACAGGTCTGTGTGAGCGTTGCTCTATGGCTAGGAAGAGAACAGGTCTGTGTGAGCGCTGCTCTATGGCTAGGAAGAGAGCAGGTCTGTGTGAGCGCTGCTCTATGGCTAGGAAGAGAACAGGTCTGTGTGAGCGCTGCTCTATGGCTAGGAAGAGAACAGGTCTGTGTGTGCTCTGCGCTATGGCTAGGAAGAAAACTGGTCTGTGTTAGCGCTGCTCTATGGCTAGGAAGAGAACAGGTCTGTGTGAGCGCTGCTCTATGGCTAGGAAGAGAGCAGGTGTGTGTGAGCGCTGCTCTATGGCTAGGAAGAGAACAGGTATGTGTGAGCGCTGCTCTATGCCTAGGAAGAGAGCGGGTCTGTGAGAGCACTGCTCTATGGTTAGGAAGATAACAGGTCTGTGTGAGCACTGCTCTATGGCTAGGAAGAGAACAGGTCTGTGTGAGCGCTGCTGTATGGCTAGGAAGAGAACTGGTATGTGTGAGCGCTGCTCTATGGCTAAGAAGATAACAGGTCAGTGTGAGCACTGCTCTATGGCTAGGAAGAGAACAGGTATGTGTGATCACTGCTCTATGGCTAGGAAGAGAACTTGTTTGTGTGAGCGCTGCTCTATGGCTAAGTAGATAACAGGTCTGTGTGAGCGCTGCTCTATGGCTAGGAAGAGAACAGGTATGTGTGAGCGCTGCTCTATGGCTAAGAAGATAACAGGTCTGTGTGAGCACTGCTCTATGGCTAGGAAGAGAACAGGTATGTGTGAGCACTGCTCTATGGCTAGGAAGAGAACTGGTCTGTGTGAGCGTTGCTCTATGGCTAGTAAGAGAACATGTCTGTGAGAGTGTTGCGCTATGGCTAGGATGAGAGCAGGTCTGTGTGAGCGCTGTTCTCTGGCTAGGAAGAGAACAGGTCTGTGTTGTCTCTGCTCTATGGCTAGGATGATAACATGTCTGTGTGAGCGCTGCTCTATGGCTAGGAAGAGAACAGGTCTGTGTTGTCTCTGCTCTATGGCTAGGAAGATAACAGGTCTGTGTGAGCGCTGCTCTATGGCTAGGAAGAGAACAGGTCTGTGTAAAAGCTGCTCTATGGCTAGGAAGAGAGCAGGTCTGTGTGAGCGCTGCTCTATGGCTAGGAAGAGAACTGGTTTGTGTGAGCGCTGCTCTATGGCTAGGAAGAGAACAGGTCTGTGTGTGCTCTGCTCTATGGCTAGGAAGAAAACTGGTCTGTGTGAGCGCTGCTCTATGGCTAGGAAGAGAACAGGTCTGTGTGAGCGCTGCTCTATGGCTAGGAAGAGAGCAGGTCTGTGTGAGCGCTGCTCTATGGCTAGGAAGAGAACAGGTCTGTGTGAGCGCTGCTCTATGGATAGGAAGAGAACAGGTCTGTGTGAGCGCTGCTCTATGGCTAGGAAGAGAACAGGTATGTGTGAGCGCTGCTCTATGCCTAGGAAGAGAGCGGGTCTGTGAGAGCGCTGCTCTATGGTTAGGAAGATAACAGGTCTGTGTGAGCACTGCTCTATGGCTAGGAAGAGAACAGGTCTGTGTGAGCGCTGCTCTATGGCTAGGAAGAGAACAGGTATGTGTGAGCGCTGCTCTATGGTTAAGAAGATAACAGGTCAGTGTGAGCACTGCTCTATGGCTAGGAAGAGAACAGGTATGTGTGATCACTGCTCTATGGCTAAGAAGAGAACTGGTTTGTGTGAGCGCTGCTCTATGGCTAAGTAGATAACAGGTCTGTGTGAGCGCTGCTCTATGGCTAGGGAGAGAACAGGTATGTGTGAGCACTGCTCTATGGCTAAGAAGATAACAGGTCTGTGTGAGCACTGCTCTATGGCTAGGAAGAGAACAGGTATGTGTGAGCACTGCTCTATGGCTAGGAAGAGAACTGGTCTGTGTGAGCGTTGCTCTATGGCTAGTAAGAGAACATGTCTGTGAGAGCGTTGCGCTATGGCTAGGATGAGAGCAGGTCTGTGTGAGCGCTGTTCTCTGGCTAGGAAGGGAAAAGGTCTGTGTTGTCTCTGCTCTATGGCTAGGATGATAACATGTCTGTGTGAGCGCTGCTCTATGGCTAGGAAGAGAACAGGTCTGTGTTGTCTCTGCTCTATGGCTAGGAAGATAACAGGTCTGTGTGAGCGCTGCTCTATGGCTAGGAAGAGAATAGGTCTGTGTATTAGCTGCTCTATGGCTAGGAAGAGAACAGGTCTGTGTGAGCGCTGCTCTATGGCTAGAAAGAGAACAGGTATGTGTGAGCGCTGCTCTATGGCTAGGAAGAGAACAGGTATGTGTGAGCACTGCTCTATGGCTAGGAAGTAGCACGTCTGTGTGAGCGCTGCTCTATGGCTAGGAAGAGAACAGGTCTGTGTTGTCTCTGCTCTATGGCTAGGAAGATAAAAAATCTGTATGAGCACTGCTCTATGGCTAGGGAGAACAGGTCTGTATGAGCGCTGCTCTATGGCTAGGAAGAGAACAGGTATGTGTGAGCGCTGCTCTATGGCTAGGAAGAGAACAGGTCTGTGTGAGCGCTGCTCTATGGCTAGGAAGAGAACAGGTCTGTGTGAGCGCTGCTCTATGGCTAGGAAGAGAGCAGGTCTGTGTGAGCGCTGCTCTATGGCTAGGAAGAGAACAGGTCTGTGTGAGCGCTGCTCTATGGCTAGGAAGAGAACAGGTCTGTGAGTGCTCTGCTCTATGGCTAGGAAGAAAACTGGTCTGTGTGAGCGCTGCTCTATGGCTAGGAAGAGAACAGGTCTGTGTGAGCGCTGCTCTATGGCTAGGAAGAGAACAGGTCTGTATGAGCACTGCTCTATGGCTAGGGAGAACAGGTCTGTGTGAGCGCTGCTCTATGGCTAGGAAGAGAGCAGGTCTGTGAGAGCGCTGCTCTATGGCTAGGAAGAAAAAGGGTCTGTGTGAGCGCTGCTCTATGGCTAGGAAGAGAACAGGTCTGTGTGAGCGCTGCTCTATGGCTGGAAGAGAACAGGCATGTGTGAGCGCTGCTCTCTGGCTAGAAAGAGAACAGATCTGTATGAGCACTGCTCTATGGCTAGGGAGAACAGGGTTGTGTGAGCGCTGCTTTATGGCTAGGAAGAGAACAGGTCTGTGTGAGCGCTGCTCTATGGCTAGGGAGAACAGGGTTGTGTGAGCGCTGCTTTATGGCTAGGAAGAGAACAGGTCTGTGTGAGCGCTGCTCTATGGCTAGGGAGAACAGGGTTGTGTGAGCGCTGCTATATGGCTAGGGAGAGAACAGGTCTGTGTGAGCGCTGCTCTATGGCTAGGGAGAACAGGGTTGTGTGAGCGCTGCTTTATGGCTAGGGAGAACAGGTCTGTGTGAGCACTGCTCTATGGCTAGGAAGAGAGCAGGTCTGTGAGAGCGCTGCTTTATGGCTAGTAAGAGAACAGGTCTATGTGAGCGCTGCTCTATGGCTAGGAAGAGAACAGATCTGTATGAGCACTGCTCTATGGCTAGGGAGAACAGGGTTGTGTGAGCGCTGCTTTATGGCTAGGAAGAGAACAGGTCTGTGTGAGCGCTGCTCTATGGCTAGGAAGAGAGCAGGTCTGTGTGAGCGCTGCTCTATGGCTAGGAAAATAATAGATCTGTATGAGCACTGCTCTATGGCTAGGAAGAAAAAGGGTCTGTGTGAGCGCTGCTCTATGGCTAGGAAGAGAACAGGTATGTGTGATCACTGCTCTATGGCTAGGAAGTAGCACGTCTGTGAGAGCGCTGCTCTATGGCTAGGAAGAGAACAGGTCTGTGTTGTCTCTGCTCTATGGCTAGGAAGATAAAAAATCTTTATGAACACTGCTCTATGGCTAGGGAGAACAGGTCTGTGTGAGCGCTGCTCTATGGCTAGGAAGAGAACAGGTATGTGTGAGCGCTGCTCTATGGCTAGGAAAAGAACAGGTCTTGGTGAGTGCTGCTCTATGGATAGTAAGAGAACAGGTCTGTGTGTGCGCTGCTCTATGGCTAGTAAGAGAACATGTCTGTGAGAGCGTTGTGCTATGGCTAGGAAGAGAGCAGGTCTGTGTGAGCGCTGCTCTAGGGCTAGGAAGAGAACAGGTCTGTATGAGCACTGCTCTATGGCTAGGGAGAACAAGTCTGTGTGAGCGCTGCTCTATGGCTAGGAAGAGAGCATGTCTGTGTGAGCGCTGCTCTATGGCTAGGAAGAGTGCAGGTCTGTGTGAGTGCTGCTCTATGTCTAGGAAGAGTGCAGGTCTGTGTGAGTGCTGCTCTTAGGCTAGGAAGAGTGCAGGTCTGTGTGAGTGCTGCTCTATGGCTAGGAAGAGAACAGGTCTGTGTGAGCACTGCTCTATGGTTAGGATGAGAACAAGTCTGTGTGAGCGCTGCTCTATGGCTAGGAAGAGAACAGGTCATTGTGAGCGCTGCTCTATGGCTAGGAAGAGAACGGGTCTGTGTGATATCTGTTCTATGGCTGCCGCAGACGAAGCAGCAGACGGCAGTGCACCTGGTGGCCAGCAGGCAGACCGGCACAGCCACTAGTATCCTCCGAGTGCTGCTCAACGCCGCCGGCAAGGAGATACGTCTGCGGCCCGACGGGGTGAGCGGTGCCTGCCCTGCCTTCCTAGACGCCTTCTGGCGCGCCATGGGCACTCCCGCTCCCGGGGTCACAGCGGCGTCCGCACGCGCGATCTTACTGACATTTTCTTTTCAAATGTTGGTTACAATAATGTGTATTTTTTAAGATTTTGTCTACCTACTTTCGTCTGTGGAAACTTTTAATACTCAAATAGAATTAAACAACACATTCTTAAACAGGCCATTTTTAACCAAAGTGTAAAATCATACGGCTATCGTATGTTTAATGAAGACGTAATTTGCAAGAAACATTTAAAATCTATTGGGTTTGGTTTTGTTTTGTCGCACGGTTAAAAACCGCCATGATCGAAACAATGCGATATCGCATCTGTCGCGCCTTTGTGACTCTGCATCCAGTAGGAACGTCGTGCGGTTATTTTGTGAGGCGATTTAACAGTATTTGTTTCTAATCAGTTTTCAAGTAATTCCAGTAAAAAGTTAACAAGAAATAGTAGGTACATCACTAATATTCTGAAGTTGATAGAAATTATTGATGGCTTTGAATGTTTTCCTCAATTGAATTATTTGTGTTGAACAAAAATTATTACTTATGTGGATTTTAACGAAGTTGTAGTCATTTAAATATCCAAGTTACATTACAATTACTTTTTAAACAATAAAATTAACCATGTATATTGTGATACAACGTTTTTAATTGTAACTTTTTCAAAATAATTATTCAAATGTTGGCTTTGTTTCTCATTATGAATCCCTTCTCAAAATAGTCACGCGGTGTTTTCTCACTGACGCTAAAATTTTTGTCAAGTACGGTTTTATTTATAGACATAACAAGTAATTTCATGTTCACCAACTCACAAATATATACTCAAATTCGTAAAGTATGCTTTGTTAACAAATCAAATTCGCAATTTGCTGCTTACATTCCCGTTTCCATTATGCGAAAGGCTTTATAAAATGTTTGATTTTCCCGAGAAGAATATAAACTGTCTGAAAATAGCCAAAAAAAATTAAATTTTTAGAGTAAAATGTATTGCTCAAAATGCCGGATTTCACACAGATCAAATGTAACAGTGTGGAAGGAACCTTACGTCGATAAGACTGTGGCCACGTTTTCTGTCATAGCGAATTTTCGGTGTAAGGAAATACGTGTCACTGAAATTGTGATTTTTGAAAGCGAATTAAAAGATATTCTTTTTTAATAAAACCTTGAAGGTATCAATAATAAATTTTGAAGCTGCTGTCAGAAAAAAAGTCTCCGTTTTCTTCAACTAGGTTTTTTTTTTAATTTGTAAAAACGTTTCATAAATCAGTAGGATTTATTTTTCTGTAGTAAAAAAATCGGTGATCGCGTATTTCTAAAGTTTCTTGTCAGTGACGGTGATCAGAGCTGCGCAGTATAGTTTGATGCCCAACTGCTTTCATCGTAAGGTTTCAGGGTCGAGTCATAATAATGGCATGACTTTAGACACTTTCATTTGTCATAATTAGTCATGATGATGTATCGTAGTCACTAAATTGTCGAATAAAGTTTCGTGTGTCAACTTAATCGTTAATAAATCACTAAAGAGGAGTTTTACTTGACTCGTTGGTTATAAAAAAATTACCAACAAGAAAAAAAATTATAAAATTAATATTTATTTTTGAAAAGCCGTTACGACCGGGCACAGACCTAAGTGAGCCAGTGCGAGCGGGTTGTGGGTTCGAGTCCTCACAGGAGCATAGCCTACTTCCGTAAATTCACGGAATTTTCAAACGAAGAATTCAACTCAAATAAACAAAGATTTTTTCGTAATTCAAAATATTTTTATCTTCGTAAAAACTACGCCTTGATTTGATTTCAGAGTTGTAACTTTTGTCCTTAACAAAGTTAAACATTCATGTGGACAAAATAAGTGTGTTCTTGCTGTAGAGTTAACCAGTTTCGAATGTTTTGTTCATGTAAGAATATTATTTAGGATCAATGTTCAAAGTAAGTGAAATCAGTGAAAGTAAAATTACGAAGATACCTGGATAAATTTTAACCAGCGTTCTTCGAAATTATTAAAGTTGCAAATTTTTAACAGTTGTGCGGATATTTCACTACATTTGTTTGTTCTCGAATTTTGTAGAAAAATTGGTCCATTCGTACGCTACATATTACCTGTTGTTTGTAACCAGTCAGGCAAACACTGATAACTAACAATTTTACTTTACAAATGATATCAGCGTCACTATCTAAGAGGATGGTTTCTGGGTTTCCAGAGCTGAAACAACCACAGTATTGCTTCCATAAACTCATTTTCAAAACGTTTCTTCACAAATATCTTAAATTAGCGAAAAACTAAAAAAAAAAAAAAAAAAAAAAAAAAAAAAAAAAAAAAAAAAAAAAATTGTCTGTAAAGTCGGTTTACGGACGATATTTTAACGTGACAACGTCATAACAAAACATTGATGAAATGATTTTATACTTTTATGAATAAACTTGAATCATTTTTATTTTAATAATAAAAGAATCAATACTTGAAATTATACTAGTAATCAGATTTTTTAAATGCAAGAATGATTAACCTTTATTTCCGAAATTGTTGTTGTAATAAGCAATGAAAACCACATTAACTTTTCACTTCACTTTATAAACAGTCGACGAAACAGTTCACGTGTAGATGACTTGTAATTAATTTTAAAAACTGGCGTTTAGCTATAAAGTTTAAATATAATTATGAACAAGTTTTCATATAAATAAACTGTAATCAAATATCTATCATCAATTATATGAATCACCATATTTTTTTAGTCAATTTTAACATAACCTATTATTACTTCACTCGCCGACAGCGTAACGGAACAATGTACGTAACGGGACACTTTTTCGTGCGTGCAGCCGGCGTTCATCGATTTATTAGACGTTGTCACGTCAAAAAATTCAAAATTGTACCCCACCAGTGTTGCGTTGTTGCATTTTTCTTCCATGTCATCGCTCCCGCTTGAGGACGGAAACAACATGGCTGTTGAGACCTACAGCTGAACTAAGTCAGTTACTGTGCCGTCCTAAGAGTGAAGAAGTTGTTTAAATCTCAAAAAATGAATGTTTATCTTCGAACTAATTTTATAAATCACAATTTTCGTTGACACGCATTTCTTCATGCTATCAGAAAAAAAATAGAAGCTCTTCTTAATGAATCACCAGTGAGTCATTGTTTTATTTATAACATAGGCTATTTGTTTTTCGAACAAGGCATAACAGTTAGAAATTTACAATTCATAAACCCTCATTTGAGGAAGACAAAAAATTTAAAAATTTAAACATAATTTAACTACTGTCAATCCCGTAACTTTTATAATTGTGACTTCTGCACATTTAAATAGTCATATGTTCAAATATTCGATCTTACAGAGTGTGCAAAAATATAGTTATACTTTCAAAATGGCACCCATCCATCCCTCTTAAAGACGTCGGCTTACATGTTTCTTTAACAGGTCATATGTATTTTCCACCAAGGTGAGTTCGACTTAACGCAATTACCATATCTTCTGATCAGCTTGTCAAATCAGCATCACATTACTCATTAATTATTCAGTCTAGTTCCATCGTGACATCTTGCAGCCAAAAAAAAAATAAAACTCTGTGTCTACTGGTTTATTCATTTCAGTTCAATAGAATATATATTAAGTTCAAAGAAATTAATCAAACTGATTGAATATAATGTATCCTTTTTAGTTCATAAGTACTTTACAGGTTACATTCATGTGTACAAGTTTGTGAATTTGTTGTACAACGACACTGAACTACTGACAAATGTGGACTCAGACATTACTGAATACAAAAGTAAAGGACGAACACTGATTAAGATTTTTATGGGACTCTGAAATTAATGATTTCGATTGTTTGTTGTTTTTGAGAAGAGTATCAGGGGTCAGTTATTACCTAGAGCTTACGTGTTCGACAAATTCCCGCAGGAAATATTTCACGTTTACCGGTGCTGATTTGCTGTTTCACTGTTTCGTTGGCGAAAACTTAAATTATGTCGCAAATTGGTCAGTCACTTTGTGGAAAAACGTATTTTCAACTGATCTTCATATTAAATCCATTGTTATATGGCATATAATACTCTGGGACAATGCCACACCACTCATACAGGAAGAACACCCAATAACAAGGAAACTTGAGGAATCAGCGTTTATTGTCAGCAATAGCAATATTATCAGTCAACAAAGGATTTAATTAAAAAATGTGCGGATACCTTTAATTAAAAAAAGAAACCAATTTACTACACAACCCAGTTACAAACTAACAACACTCACAGAAATAAATCAATCAATAATATCACTCCTTTTGTACGCGACCAATCAGGATAGTCCTCGCCTGCCATTGGCTGTGCAAGGAGAGGAGCTCTGAAACGTATAAACCCATGGGTTTCCCGTGCCCAACCCTTGCTTGGTTGAATCTTTCTGCCCCGCCCATCTCTTCTTACCTGGACCTTTTTCCCTCTTGTCCAGTAGTTTCTTGCTTGCTTTAATGCACGATAATTGATCCCCGCATGACCCGGCTCAGGGTTTTCCCTGTGTCTATGCAGGTTTTACCTGGGTCACTTTAGTTGGCTTTAAAGGCTAGACTATCAAAGGGGCGTCAGTCATGGCTACAATCGCAGCCATGACTGGCCAATAAACCCCAATAAGCACATGATGCACGCACCCTTGTTCTGCATGGTTAAAAACCCGCATGGTAGAGTGTAGAGACTTCGGCCTGAGACACACTTAGATCCTCCCCTAACCAGGACACCCCCCCATACACACTTAGATTAAATTAGGCTAGTAAAAATAAATAAATAAATCGTGTTCAATATCTAGACAGGAGGTAAAGAACCATTGGATCAGGTACTCCAGAGCAAAACTGCAAAGGGTCTCTGGGCGATACTCAATAGAATATTTGTTCGGGATTCAAAGCAAACAAATGTAAAAATAAAAAAAGTGTCCAATATCAGTCTTTTTGTGCCTGATGACGGAACAGATGTCAGTTCCCGAAACGTCGCAACTGTTCTCACTGGAAATCTTCTGTGTTCGTCAGCGCTATCGTTGTTTCGTCCATAGCACTTGTTTATCTTCATCGCTGTGTTTATATGTTTGCTGCGTTGTCCAGGTTTGTTGTCTGCCTGCATTTAATCTGTCTCGTCGTTGTTAGCCCACTGTTTTCGTCTGTGTTGTTATATTATTTTGTCCATGACCTAGTTACTTCAACGGAATTCTTGTGCTTTATTATATTTATAAGTTGAACAATTTTTTCTCCGTTCTGTCGTCGTTGTGTTGTCAATAATACGTGTTTAGTTTCATCGTTGGTTCCGTTCATCCATCAGCTGATTTAGTCTTGTTTTCTGTGAATTTTTAATCTTCATATTTTTATTTATTTTTGATTTTAAGTATGAAAAACAGTGCAAAACTGCATTGGCGTAAGTAAAAAAAAAACTGCATTAAACCAAGAAGGCACTTGAGCAGCAACGCGCATTGCTGAGATTCGGGCCAGCCCTTGCTAATTATCCCTCCCGCGGCTTGAATTAGAACGGCAGGGCCTAATTAAAGTTTCGCGTGCTGGGAGGTGTGGGACTCCCCCTACATCCCCCTGACCGCCCCCCCCCCTTACCACCCACCTGACCCTGTGGCTGACAGCGAGGAACACGTCTCGCCGTCAGAGAGTTCTGCTGCCCGACGGAGAGGGGATACCGACCGAGATAGTGCGGGCCTAGCCTTCCGCCTTATCCGCCAGCCTTCCGCCTTATCCGCCAGCCCTCCGCCTTGTCCGTCCTCCCGAGCTTCCAACAGCACGGCGGCTCACCCCCTTGACCGGCGTACAGTTCCCACCAAAAGTTTCTAAGTCCATCAGTAGAGACCGGACAATTTCGCGGTTTCGATGGCCTTCAGGATAGACTGCACATTCCCCTGTAAACTCGGGAAAATAACGCAAGTTCATTGGCTGCTGACTTGTAAGTCGTCTCAGTTGGTTTGTCTGTGATTCGATCCTTCTTTGGTTGAGGGTTTATAATTGGTTGATATGCATCCAGATGAACAGTAAGCCAATAGCAAAATCATCTAAGAGGTATATGTATTTGAATTCTAGCCTATCGCCTAATGAATCCGCGAATTTTTCCGGTCTCTATCCATCAGTCAATTTTGCCAGACGGTGCAAGCAGCATTCATACTTTGAAAGCAATAAGTTAACAAATTAATTAATGGTCCAGGTTTAGCTAGTCCTGTGCTACACAAATATGTGTTTGTTTTGTCCATTACTTCGGAATAATAACTGCGAAGGTCTTAGTGTTTCCGGTAACACCTGGCCTGGCTCACCTCATCATGACCACAGAGTAGCAACCAACAGCATGTAGGATCTTTCGACTGCGTAATACTGACAATGATGAATTTTTGAAAGTTTGGCCAGCTTCATTAATTCGGTAAGTTTGTTTTTTTATAAAAAAAAACTTATTGTACTTAATTATTACTGTCATACAAACACATTGAACACTTTTCCCTAAAATATTATTTTTAATTTATTACTCTTGCTGTTTTTGAATACTTACTTAAAATAACTTTTAGCCTAAAGGATCCTGGAAAAGTGCGTCTTAAAGGATGTCAACCATTTATGTTCACCTTCCGAATATAATCAGAGATATTTGCAGAATCGCCGATGCAGTACTTCGTGTACTTTTCATGTATTAGTGTGGCCTTTGGAGTGATTGTGGACTAGCTTTTAGTAAAATTGTGACGGTAGCCTGTAGCTTTGACAAACAAATTATGTTTTCATCCTTTAATGTTTATCTTTTAATGTCACATCATTAATTTTAACACGTGAAAAATTGCCTAAAATAATTGTGTGAGAAATTCGTAAACACAGCTGAATAGTATTACTTTGTAGGTACACCAGGAATTGCTAGCGTCGTCGGAAGAATTCCGATATCCTCTCACAACTATTTGCTGAATGAATGCAGTTTTAAAACTAAAGGATCGCTCGGTTAAGACTGCATCGGCATCGGTAAAGAACACACGCTAATTTTTGGGGTACAGCATGAGTTTTGCACTTCTTCCTTCAGGAATTTTCCTCTCCGAGGCAACCGACGAACGTAAAGCGTCGCTCGCCGATCTGTCGGCGGCAACCCTCTTCCTTAGCTGATCCGTTCAAGGCCCGTCTTTCAATTGCAATGTGCTAAATTGTGTTCTACGGACACTGATCGCTGATTGGTCCACGTCGACCTATGACGTCACGGGTGGTGTGGGCGATGGTCCGAATCTCCCTGGTCCGAATACACTGGTCAACTTGAACTTTTTGTCCAAATCTGTGTCCTTTAGCAGCCGAGAAAAAGAACACTCTTGATATTGGCTGTTTTCTGTTCCCATTTAAAACAAAGTTAAATACAAAATTACGAACATTAATCACCATATACATTTGCCGTGCAGAATAATTAAATATTATTTAATACCCACCACTTTCACAAGTTAACTAAATATTTTTTAACTTAGCTGCGTACTCATTTACAAAGCTTGAAAGCATTAAACAAAAACAAAAAAAATGGGTGCGTGAACTTATGTACGCGCGTGAGAAGTTATACATCTTTGGCATCATTAAAAAATAGTTTTTAATTGCATGCAAATAATTAATTACAATTAAATAATAAAAGGGCTGGAAAAATATAGTCAACACAGTCAATTAAGTTCATTTTAAATTTGAAAAATTAAATAAATAAAATTTAGAGAATAATAAATATATATGACATAATTTGTACTAAATATTATAAGATTCTTAATTTTAAATATTTATTATTGATTATTTAATATTTTAAAATAAAATAAATAAATTTAATAATAAATTCAAAATTTAAGTTTATTCATTTTTTAAATATTTACTATTTTCCTAATTTAATATTTACCTTTCATTTTTATCAAAAAGTTTTCATTAAATTTGTTCATTTATTTTTATAAATATTTATTATTTATTCAATTTAATAATAAATATTAAAAATTAATATTTTAGTTTGATGTTCGATTTTAATTTTTATCACAAAATGTTATTTAATGCTTTATTAAATGTATTTCTTTATTTGTAAATATTATATAACTTATAATAAATATTTAACATTAATAATTTAATAATATTTAGTATTCATTATATTAAATAATATTTTAATTTATATCAATAAATAATACATACGGATAGTTAACCTCAATTATATTGGAACACTTGAAAAAGTATATAAGCATAATTTTTTTTGCTAATATTTACGAATAGTAAATAATATTAATCAAAACATTCAACTTAAATCACTACTGAATATAATTTATTAGCACATATATATTTCGCACTTGTATGAAACTAAAACACGTGTTGTGAATGTAGAAACTAGAAACATGTGGATAAATATTATAATATGAAAACAGTGATCAGAGGCGACGAGCGTGCCAACATGCGCGACTAATAGAGGTTCTATTTCTATTTTGTTGGTAGCTTTTTTTTTTTCAAGACTTAATGAGCGGTTTATCGGGCAGCTTCAACCTGTTAATTTTGTGTTACAGTAATGCTCGCGCATCTTAAAAATTCACTCTCATCATTTTTCTATAACGCGCCTAAAGAAGTATAACTTCAAAAAATAAAATTATTTTGTAGTTGCATGTTTACTGAGCTCCAGTGACTACTCTATAAATCAGTAGATTCGGACATCGCACATCGCAATTGCAGACAGGGCAGTTTTCCGTGCGACAATGTGACGTACTTCACATTCGGATAATGTCTGACCGCCCACAGGTACGGACAGTTGTAGACGGGCCCTAATAGACGTAAGTGTTGTCTAATGTGGCTGGCACGGCCCAGCACCCTCACGAGGCTATTATAACTCCCCTGATTCCCCTCCCCCCACTCTTGAAGCCGGGAGGGAGCAGCAGAAAGTAGCCCAGGCGAGGGGATGTGGTCGCTGTAGCTCCGTCACTAGTAGCGGCAGGCGCTGACGAAGGTAAGTGCATTGCTGCTGAACATTCCAAGCATCGTTCTTTCTTGTTGTAACATCTCAGCTCCCGGCGTACGGCATTTGGCGGGGGTGATTGCTAGAGACCTGAAAGATTCGCGGGTTCATTTCGTGTTATGCTAAAATTCAAATAATTATACCTTAGTGCTGCTTCTGTCATTGGTTCACTGTTCATCTGGAGAACTGAACAATGAACAGTTGGCATTTGCCCGAGTGTGTAGAGGATATTGGAGTCCATCCTGGAGGTCATTGAACCCGCGAATTTTTCCGGGCTCTAGTAATTGCGTGATTGTGAACGGAAGTCGCATGGAACGGAAATGGCGGATGGCGTGAACCAAAGTTCAAAAATTCAAAAGGAAACGTCATAGTAATAACTGTTTAGTGAAGTTTAAAAATACGGGCAGTATGTTAATAAAATCCTTTGTTGAAAATCAGATGGAAACTTTCGGTTTGGTACTTTTTTAAAAGTCTTTATTCGCTTTTATCGGAGCAGTTTCATTATATAGTTTAAAATTGCTGTCTGCGAATGGAATGATTCAATAGTCGACGTGGCTGCTTCGGCAGTGAATTATAACTGCAGATGCGAAAATTTCGTGTGATGCGCGTCCAGAAATGTAGCTGAAAACACTTTCTGCGTATATTTATCACTCTCGGCATTATTTTAAAAATTTCTGAATTAATTTTTACGTCTGAGTTTCGTATTATAAGGCTGGGTTCACAATTGAAAAAATAACAGTAACAGTAACAGTAGGTCGTGTGCATAGGATATGAACGCAATGTTTCCTAACCTAACGATTCACAATAGCAGAAAGTTGGTCGTGTGCATGGGAGCGAGGTCGTGCGCATAGGAGTGAAATGAATATATTTTATTTCGGTTGCGTACACATGGCACAACAGCCAATGAGAGAAGAGCAGGGTGTTTTTTTTGGTGGGACTATAAATATGTTTATATTTATTAACCATAATGTGGTAAGAAAATGTCGAGATAATAAAAGTATTATCGTTATTTTGAAAGTTAATGTTTATTTACTAACACTGCAAACAGATGTCGCATCGTTCGCAAAATTTCATTGGCTGAAATTAACAGTAAGAATTCAATTGTGAAACGATTTCGCAGTTCGCACAGGTCGTGTGCACAGGTCGTGTGCATGGCTTGCTATGCACTCGCTTAATTTTTTTAATTGTGAACCCACTTTAAGTGTATTCGCAACATGATAACACATGAAACTACTCGTTACCAAGATAAGATGTTGCACCACTAGTAAGTACTGAAAGACTCATAAAATTATTTGTTGGGGTCAGGGAAAATGAAAGCTTTGATATCGACCATCTGTCATTATTCTTGTTGCATAGGTACATAAAAATTCTTCTAAAGAAAAAAAAATGCATTGCACTATGATTTCTATTAAATAATATTAAAACTAAAATGCCAAAACCCGAAATCCCACGAATCCACAAGTATTTCTTTTAATTCCTGTAAGAAATCAACAACCACTCGCGACGAAGTGACATACAAACTACGTTAGCTGTTCGACATTCATTTGCAGCAACTTAAGTCTAATATTGACTGGCATGTGATCACACTCCCGAACCTTGACGAACATATCCAGAGTTCAGTGCATAGAGAAAAATATTTATGCTATAATTAATTATTTTTGACGTGACGTCTAATAAATCGATGAACGCTGGCTGCACGCACGAAAAAGTGTCCCGTTACGCACATTGTCCCGTTTCGCTGTGTCCCGTTACGCTAATTTTATATTTCTCTTTGCTAACCTGAACCGTCTCCGTGGCGTATTTCTGTTTTCATGCATTTCAATGTAACATTTTCATTGCTCTTTGCTAACCCGTTCCTCCTAGCATTGCTGCAGAGTCGGTGACGCAAATTTATTATTTTTGACTGCATCTTGGTGTTGGGTAAGCCATTTTCTTTCACATTATCCTTGAAACACTCCCATTTGTTTCCTACTTTTCCTATCATCGTCCTATCCTTAACAGAATAACACAGATTGGAAGAAGTTAAATAGAAAACATGTATAAAAGTTATAGTTAAAATAATCTCTTCCTTAAAGTAATAAACATACCTATTTTAATTAATGAGTGCAAATAAAAGTAAATTTATCAATTAAATTGTAGATTTAATTTCACTTCTTCTTTGTATCCATACAAAATAGTGATAATTCAATAAAAATGATTAAATTTTATTCATAAAAGTATGCAATCATTTCATCAATGTTTCGTTATGACGTTGTCACGTTAAACTATCGTCCGTAAACCGACTTTACATACAAACAATTTATTTTTAAGATTTTTAAACATTTGAAATATCGTTGACCAAACATAATCAATCCTTTATTTGTAAGTATGAGAACAACATATTCAAAAATTAATAATCATAAGTATCTTTTCACAGAGTAAGCACCCACAGTTTTCCAATGCTATTGCCAATCACGCAAACATCACAGTCCGTTCTTAAAATGGTTAAGTAAAATAATAACACAAACAAACCACTCGTAAATAACATCTATGTCAGGATTTGCAATTATTTAGCTACAGAAATGCCGCTGTGGAGAATCGTAAAGGATAAGTTATTAATTTTAAAAATTGACTTTTGCAACTGATTTTTTTTTTGGAAAGCTGCTACCTTTAAGTATTGCCGTTCCAAAAAGCAGTAAATGTAAGCCGAATTCAATATTGCAGAAAATTGAATTAAAAGATAGGCAAAGTATTAGTCTGGATACGAGTTACCTAAACATTCGAATCAAAATAATAACAAACTACTTAAATGTATCGTTATTTTGTTTTAACTCAAACTACTTATAGTAAAGTTCTTACCAACGACGTGTGGTGGCTTGTCTTTATCAATAATTGCAAAGAAAACTATGTACGCTTGGTCAGTTTTTAAACATAACTGCAGTCCTTTATGCCACTAGCATTGTCGCTCTGAAAAATATTAATTGAACGGCGTCACATAATACAAATTCGGATAAGTACTTTAGAAGAAACAGAATTATCTCAAACGTTATTAAGTGGAGGCTACATTTTCGAAATCACGTCAACAGCACAGTTTCACACGCATAGACCAGAATCAGAAACTACATTTACTCACAACACAGCTGTTCGTAACATTCCAACTATATTTCGCCTCATTAACGTTTGTCGGAATTTTCTCTTTCGAATTCTTATATGTATATTGTTATCTATTATTATTTGAAGTACTTTTCTTTTACCTAGATACAAACATCTAATTTAGCAGTTTTTTTTCCTACTGAGAAATATTTACTAATAAGTCGTGCCTCGCCAATTTACACAATAATCGAATCAGTTAAGTTTTATATTTTAAATGAGCATATCATAAAAGTTAGATGACGTAGTTCGACTACTTTCCGTGCGCCGTGTGCGTGTTATCTTACATTGTGGCAGCTGCCGTATGTTTGTGTACGTTTAACTTCTGTGCGTGTATGCTGTGTGCGTGCTGTTGCGCATATGCAGACCTGCCTTAAGTCTGTGTTGCGGGAAGCGTTGCGCATGCGGCTGATGAGTCACTACCCTAATACCATGGCGTGTCGATTTGTTTTAGTAATACCTACTGATATTATAAATGCGAAAGCATGTTTGTCTGTTGGTCCTTCTTTCACGCAGCGACGGAGCGCCGGATCGACATGATTTTTTGACGTGACAACGTCTAATAAATCGATGAACGCCGGCTGCACGCACGAAAAAGTGTCCCGTTGCGCACATTGTCCCGTTACGCTCATTGTACGATTGCGCCGCATCTAGCTCTCTTCCACTCGATTGGAACAACCATCGATTTGACTTTTTCGAGGCACATTAAACTTGAAACACTCCCATTCGTTTCCTACTTTTCCTATCATCGTCCTATCCTTAACAGAATAACACAGATTGGAAGAAGTTATATAGCAAATATGTATAAAAGTTATAGTTAAAATAATCTCTTCGTTAAAGTAATAAACATATTTGAATTAATGAGTGCAAATAAAAGTAAATTTAACGATTAAATTGTAGATTTCATTTCACTCCTTTTTTGTATACATACGAAATAGTGATAATTCAATAAAAAAGATTTAAATTTATTCATAAAAGTATGGAATCATTTCATCAATGTTTTGTTATGACGCTGTCACGTTAAACTATCGTCCGTAAACCGACTTTACAGACAACCAATTTTTTTTGCATGTATATAGTTTATGGGCCTGTTTCAGGCTGTTTTAGAGTCATAAAGATGCGTATTTTACTGACGGAGCCTTAAGTGGCCCGCCTAAGTCAGGGGCGTATGTGTGTTAGTGAGGCGGGAGATAAGTGCGACGCTCGCTGGTGCTTCTAGCACGCTGTCGCCTCTAAGCGCAAGGCTCTGAACTGGCGTGCAGTCTTCTCGAAGTACACAGGACAACTATGAGATTCGAGCGATGACCGTAGAATTATATGGCGGAAAAATGAAGATATAGGTGTAATGCAAGTACGTTAAGTGCTTTCAAGAATCTGTAATTACTCTGAAAACACGCCTTTAGGCCATCTTAACTTTTCTAAAAATTCAGTTTAAAAACTTTATCCAAAAACAAAACTACTTCTCGGACCTCAGCGTATTCATAAACAGACCCTACTCAGATATCTTGAGTAGTTTTGAAATCGCGTTGTTTTTCCCGAAGCTCTGCTCACTGCGTGTGTGCCCTTGTAAGCGGGGCCATTAACCAAAGAATAATTTAATTTCAAGGCTTCATTCAATGAGAGAATAGCCATGAAAGGCTATCCGAATTATATTGGCGCTTACACGACCTTGTGTCAATAGTATACCAATTTATTCTCACTACTTCAAAATATTTTACTTTTTTACACGTTCAAGTTAATAATTTGACATTATCATAGATTATCATAAATGTATGGAGACAGCAGTTAGTTGGCTAAACAACAGACTATCGCTACATTTTTCCTATAGTCATCACTCAGAGGAACTTAGAATTTCATTTATGTATAACCCTCTGATATTGAGAGAAACAATTTGTGTCAGTAAATAGTTCTTGGAAAATCTCCCTTTTCAACTACATTTAGTAAAAAATGTAATAGTTTTCTAGTTGTCTTTCAGCGAAAACAAAATTTTGTGGTCATGTTAATATGTTAGCTCCAAATAACTTAACATACTGTGCTACCGGACTATCATTCAATAGCTCTTTGATGTAACAGTAGCAGCGTGAGAACTGGAAAAGGGATGACGAAGTGGTTTTAACAAGCCAACAGAGTGAAGCAGGATGGTGCATTGTCCCCATTGCTATTCACGATAGAGTTGGAGAGGATAATGAAGAGATTGGACGAGAAGATTAGAAAAGAATAGATGAAGAGTAGGTGTATTTGGTTCATATGGTGGCAGGGGAGGGGGGAGGGGGAGACGGGGAGCCACGGCGGCCATCTTGGATTACGTCACATCCGGTCGCCATCTTGGATTACGTCACATCCGGCCGCCATCTTGGATTACGTCACTTCCGGCAGCCATCTTGGATTACGTCACTTCCGGCCGCCATCTTGGGTTACGTCACTTCCGGCCGCCATCTTGGATTTGACTTTAACATTTGACCCCGACGACCATTTTGTTTTCTAGAACATTCCACCTTATTATGACGTCATGTCCGCCATCTTGAAAATCCTTATTTATTATCCGATTTTAATTTAAAAAAATAAAAATTAATAAATTAATTTTAATTAAATGTTACAATTATCTAGCACCACACTCCTATACATTACGTTTACATCATCGAGCACCCCACTCTTCTACATTACGATTACATCATCGAACATCCCACTCATCCCTGTCGCAATTTTTCGTAACACCACCATCTTTAAAATAAATTTATTATAAAAACAATAATTTAAACCATTATCGTCTGCTGGAGGCAGCCATCCTGGATTCCGCCATATTGATTTCATCCGATGATGTCATCACCATCCTAAAGCACCTTAGTGTATGTAAGGTCGAGTTTCAATTCTCTACCAATGTTGTTATGATCCTTATAGACCATAAAATCCACAGTCATTTCGTTGTTGTAACCACCATTTTTTCTTAAAGTCCTACCATTTATAGGTTTTAACTAAAATATATGTTATCAATACTATCGTTGTGGATGTGATAGTTAAAGTAATGATAATTTAAAAAAAACATTTATTACTCCATCTTAGCGGACCAGAAATTTTCAGAGTCCTAACCCACAAGTAGATAAGTATCTCTTCTAAGTAGGAACATGTTTGCGTACACGTGTTTAAAGAGCTGCACGGAAGCAAATATTTTAAATGTTTGGGTATACATTCATCCCCCCCCCCCCCCCCATAAAATTTTTAATGACAGAAAAAACACAAGCAGCTTTAATCGTTCACGAGAATATTATGCTACAAACAAAAATACCGAATCAAATTTGTACAGTATTAGATGTTCCCCTATCTTCACGAGAGAGACCACATCCGACACATAACATTTTACGTTTCAACTTAATGTCTGATCACTATAGTGTATATGATGCAGTTACAACACTCACCTCAGCCATTACCTACTGCTGCACGAGAAGCACTTCATATCAAATGAAAATAGTATTTTTTTAAGTCGTGGCAAGAAGTCGAAGTAAATAAAATATATAAAAAAATATTTAACATATTTAATAAAAAAAAAACACAATCCTTCGCACCATCTTCTCCCCCTTGTTAACAGAAGGCGTTACCGACCCTCTTCACAACACCCCGCTCCGCAGTACTTTCCATGCTAGCATCAAATACTTTGCCCACACAACTATACAAGCACCACACAGCTCCAAAGTCGATAATTGAGGAATAAGCGCCTAATATTCACCCTTCACAGCAGCAATATCCTCCACAGTCAGAGTGGAGGTATTCACAGGTACATCTGAGATGTCTTCCCTGGACTCTTCGTCTTCATCCATCGCAAGAACTTCTTCCTGGCCGCTAGCCTCCTGACAGCACGCATAGAACTCATCCTCAACAATCTTCTCATAGGTGGCCCGACACATCTTACTAGCTCTGTTGATAACTACGAATGATACATCCTAAGGATGCAATTGTTCAACTGTCCCCACCCCTCTACCCTTTCTATTGCAGTCCTGTTCGTGCGTGCCAAGCACACACGTCACTGACGCACGGCCTTTGACGTCAGCAGACCTACCCCCTTCCCCCTCACCCTGAACCATCCACACCCCAAATAGCTGCGTCATTTAGACCTGTCGCCACGCGTCCCCAGCCTCCTAATACCATTTTAAGCACCTTCGACGAACATCCCGACCTCTGGTAACTAGTGAAAAGTTTCAAACAGCACATGAATAAATACATTTTGTATTTATTTTAGACTTGCATTTATTAATATAAAAATTTACAACATTTCAAAACATTATAATTTATATGGCATCAGTAGATTTTATCCAACTGATTTTCACATTTATCGAATCCTAGCCACTTCACAAACAAGGCATCATCTTTCTAATCTATCAATTTTTCTACTTAATAATCGCTTGGGTACTTGGTAGGCTGAATTTGTTCCCCATAGAATCCGCCACGTATCACCAAACCTCGTAAATCTTCCAAGTAGTAACATCTCGGATGGTAATTATGTGTTTTAACAACACGGAATATTTATGTTAACCATTTATAAATACATACAAAATATTCAATTTTAGCTCTAAGTTTTATTACGCCTAGTTTATTTGCATCAAAATAAACAGTTTCCAGGAGTGAGTTATCTTTTACATTAACAGGCACCATGCCAGTTTTTCTGTATTTTCTGTAACATGTAAATCCACATAATATAACTCCCTTTTGCTGCGAACTCCCTTCACATGACTTCCTTTAGAGCAGGAATAAATCATTCATCCACCCATCCTTTATCTCGGTGAACATATAGTTTAATTATTAATTTCGAACAAGGCTACAAGACTTCTTGGCTACAAAGCTACAAGCTACAAGGTTCCAATCGGCTACGTGTCTACAATACTACCAGGCTACAAGACCACGAGGCTACAAGAATACATCAAACACATAGAAAAAATCTGGATATAAAAATACCAACTCAGCAAATTTAAAGCTTACTGTAGAGCCGAAACATCCCTGAAATATGTATTTTATGCTTCCTACAAGACCAAGGGGTTTTGACCATTAAATATTCAGCCCTGGCTACAGACTTGACAACAAACATTCAATGAAACGGACACACATTTGGGTAAAACATTGAACTCAGTAGGATACGATATCTAGGATACATTAGTTAAAATACTAAAGGAAACGATAGAATCCAGCTCAAGCCGGCTACAATGCCTCCATCCACATTTGGCTCCAAATGATTTCAGTTACAATGTAGCACGTACCCGCCACAATTGCCAGAAATACGTTATTATGACTCTCCATTTTGTTAGTCATTTATTACGAATTTTACATCTTTAAGTTAGAAGTTGTACTACGAGAACCCAACCTCAGCTAGAAATTAGATTACAATAAATAAAACAAACTTTTTTATCCAAAGTATAATTTGGTTTTTCACTTTTATACACATGCAGACAAAACAAGTTGTTATTGTATGTAGCATACATTTCTTATTTCACGAAGTATAGAGCATAATTGTTTGGTATTGGGTAAATTTTCTTCATTTTTGCGAGACAAGTAGAAGTCTTAACCTATCTACCAATATGTTAGAATATTTCCATGTGGCATAATAAATATCTTCGGCTTCTAATATCTTACGTAAATTTTCATTACTAATACTTTTAAGACCTCTAAAGTTCCGTTTTTAATACCAGCCTTAAAGTCATTAAAATTGTAATCGCCCCACCGACCATCATAAGCCTAATCTGAATAATTTAGTTTAATAAGTCGTTTCCATCATTTTGGTCTCAACACTTTATCACAGTATTCGATCTTGTGAGCTTCAAGTTCTTAATCATAGTCTTAGTTCTTGTAAGCTTCAGGTGAATAATCGCAGTCTTCGACATTTTCAGCCTTAGGCTGTTCTAAAGTGCTCTCAATTTCATGGAGGCGACTAGAACTTGGTGTAAAAATTTTTTTAATTACCCATGAAAATGCTACTTTCTTCGTTAACTTTTAATTCCAAATAATTAACAAGACCTGGGATAGTACTATTAGAATCATCATCTTCACATTTCTCGTGATCATTATAGTCGTCTAATATTTCACTTCCTTGCTTTTATAGACACACAATTCTTAACATTAATCAGCCTTGTTTAACCAGACCTCAAGGGGGGAGAGAATCATGTTACAAACGAGTGTTTCTCGGCTGTACTTAGCATATTTAACGAATGAGTAATGGATATTTTTATTCAAGTACCACCTGATTAAAATGCGGAAATTTCTTATTCGGTGTCAGGAATTGACAATACAAACGGATATCTCTCAATATATTCCAAGACCAATACAAAAAATAAAACTCAATAAAAGATATATGACTCAAGAAAATCTGGAAGCACATTCCTCTAAAAGAATACAGACGTGTCTATTACTAATGTGAACACACATTTAAACACTAATACTCCTATTTCAAACACAATTCATCATATTTCAAACACATCTCAGCATATTTCAAACAATTATCCACACAATTCACAAAAACTGCATATTTCAAGACCAAGAACAGAAGTTTGAAAGATGTTCTTTTCTCTTCTAGAGCGACTCATGATGTTACAATCATCTGGTTTTCGTCGATCCTATAGATGTTTATGCAGGCACGAGGATTCTGTTTCTCTAACAGAGGTATCTGGCGAAGTGGATTGGGAAACTCGTTGTTAGTGAAGTTGAACTTCCCCTCCAAGTCATTGTAGCACTGACTAACATGCTCAGATGCTCACCCGCATTTAACTTGACCAGAATTGCACACTAAAACATATGTGCTCATCTAAGTATTTACAGATTGACCACCGCATATTTTTCTTTGATGCAGGTAGGTATTTCGATGTAGGAGCTAGCTCGAAGTGGATCAAGCTTGTTAATGTGTAGTTGTAGTCGCCAGACAAAGACCATCCGGACCCCTTTCATAATTAGTATTCTTCCTCTTTACATATCTTAAATATGTATTCAGTAATGACATCCTCCACTTCACGAACTGCAAAGAGTGGAACATTCGTGGTTTTGAAGGCCTTCTTGTCTTCACACGTACCCATTGGCTTTTCACAATTGCACTCAAGCACGATGTAATACTTGAGTGGACCATCCTCTTCAATTTCCTCTAGAAGTTGGCTTATTAGTTTAACCTTGATAGAGTCCAAGTATGTGCATGTGTCTTTGACAGAACTGGTATTATTTTCTACCACACAAGTCTTCAAGTTACCCCAGATTCCCACTTCTGCAATGATGAAGTCGTGGATGTTGGCCAAAACCCGCCTCTGTCACCAGCAATGTTCGGCTGGTGCTTGGCTTAGGTATGACTACAGGCTTAAGCGCGGCCATTCTCTGCTTCTTAGTTGATAGTGGATCAGGACCCTTGCACACTTTGGTATGTGCTTTCAACTTACCAGCCCTGGCGAACACTTTAGCATAGTTCCCACACAAATACATTTTATGGCTAGGTTTGAGACCGCAAGCCGTCTTCTCATGATGTGTGACATGGCTGGAGTTTTCGAAGGTTTTGAAGCAGAAGCTTCACCAGGTGACTGAAGTCGTGAGGGCAGCACCAGTACATGTTGTAAGATATTACCGCAATTTATCACTGCGAGCAACCATCTTTCCACACAGATGACACTGCTGGAGGTCATGCTGCTGGTTGTCAGCACACTGACGTTCATAACGGTAGCAGTTATTAGCTGCCGTATAGGTAGTAGGGAAGAAACGTAATTTCTGCATGGTTGATGTCATCACAACAATCGGTAGTCTGTGCTCAATGCACGGAACACACGAAGGAAGCCCGACGTACGGAGAACTATAACAGAAGTCTTAAGAAAACAATGTAGCTACCCATTACATGAAAATGTTTGCATACATAACTTCAAACCTACAAACTACAGCTTCAACAAACCAATCCTTAAGTTAGCAATACCTTACCCCGAAAAAATCTAAAAATCACTAAAATGTTAAAGTATGTAACTGACAAGTTACACAAAAGTAGTCAAAAAATATTCAAAGTCCTGGTAACTGGTAACTTTTACAAATTTTTAAGTACAGAGAAGCATTTAGCTGAAAAATATTCAAAGTCCACACAACCCCCTCTCCACACAAATGTTTAAGTACAGTGAAGAATTACCTGAAAATATTCAAAGCCCTATATAGTTACATTTTCAAACAAAATATTAAGTACACAGCAGCATTTAGCTCGAAAATATTCAAAGTCCACACAACTCCCTCTCCACACAAATGTTTAAGTACAGAGAAGCATTAAACTGAAAAATATTCAAAAGCCCGCACAGCCACCTTTTCACACAATAGTTTTAAGTACACAGAAGAAGCTAGCAGAAAAAAATTTTCAAAGTTCTGATAGCTAACAAAATTATTTAAAAGATCATATAGATAGCTATCTAAAAAAGGAAATAAAATGAATACACAGTCTCAAATCCACTCATTTACACGAAATCCAAAAAATTACAACTAATCATACTACCCCTCAATATAACAAAGAAGCCCCTTGCTTGAAACCAATCAAACATAAAAATTGTTACAATTTTAGCACAAAACGTAGCTCATGTGCAGGTTTTCATAACTCCTGAGTTTCGGTAGGTATGTGATGTGTGCAGGGGTATGGGGTAAAAACATGTAGCAACCATGCAACAAGTATGATTAACCTCTATAGCTTGGACCAAGTACAACCACTTTTGGCTTTGCCAATTAGAGATGAGGTCGCTAGGTACTTTCGCAATCATGACTCATCTCTCAAAAATGTCTGAGAGCCTGAGCTATCCACAACAGTCTCAAGCAATTCACGGCATCGTGGACCCATGAATCCGTCAACACACAACCATTATCTACACACACAGTTAAACTTCTACATGGCAATACTTGACATGGTAAATGTTATAGTTGTGAAAGGAAATAGTTAGAAACATTGAAATCCAATACTTTTTTTTTGGATTCAGAACACACACATACATGTGTGAAACTAAGCATGGGACTTGAGCGAAAACACTAGTTGCTCACGAAACATTTTGTGTAAATAACTTCATACCTACAAACCCACATTAAATCCATAATTCATAGTGATAAATTATCAAACCAACCCACAACACCATCAAATTAATCCGCACATTATCATATTGCAGCTACCCCCACCACCCTTTGAATTCAATCTAACATATAAATCACTCAAATACCACCAATGTAAAGATTACAAGTCGAAAAATTATGCATGAGTTCAAGTATGGAGGTGATCTCATCCATATCAGTACAGGCTCCTACACAAAAAGAAACAATTAAATGTATCACCCCGGCCACCAAATCATTTAGACCATCCCAAGACACATATAATATCTCTTATGCTGCCATTATTCTGAAAATCACAAGATTCTTTGTTTTTAACACCAGCTACATGGTCATTATCCTCATCATCTTCTCTGATATCATCGACACAGTCATCATCATGATCAACATAATCATCCAGATTACTGTCATATTTCGTAATCTTAGGCGTCGAAGCTTCTTCTTTGTATTGAAACATTCTTTATAAGTGTCCATCAATTCTCCAAGTTCGAAGGCTCCGGAGAAATGGGCTGAAACATATTCTCACTATTCACAATAATGATACTTCCACCATCTTCGGTCTTCCTTAAACCTTCAACATCCTTAATTTCAAGTTCTTTGTCGAGATCAGAAGAGCTACGAACATTCACCCCAAGGAATAACATTCATCAGTGAGCATAACTTTACAAGTCTTACAATGCCTTTTTAAGCTCTCTTAGAACAAAATACCTGTCACACCGATCAAAACTTAACATTTTATATAGTTGGTTTTTGACATCATTCCTTCTCAGTGTAAAACCCCTGTCACAATAACAACACCAGTGACATTTTCATGACGTTAATAGCACCGATCCAGAATCCATATTAGTTTCTACGACAAATGTCAGAAGCAACCTGAAAGTTAAACGCAAACACAAAACTTAAATAGAACATTAAAATAAACTATCAGCGAGAGTTAATTCCGAATTTTAAATAATACATGGTTAAGTAGTTCCGCTTGTCACCAATATATTTTGCAACATGCCGATTTAAAGTAACTAATTATTTATTTCTAATGAAGTAAACCTTATACAAAGTACATAATATAAGTTAAGTAAACATAAATGTTACCCACATATGACTACAAATGTAGTAATTCGGCAGCAAATGTAACCAATTTTCTCCATCTGTCTACAAATGTAACCCTGTAGCCTATGTATTCCGATCTTCAACCCACTTTGTTTCAGAGTAAGATGGGTGCATTCATACTGTTTATAAAGCTATGTTATTATGTAGCATGCAGGATGTATACTTGGTGTTCTCAAGAGAAGTAAGGATTCGATAGGTCTCAAGGGAAAGAAAATCAAATTTGTGTTGCCCTCGTAACAAGCTACCTTTTGCTTATATGTAACAAAATAGTGAATTTTAATAAAGTGTCATCGTTATTTTCATTTGTTTAAACTAACTGAAATTCTCAGCACATAACCAGTCACATGTAGAAATAATCTGACTATGGTGGATTATTACCACACAATTCGCTGAAAAATGCTATGTGAGAATCAATTTTATTTCTAAATAAGGTCACATTCGCCAGTTCTAAGAGTGAACATTATGGAGGATGTATACTTGGTGTTCGCAAGAGAAGTAAGGATTCGATAGGTATCAAGATAAAATCATCAAATTCTTGTCAGGTAAAAAGGCATAAGCACACGAAAAAAAATTCTGACACAGTAAAGTTGAAGCAAACTTAGAAATCCATCGAAATTTCACGTGAAAAAATAGGAGCACTCAGAGAATACCATCAGGGAGAAGATTTAATCCTGCTTAAACAAAGAGTTCACAAGCTGACTTGTGCTAGAACTCTCATGTTGATTAAGCAAAGAATTCACAAGTTGACTTGTGCTAGAACTCTCATGTTGCTTAAGCAAAGAGTTCACAAGTTGACTTGTGCTAGAACTCTCATGTTGCTTAAGCAAAGAGTTCACAAGTTGACTTGTGCTAGAACTCTCATGTTGCTTAAACAAAGAGTTCACAAGATGACTTGTGCCAGAACTCTCATGTTGCTTAAGCAAAGAGTTCACAAGTTGACTTGTGAACTCTTTGTTTAAGCAGGATTAAATCTTCTCCCTGATGGTTTTCTCTGAGTGCTCCTATTTTTTCACGTGAAATTTCGATGGATTTCTAAGTTTGCTTCAACTTTACTGTGTCAGAATTTTTTTTCGTGTGCTTATGCCTTTTTACCTGACAAGAATTTGATGATTTTATCTTGATACCTATCGAATCCTTACTTCTCTTGCGAACACCAAGTATACATCCTCCATAATGTTCACTCTTAGAACTGGCGAATGTGACCTTATTTAGAAATAAAATTGATTCTCACATAGCATTTTTCAGCGAATTGTGTGGTAATAATCCACCATAGTCAGATTATTTCTACATGTGACTGGTTATGTGCTGAGAATTTCAGTTAGTTTAAACAAATGAAAATAACGATGACACTTTATTAAAATTCACTATTTTGTTACATATAAGCAAAAGGTAGCTTGTTACGAGGGCAACACAAATTTGATTTTCTTTCCCTTGAGACCTATCGAATCCTTACTTCTCTTGAGAACACCAAGTATACATCCTGCATGCTACATAATAACATAGCTTTATAAACAGTATGAATGCACCCATCTTACTCTGAAACAAAGTGGGTTGAAGATCGGAATACATAGGCTACAGGGTTACATTTGTAGACAGATGGAGAAAATTGGTTACATTTGCTGCCGAATTACTACATTTGTAGTCATATGTGGGTAACATTTATGTTTACTTAACTTATATTATGTACTTTGTATAAGGTTTACTTCATTAGAAATAAATAATTAGTTACTTTAAATCGGCATGTTGCAAAATATATTGGTGACAAGCGGAACTACTTAACCATGTATTATTTAAAATTCGGAATTAACTCTCGCTGATAGTTTATTTTAATGTTCTATTTAAGTTTTGTGTTTGCGTTTAACTTTCAGGTTGCTTCTGACATTTGTCGTAGAAACTAATATGGATTCTGGATCGGTGCTATTAACGTCATGAAAATGTCACTGGTGTTGTTATTGTGACAGGGGTTTTACACTGAGAAGGAATGATGTCAAAAACCAACTATATAAAATGTTAAGTTTTGATCGGTGTGACAGGTATTTTGTTCTAAGAGAGCTTAAAAAGGCATTGTAAGACTTGTAAAGTTATGCTCACTGATGAATGTTATTCCTTGGGGTGAATGTTCGTAGCTCTTCTGATCTCGACAAAGAACTTGAAATTAAGGATGTTGAAGGTTTAAGGAAGACCGAAGATGGTGGAAGTATCATTATTGTGAATAGTGAGAATATGTTTCAGCCCATTTCTCCGGAGCCTTCGAACTTGGAGAATTGATGGACACTTATAAAGAATGTTTCAATACAAAGAAGAAGCTTCGACGCCTAAGATTACGAAATATGACAGTAATCTGGATGATTATGTTGATCATGATGATGACTGTGTCGATGATATCAGAGAAGATGATGAGGATAATGACCATGTAGCTGGTGTTAAAAACAAAGAATCTTGTGATTTTCAGAATAATGGCAGCATAAGAGATATTATATGTGTCTTGGGATGGTCTAAATGATTTGGTGGCCGGGGTGATACATTTAATTGTTTCTTTTTGTGTAGGAGCCTGTACTGATATGGATGAGATCACCTCCATACTTGAACTCATGCATAATTTTTCGACTTGTAATCTTTACATTGGTGGTATTTGAGTGATTTATATGTTAGATTGAATTCAAAGGGTGGTGGGGGTAGCTGCAATATGATAATGTGCGGATTAATTTGATGGTGTTGTGGGTTGGTTTGATAATTTATCACTATGAATTATGGATTTAATGTGGGTTTGTAGGTATGAAGTTATTTACACAAAATGTTTCGTGAGCAACTAGTGTTTTCGCTCAAGTCCCATGCTTAGTTTCACACATGTATGTGTGTGTTCTGAATCCAAAAAAAAAGTATTGGATTTCAATGTTTCTAACTATTTCCTTTCACAACTATAACATTTACCATGTCAAGTATTGCCATGTAGAAGTTTAACTGTGTGTGTAGATAATGGTTGTGTGTTGACGGATTCATGGGTCCACGATGCCGTGAATTGCTTGAGACTGTTGTGGATAGCTCAGGCTCTCAGACATTTTTGAGAGATGAGTCATGATTGCGAAAGTACCTAGCGACCTCATCTCTAATTGGCAAAGCCAAAAGTGGTTGTACTTGGTCCAAGCTATAGAGGTTAATCATACTTGTTGCATGGTTGCTACATGTTTTTACCCCATACCCCTGCACACATCACATACCTACCGAAACTCAGGAGTTATGAAAACCTGCACATGAGCTACGTTTTGTGCTAAAATTGTAACAATTTTTATGTTTGATTGGTTTCAAGCAAGGGGCTTCTTTGTTATATTGAGGGGTAGTATGATTAGTTGTAATTTTTTGGATTTCGTGTAAATGAGTGGATTTGAGACTGTGTATTCATTTTATTTCCTTTTTTAGATAGCTATCTATATGATCTTTTAAATAATTTTGTTAGCTATCAGAACTTTGAAAATTTTTTTCTGCTAGCTTCTTCTGTGTACTTAAAACTATTGTGTGAAAAGGTGGCTGTGCGGGCTTTTGAATATTTTTCAGTTTAATGCTTCTCTGTACTTAAACATTTGTGTGGAGAGGGAGTTGTGTGGACTTTGAATATTTTCGAGCTAAATGCTGCTGTGTACTTAATATTTTGTTTGAAAATGTAACTATATAGGGCTTTGAATATTTTCAGGTAATTCTTCACTGTACTTAAACATTTGTGTGGAGAGGGGGTTGTGTGGACTTTGAATATTTTTCAGCTAAATGCTTCTCTGTACTTAAAAATTTGTAAAAGTTACCAGTTACCAGGACTTTGAATATTTTTTGACTACTTTTGTGTAACTTGTCAGTTACATACTTTAACATTTTAGTGATTTTTAGATTTTTTCGGGGTAAGGTATTGCTAACTTAAGGATTGGTTTGTTGAAGCTGTAGTTTGTAGGTTTGAAGTTATGTATGCAAACATTTTCATGTAATGGGTAGCTACATTGTTTTCTTAAGACTTCTGTTATAGTTCTCCGTACGTCGGGCTTCCTTCGTGTGTTCCGTGCATTGAGCACAGACTACCGATTGTTGTGATGACATCAACCATGCAGAAATTACGTTTCTTCCCTACTACCTATACGGCAGCTAATAACTGCTACCGTTATGAACGTCAGTGTGCTGACAACCAGCAGCATGACCTCCAGCAGTGTCATCTGTGTGGAAAGATGGTTGCTCGCAGTGATAAATTGCGGTAATATCTTACAACATGTACTGGTGCTGCCCTCACGACTTCAGTCACCTGGTGAAGCTTCTGCTTCAAAACCTTCGAAAACTCCAGCCATGTCACACATCATGAGAAGACGGCTTGCGGTCTCAAACCTAGCCATAAAATGTATTTGTGTGGGAACTATGCTAAAGTGTTCGCCAGGGCTGGTAAGTTGAAAGCACATACCAAAGTGTGCAAGGGTCCTGATCCACTATCAACTAAGAAGCAGAGAATGGCCGCGCTTAAGCCTGTAGTCATACCTAAGCCAAGCACCAGCCGAACATTGCTGGTGACAGAGGCGGGTTTTGGCCAACATCCACGACTTCATCATTGCAGAAGTGGGAATCTGGGGTAACTTGAAGACTTGTGTGGTAGAAAATAATACCAGTTCTGTCAAAGACACATGCACATACTTGGACTCTATCAAGGTTAAACTAATAAGCCAACTTCTAGAGGAAATTGAAGAGGATGGTCCACTCAAGTATTACATCGTGCTTGAGTGCAATTGTGAAAAGCCAATGGGTACGTGTGAAGACAAGAAGGCCTTCAAAACCACGAATGTTCCACTCTTTGCAGTTCGTGAAGTGGAGGATGTCATTACTGAATACATATTTAAGATATGTAAAGAGGAAGAATACTAATTATGAAAGGGGTCCGGATGGTCTTTGTCTGGCGACTACAACTACACATTAACAAGCTTGATCCACTTCGAGCTAGCTCCTACATCGAAATACCTACCTGCATCAAAGAAAAATATGCGGTGGTCAATCTGTAAATACTTAGATGAGCACATATGTTTTAGTGTGCAATTCTGGTCAAGTTAAATGCGGGTGAGCATCTGAGCATGTTAGTCAGTGCTACAATGACTTGGAGGGGAAGTTCAACTTCACTAACAACGAGTTTCCCAATCCACTTCGCCAGATACCTCTGTTAGAGAAACAGAATCCTCGTGCCTGCATAAACATCTATAGGATCGACGAAAACCAGATGATTGTAACATCATGAGTCGCTCTAGAAGAGAAAAGAACATCTTTCAAACTTCTGTTCTTGGTCTTGAAATATGCAGTTTTTGTGAATTGTGTGGATAATTGTTTGAAATATGCTGAGATGTGTTTGAAATATGATGAATTGTGTTTGAAATAGGAGTATTAGTGTTTAAATGTGTGTTCACATTAGTAATAGACACGTCTGTATTCTTTTAGAGGAATGTGCTTCCAGATTTTCTTGAGTCATATATCTTTTATTGAGTTTTATTTTTTGTATTGGTCTTGGAATATATTGAGAGATATCCGTTTGTATTGTCAATTCCTGACACCGAATAAGAAATTTCCGCATTTTAATCAGGTGGTACTTGAATAAAAATATCCATTACTCATTCGTTAAATATGCTAAGTACAGCCGAGAAACACTCGTTTGTAACATGATTCTCTCCCCCCTTGAGGTCTGGTTAAACAAGGCTGATTAATGTTAAGAATTGTGTGTCTATAAAAGCAAGGAAGTGAAATATTAGACGACTATAATGATCACGAGAAATGTGAAGATGATGATTCTAATAGTACTATCCCAGGTCTTGTTAATTATTTGGAATTAAAAGTTAACGAAGAAAGTAGCATTTTCATGGGTAATTAAAAAAATTTTTACACCAAGTTCTAGTCGCCTCCATGAAATTGAGAGCACTTTAGAACAGCCTAAGGCTGAAAATGTCGAAGACTGCGATTATTCACCTGAAGCTTACAAGAACTAAGACTATGATTAAGAACTTGAAGTTCACAAGATCGAATACTGTGATAAAGTGTTGAGACCAAAATGATGGAAACGACTTATTAAACTAAATTATTCAGATTAGGCTTATGATGGTCGGTGGGGCGATTACAATTTTAATGACTTTAAGGCTGGTATTAAAAACGGAACTTTAGAGGTCTTAAAAGTATTAGTAATGAAAATTTACGTAAGATATTAGAAGCCGAAGATATTTATTATGCCACATGGAAATATTCTAACATATTGGTAGATAGGTTAAGACTTCTACTTGTCTCGCAAAAATGAAGAAAATTTACCCAATACCAAACAATTATGCTCTATACTTCGTGAAATAAGAAATGTATGCTACATACAATAACAACTTGTTTTGTCTGCATGTGTATAAAAGTGAAAAACCAAATTATACTTTGGATAAAAAAGTTTGTTTTATTTATTGTAATCTAATTTCTAGCTGAGGTTGGGTTCTCGTAGTACAACTTCTAACTTAAAGATGTAAAATTCGTAATAAATGACTAACAAAATGGAGAGTCATAATAACGTATTTCTGGCAATTGTGGCGGGTACGTGCTACATTGTAACTGAAATCATTTGGAGCCAAATGTGGATGGAGGCATTGTAGCCGGCTTGAGCTGGATTCTATCGTTTCCTTTAGTATTTTAACTAATGTATCCTAGATATCGTATCCTACTGAGTTCAATGTTTTACCCAAATGTGTGTCCGTTTCATTGAATGTTTGTTGTCAAGTCTGTAGCCAGGGCTGAATATTTAATGGTCAAAACCCCTTGGTCTTGTAGGAAGCATAAAATACATATTTCAGGGATGTTTCGGCTCTACAGTAAGCTTTAAATTTGCTGAGTTGGTATTTTTATATCCAGATTTTTTCTATGTGTTTGATGTATTCTTGTAGCCTCGTGGTCTTGTAGCCTGGTAGTATTGTAGACACGTAGCCGATTGGAACCTTGTAGCTTGTAGCTTTGTAGCCAAGAAGTCTTGTAGCCTTGTTCGAAATAAATAATTAAACTATATGTTCACCGAGATAAAGGATGGGTGGATGAATGATTTATTCCTGCTCTAAAGGAAGTCATGTGAAGGGAGTTCGCAGCAAAAGGGAGTTATATTATGTGGATTTACATGTTACAGAAAATACAGAAAAACTGGCATGGTGCCTGTTAATGTAAAAGATAACTCACTCCTGGAAACAGTTTATTTTGATGCAAATAAACTAGGCGTAATAAAACTTAGAGCTAAAATTGAATATTTTGTATGTATTTATAAATGGTTAACATAAATATTCCGTGTTGTTAAAACACATAATTACCATCCGAGATGTTACTACTTGGAAGATTTACGAGGTTTGGTGATACGTGGCAGATTCTATGGGGAACAAATTCAGCCTACCAAGTACCCAAGCGATTATTAAGTAGAAAAATTAATAGATTAGAAAGATGATGCCTTGTTTGTGAAGTGGCTAGGATTCGATAAATGTGAAAATCAGTTGGATAAAATCTACTGATGCCATATAAATTATAATGTTTTGAAATGTTGTAAATTTTTATATTAATAAATGCAAGTCTAAAATAAATACAAAATGTATTTATTCATGTGCTGTTTGAAACTTTTCACTAGTTACCAGAGGTCGGGATGTTCGTCGAAGGTGCTTAAAATGGTATTAGGAGGCTGGGGACGCGTGGCGACAGGTCTAAATGACGCAGCTATTTGGGGTGTGGATGGTTCAGGGTGAGGGGGAAGGGGGTAGGTCTGCTGACGTCAAAGGCCGTGCGTCAGTGACGTGTGTGCTTGGCACGCACGAACAGGACTGCAATAGAAAGGGTAGAGGGGTGGGGACAGTTGAACAATTGCATCCTTAGGATGTATCATTCGTAGTTATCAACAGATCTAGTAAGATGTGTCGGGCCACCTATGAGAAGATTGTTGAGGATGAGTTCTATGCGTGCTGTCAGGAGGCTAGCGGCCAGGAAGAAGTTCTTGCGATGGATGAAGACGAAGAGTCCAGGGAAGACATCTCAGATGTACCTGTGAACACCTCCACTCTGACTGTGGAGGATATTGCTGCTGTGAAGGGTGAATATTAGGCGCTTATTCCTCAATTATCGACTTTGGAGCTGTGTGGTGCTTGTATAGTTGTGTGGGCAAAGTATTTGATGCTAGCATGGAAAGTACTGCGGAGCGGGGTGTTGTGAAGAGGGTCGGTAACGCCTTCTGTTAACAAGGGGGAGAAGATGGTGCGAAGGATTGTGTTTTTTTTTATTAAATATGTTAAATATTTTTTTATATATTTTATTTACTTCGACTTCTTGCCACGACTTAAAAAAATACTATTTTCATTTGATATGAAGTGCATCTCGTGCAGCAGTAGGTAATGGCTGAGGTGAGTGTTGTAACTGGATCATATACACTATAGTGATCAGACATTAAGTTGAAACGTAAAATGTTATGTGTCGGATGTGGTCTCTCTCGTGAAGATAGGGGAACATCTAATACTGTACAAATTTGATTCGGTATTTTTGTTTGTAGCATAATATTCTCGTGAACGATTAAAGCTGCTTGTGTTTTTTCTGTCATTAAAAATTTTATGGGGGGGGGGGTGGGATGAATGTATACCCAAACATTTAAAATATTTGCTTCCGTGCAGCTCTTTAAACACGTGTACGCAAACATGTTCCTACTTAGAAGAGATACTTATCTACTTGTGGGTTAGGACTCTGAAAATTTCTGGTCCGCTAAGATGGAGTAATAAATGTTTTTTTTAAATTATCATTACTTTAACTATCACATCCACAACGATAGTATTGATAACATATATTTTAGTTAAAACCTATAAATGGTAGGACTTTAAGAAAAAATGGTGGTTACAACAACGAAATGACTGTGGATTTTATGGTCTATAAGGATCATAACAACATTGGTAGAGAATTGAAACTCGACCTTACATACACTAAGGTGCTTTAGGATGGTGATGACATCATCGGATGAAATCAATATGGCGGAATCCAGGATGGCTGCCTCCAGCAGACGATAATGGTTTAAATTATTGTTTTTATAATAAATTTATTTTAAAGATGGTGGTGTTACGAAAAATTGCGACAGGGATGAGTGGGGTGTTCGATGATGTAATCGTAATGTAGAAGAGTGGGGTGCTCGATGATGTAAACGTAATGTATAGGAGTGTGGTGCTAGATAATTGTAACATTTAATTAAAATTAATTTATTAATTTTTATTTTTTTAAATTAAAATCGGATAATAAATAAGGATTTTCAAGATGGCGGACATGACGTCATAATAAGGTGGAATGTTCTAGAAAACAAAATGGTCGTCGGGGTCAAAGGTTAAAGTCAAATCCAAGATGGCGGCCGGAAGTGACGTAACCCAAGATGGCGGCCGGAAGTGATGTAATACAAGATGGCCGCCGGAAGTGACGTAATCCAAGATGGCGGCCGGATGTGACGTAATCCAAGATGGCGACCGGATGTGACGTAATCCAAGATGGCCGCCGTGGCTCCCCGGCTCCCCCTCCCCCCTCCCCTGCCACTATATGAACCAAATACACCTACTATGAAGGCCATGCTATTTGCTGAAGATTTGATGGTGTGGGGAGAAAATTAAGGTGAGATGCAAGAGGAACAAACAGTATGGAGTGAGGAAGTGAGAAAATGTGGTATGGAATTCAGTATTAAAAAGGATGAATTGATTGTCATGACGAGGTACAAAAAGGATTTAGGAGATGTTGTTGAGTTGAAAAAGGTTTAAAACTTAGTAAGTGTATTGGAGAGAGGGGAATAAAACAAGGAGGAAATACATAGTAAAAAGAGAACATCAAGGAGATACATTCTACGGATGTTAGAGGAATATGGCATGGAAGAGGGATGTGCTATTAAAATGCTAACATGTGTGGTACAATTCCTAACATGTGCCTATAGTCACTTATGGAGCAGAGACTTGGATTGCAGATAAGAGAGATGCTGGGAATATCAGAGCAACAGATACGACGTTTATGAGGAGTATGTTGTCAGTTACGAGGCGAGACAGGACCAGGAATGAGATGGTGCAAGCAACAGCAGGAGTACAGGACTTGAATAACATAATTGAAAAAGCCAGATTGAGATGGAATGGCCATGTCCAGAGAATGTGAAAAGAGAGGCTGTCCAGGAAAATGGTGGAGTTGAAGTACACAGGAAGAAGACCCCAAGGAAGACCAAGGATGAGGTGGGAAGAGCAGTTAAAGTAGTGCAGGAGAGAGAATAATGAACAAAATGGAGAAGGATGAATGGTGAAGTGACAAAGGAAGATGGAGGGTTTTACTTTGCTGACCCAGCCGCAGACTGGAAACAATTTATTATGATGATAATGATGACGAATATAATGGTTATGAGCTCCTTGATAAGCAGCGCCAGAACATGCCTTGCTTAGTGTCCAACAATGAGGTTTATACTTCTTCATATAGTCCAATTTTAGCCATGTGGCACGTAGAAGGATTAGAGAGAAATTTCATAAAATGTTTCATAGCTTCGAGATACTTTTAAAAATAATTTGTGATGTCTTTTATAAAACGTATTTACAGCAGTGAATATTTTCTTGAGTTATCACATAAATGTTAATGTGCACTTTAGGATCATTTTAATAAAGAAATTAAAATATTTTTAATAATCTAGCAACTTATTAAAATGTGCACCTATCAGACGATGCATGGAAAATTTAATTTAATTATCAAGGATTGCGTGGCTGAAATCTCGGTGGTTTGCCCGAATTTTTCCCTCTTTTATACAGCAGCACGCAGATGAAAAAGCAAAAAAAAAAAAAAAAAAAAAGCCACGATTAACCCAAATGCCAGCCGCACGCAACGGCAATATGTCTTAAAAAGTTAACGATTTGACATGAAGTTACCTACCAATCAGTGCCTACAAACAAATTGGTCAGAAGCTTTTCCGAAAATTTAGCAGGGGCTGAAAAATCTCCTCGGATTTGAATACCCGCAGGTTAAAGAAATGAGGATTATTTTATGAATTGTGTATTACAATTAGGAGTATTTTTACTGTTGATTTTTTTTATCCTTAATTAAATCCTTTTAATTGTTTTGTTTCAGTTTTCATTAATTCATTCTGTATTACCTTGGTTAATGTGGTCTTATAATTGGATAGAATTGGCCTTTAAGATAACTTTCCCAGCAGAAAAAAAAACACAGAAAAACTGGCATTATTTTGTATTTTTTACCTTTATAGCTTTACGTTTTGTCAACATTATTAGTTATTGCCATTATTAATTATCGTGCCTTCCGTTCAAATAAATAATTATTCAGTTTTTCGTTCGGACTGTAGTGAGAACACCAGGGACGGCTCACAGAATAACGAGAGACAGGGCTTTCAGGAAAGTGACCGGACATGTGCTGTCGATAAGAGCCATTCCTTCAGTACACTGTGTGATATTGCCGCACCTGAGTCGGAAACCCAACCGTAAATAATCCTAGGTCGTGCTTCACCTATGCACAACCTCGAAACCACCCTGAATTTGCCCAGCAATTAATATTCTATTTCTGTTCGCAGGTTTTCCGTAAGGGCACACGGATATTAGATGGCTGATTACACCTTCACCCTAAACTAGTGATGGATTAGATCCCAATTTTATCGAATCCGAATCTCGAATTCGAATCCTAGAGAGTACTTCAAATTTACCCCTTGAATCAGAGTCTAGGTGTCAAGGGTGAAAAATAAAATAATTTACAGTAAATTCAAAATATTAACTATGGTGTTCAAACATTCTACCCTTTAAATGGTTGTTCACAAACCAAGTTTCCAGAATCAATACACATTTAAATTTTGTTTATATAATTACATGATTAAAGTAAAATATATTGGGGAATGAAGACAGGAGAAGTATGAAGCAAAAACTTGACCTATTTAACTCCCGAGTTTATCAGTGTTTCATTTTTTAGTTAACTCTTATTCCTCTAATATTTTACTTCAATTATTTTTCCTCGAATATTTAATCCTTCAAATACAAAGGATTTGAGGGTATTCGAGGTTTTGAGGATTTGATTGGTCCATACCTACTATAAACAAGAAACTGTTTAAACTCTACAAATGTGTGGGATTTCGCTGGAAAATGTTAAGTGGTCCGCCTAATCATGGGTATATTTGTCTTAGTGAGGCGGGATGATAAGTGCGACGCTCGCTGGTGCTTCTGCCGTGGTGTCGCCTCTAAGCGCAGTCTTCTCGTCGTGCGTAGCACAACTGTGAGATTTGAGCGATAACCATCACATTGTATGGCGGAGAAATGAAAACAAATGTGAAATACAATTCCCTTGAGTGATTTCAAGAATCTGTACAGGATGTTTCATGCCCAAACATTATTCTGAAAAGAAGAAGAAAAAAAACGCTTTTTTTAGCCATGTTCATTCTTCTGAAAATATAGTTGGAAAACGAAACACGGAAGCAGAACTTCTCATCCACCCTTAGAGTATTTGTAAATGCTTCTCGTGAACTGACACCTCGCTGATATCTCGAGCAGGTTTCAAATTACGTGGTTTCTTCTGAAGCTCTGCGCACCAGCAAGGGGGGGGGGGGGGTTTGAAACGGCTCCAAGCAGTGGCAGATCCTAGGGGGGGGGGGCACTTGCCCCTGGTGCCCCCCCCCCCCCCCCCCGAAAAACCAGTTGTCTGCTACATTAATATTGCCGACAAAAATGATTGTTTCTGAAACCAATAAAATATTTTAATATAATTAATGAATTTCTTGTAGAATCATAAAATCTGGTGGTTGGATGTTATGTGTAGTGCGAGTAGATTAAATACAAATTTAGTAATTTTAAGACATTTTTTTCTCTGGCTATTCTGAAATCCTAGGTGAACCTCTGGATCCGCCACTGGCTCCAAGTAGATCATAACGAAGCCGTTGAAAAAGTTCATTTCCCTAACTTCACTTATTCGCTGTTTCCAATGTTTCACGTCCTGAGTGCGTGAAAGTGGTTGCCGTGGTTAGTTATTTCACTTCGCGCGGACATCGGCACATGCTTGCGGTGACGTCGCTCACAATGTACACTTCCTAGCAAAAAGTAAATACCACTAGAAAAATTAATATAATAGTGTTTGGCTCTTAAGTTCTGGTATAAAATGCTTCTTAACCGCAATAAATCGTTTGATAACTGCTATTAGATCGCTTTTGACGCCTAGTCAATATATTTTATTTACGGCAAAATAAAGGCTGTAAGAAATTGTTATCTGAGTTGTTATTCATTCACTAACTTTCTACAGGTTTGTCTAAATATAACAAAATTTTTACAATAACTTCAAGAAAAACATATAATCAACTGTAGGAACAATTTTTTTAGAACTCTAAATTTAGTATTGATTCCAACAACCAATTACTAAATTAATTAAATATAATCTAGTTATTGAATTATGTATTGAGAGAGAACTTCAAGATACATAATAATTAAGAAGTTATTTCTACAAAATGTTTATCACCAAAATCGTATCATCTTTAATCTACTGATTGTCTTAAACTTTTGGTTGTACCTGTAATGGAGAGATGAGAACCAACCGCAGCTTGGGATGAATGTATCGGGGCTTACAGCAGGTCTTCACGGACGGAGGGGAGTGAGTAAGGGGGGGGGGGGGGGGAGAGACGCCGAAACGAAGGTGTGCGAGGAACGGGAGAACCAGGAATAAAACCTCGGCTCACCGCAACGTCCGCCACGCTTCGCAACTGTGAAGAAATCCGGGCGTGATCCTCCGGAAATCGAACTATAATTTCGCGAATGTAACGGAAGTCGCATGTAACGGAAATGTGTAACCACGGCGCTGCCAACTGTGGAGGATGGCACGAACCAAAGTTCATAGAGACAAAGGGAAGCTTTATAGTTTTAACAGTTAAATGAATTTTAATAATTTTAATAAAATTCCTTGTCAAAAATGAGGTCCAAAGCCGGGGTTTAGTATTTTTTTTTCAAGTCTTTCTTTTTTTCGCTTTTATCAGAACCGTTTCATTATATAGTTTAACCTTTCGCTCTGCAAATAGTCGACGTAGCTGCTCCGGCAGCGAATTCTAGCGGCGGGTGCGGAAAAACACGCGTGATTCGCGTCAGGAAATGCAGTTGAGAACACAATATAATCGTATATGTGTATATCTCTCACGCTCGGCATTATTTTTTTGTCTCCGAGTGCCGTGAGAATGCCACGCATCTCTGGCGAGTACCAAAAGACTCACTCACTCACACGTTCAATTCGAGTCAAGGACTGGCACGCGTAAAGAGAAGTGCGGCGCCCTTGAGTGGGGAGCTCGATGTCGGTGAGAAAGTAAGGAAGGGAGGGAATGGGGAAATAAATAAAGCAAAGAGTCAGACAACTGTAAAACTCTTTTTTTTCCTCTCAGTCCCCCCCCCCCCGGGTCCCATGTTTGTCACAACCATGTGCTGTATTAGTGTGTGTGTGTGTGTGTTACTGAAGTGTGAAGTCTCGTCGTGAGCGGACTGTACGTCTGTGCGCCTCGTGGCACGTCCCCGGGGTACTGCTACGGGAGACCTTCTGCCATTCCCGATCACACCCAAACAATTCACCTTCGGCCAACTTCGGGATTTGTTTTATTTTTGCTAGGGAAAAATGAATTCAGATATTAAAAGTGGTCGTCGGTTAGGTTAGCTACATTAAAACACTTTAAAACACCATGGACGGTTAGTTAGGTTAGTATAGCTACATTAAAATATAAATATATATTAATAAACCCGAGGTTGGCCGAAGATGAATATTCGGGCGTGTTCGGGCAGGGACAGAACTGCTGCTGCTCGGCAGAGATTCCGCGCCAGTCGTCGCGACACCAGGGTGTCCACAAGGGAAAAAATATATTTCGTACCAACTTAAGCGAGAAAAAGTACTAGATTTGAAAAAAAAGTACTAAATTATGATTTGTTATAGTTGTAACAATAATAGGAAGTTATAATGAAATTGCAATGCTCTAACTTAAATATCACACCACACACACATACATTCCATAGTTTTTAAAAATAATTACGCTTAATAATAAAACATATCGGAGTTACTGTAATATTATTATATTAAAGAAAAAAGTACTAGATGTGAGCGTGAATGTACTAGACCACTAACAGTACTAGATCTAGTAGGAAAGTACTAACTGAGGACACAGCGGAGATACTGTTTGTTTGTATCGGGGTATTGAGTTGGGGAGGGGGTGACTAGGGGGAGGGGAGAGGGGGGTTCGCGTGTCGGGCGTCCTGTGGTCTGGCGGCCCTCTCACGGCGTGGTACGCTCGTCCCAAATAAACTACACCCCTCCCCCGCCCTCCCAGGGGCATGCCCCATGCCTCACAACCCCGCTGGAGCGAGCCGTCCGCCTTCCTGCTCAGGCCGGGTCTCTGTGGGACCCCGCGGAGGGAGATGCATGACACATCTACAGCGTGTCTCGAAACTCCTGCTCAGACATTGTGGAAGCATAAGGTCCGATCATAGACGAGAGACATTCCAGTGTGGGAAGCCTTCTTTTCACAGACGAGAGAGCCAAACGCCCGATCGTGCATCTTCGGTTTTTTTGACGTGACAACGTCTAATAAATCGATGAACGACGGCTGCACGCACGAAAAAGAGTCCCGTTTCGCTGTTTCCCGTTACGCTCAATTTAAAATGCTCTTTGCTAACCAGAACCTCCTAGCATTGCGACCGAGTCCGTGGCGCAAATATATTATTTTTGACTGCATTAATGGTGTTGGGTAAGCCATTTTCTTTCACATCATCCTTTAAACACTCCCATTCGTTTCCTACTTTTCCTATCATCGTCATATCCTTAACAGAATAACACAGTTTGGAAGAAGTTAAATAGCAGACATGTATAAAAGTTATAGTTAAAATAATCTCTTCCTTAAAGTAATAAACATAGGCCTATTTGAATTAATGAGTGTAAATGAAAGTAAATTTATCAATTAAATTGTGATTTAATTTCACTCCTTCTTTGTATCCATACAAAATGGTGATAAATCAATAAAAATGATTCAATTTGATTCATAAAAGTATGCAATCATTTCATCAATGTTTTGTTATGACGTCACGTTAAACTATCGTCCGTAAACCGACTTTACAGACAAACAATTTTTTTTGTTCATTGTAAATAAATATGGCAGTGTTGATAAAAGGAGAGACCATAAACAAGGCAACGGTATTTATTTGTACGCCGCCATATTTTTCGTTTGCCGTGTGTCCTTGTATGTTTATTTTGGACAACTCATGATAACTAATGGTCAATTAGGTTAGGTTAGCTACATTATAAATACTTTAAAACATTGTGGACGGTTGATTTGGTAAGGATAGCTACATTAAAGATACTGTGAAATCATGTAAACGGTTTCCTAGCCCTGGATAGCTACATATTAAAAAGTTATTTGCTAAGCAACCATAAAATGATTTTACAGTATTTTTAATGCATCTATACTTACCTAATATAACCATCCATCCACAATGTTTTAAAGTATTTATAATGTAGCTAACCTATCCTAATCGATCGCATAATTTAATGCCACACCGGTTTATAAATAAAGATAGAACGGCGTATGGCGTATGAGTAAGCTACATCCCAAATAAATACAACTGTTGTGGTACGGGAAGAAAAAGCGAACATGAACTTCGGGGAACTTCGGGTGTGGCTCTCTCGTCTGTGAAATGAATGCTTCCCTACAATGTTCGCTTCCTCGCCAAGGAAGGCGTGGAACCGAGTCAAGGCTTGAAGGGACTCGAAGCTCAGTTGTGTTCGATTGGGCACAGAAAATTTAGAAACATTCACGATGAAGCGGAAGATCAAAGCCATAAACAGCGTCTGGCGACCAGCGTCGATGGAGACAATATTCATGCCATGCGGGAGCTTCTGGAAGGTCCAGTGAAAGAGACATTAGGAGAGGAAATATTTGAAGATGACGCTGTGTTCGGAAAGTGCGTGGGCAATTGGCTACTGGAGGTAGCCAATTTTCCTACAGTTGCGAAGCGTGGCGGACGTTGCGGTGAGCCGAAGTTTTATTCCTGGTTCTCCCGTTCCTCGCACCCCTTCGTTTCGGCGTCTCCCCCCCCCCCCCCCCCCCCTCCACCTCGACACCTCACCGTCCGTGAAGAACTCGTTGTGACCCAAGCTGTGGATCCAAAAGTTTTCATGAAGGATGGAGAAAATACATTTCTGTTGAAGGAAACTAAGTAGAAGAATAAGGAATTTAATTTTTTTTTCATAAATCACCCATAAATAGAGACCAGACAAATTCGCGGGTTCATTTCGTGTTATGCTAAAATTCAAATAATTATACCTTAGTGCTGCTTCTGTCATTGGTTTACTGTTAATCTGGAGGACTGAGGACCAATTAGAGACCATCACTCATATAAGTGTCGAATCACAGGCCACCCAGTCGAGACGACTCACAAGTCAGCAGCCAATGAACAGTTGGCATTTGCCCGAGTGTGTAGAGGATATTGGAGTCTATCCTGGAGGTCACTGAACCCGCGAATTTTTCCGGTCTCTACCCATAAACCATATTAATAATTGGTGAGTTTACTTATTTACGCGGGTTAGAAGTTATACTTACTTGGCGTAGTTCTGCTAGCAAATAAATAATTAAAATAAAATAATAATAGGACAGGAATAATGTTATAAATACTGTTTGTAAAGTAGCCTACAAATTTTAATAAAATAAAATAAAATGAATAAATACTTAGTATTCAATATTAATATAAACATATAAATTTAATTATTTTAGTAACAAAATCCAGACTAATTTTAATTAATAATGCTAAAAAATATTAGTGATAAATTTTTATTCTAATTTATTAACTTCAATTATTTATTGAATAGTAATATAATAACTATAATGCAAATCAATTATACGTACGGGAATATAATTTCACTATAAAATACAATTGAAAAAGTTTATAAACACAATTTATGTGACTAATATTTACAATAAATATATGTTTTGAATTATATGGAATAGTGTACAAAATCAATCACTTAAGTATATGTTTTAAAATTACATATATAATATGTGTTTGTTATGTACCCTTTTTCATCCTGTCTATTTATGTTGCCTGTCGCACATCGTAAAAAAAAATATTTATTTTCATTTTTTCATAAAGCCCCTAAATAAGTGTAACCTAACGTCACTTATATAAAATACACTTGCAAAAGTTTATAAACTCAATTTTTATTACTTATATCACAATAAATAAATGTTTCAAATAATATGTACCATTATTCAATATCAGTCACTAAAATATAGGATTTAAATGTACAAATATATTTTTTTATTTGTGTGTAGCTCTTTTGTCTGTGGGCTTTTTTATTCATCCTGTGAAAATTTCGTTGCATTGATGCGCGCGCATCGTAAAAATTCATCCACGTCATTTTTTTTTCCATAAAGTGCTTAAATAAGTAAAACTTAAAATATTCCTGTTTGTATTTGAATGACCCTCGTAGAACACAACTGGACGGACTCAAGTCAACACACACTGTGTGTGCTCGGAACTCTGTGAAGAATAAGGCCACGTTACAGAAGGGTGGGTGACGGGTGTCATCATTGTGGGGGTGACAATATGACAAAAAATAATTGGTTGTCTGTAAAGTCGGTTTACGGACGATAGTTTAACGTGACAACGTCATAACAAAACATTGATGAAATGATTGCATACTTTATGAATAAAATTGAATCATTTTTATTTTAACAATAAAAGAATAAATACTTGAAATTATACTAGTAATCAAATTTTAAAAATGCAAGAATAATTAAACTTTAATGCCGAAATTGTTGTAATAAGCAATGAAAATCACATAAACTTTTCACTTCACTTTTATAAACAGTCGAGTGGAAGAGAGATAGATGCGGCGCAAGTGTACAATGAGCGTAACGGGACACAGCGTAACGGAACAATGTGTGTAACGGGACACTTTTTCGTGCGTGAAGCCGGCGTTCATCGATTTATTATACGTTGTCACGTAAAAAAATAATAACACCAATTTGTGCTTACGAAAAATTTTAAAAATTATATTATTAAAAACTGGTTTGATAAATAACTTTGGCAATTATTTGGAGAACGGTCTTGAAGTGAAATAAATTTAAACCTGATTCAGTACCAAATCTGACATCAGCTATACCATTCTTAAGAACTTTGTGTGTTTCAGTAGCATCATGTAAGACAAGTTTTCTTTTTTTTTATCAAACATTATTTAATCAAGAAATCTTAGGTTCACAATGAGTCAAGCTCGGCTCTCTGACTTATCCGTCTTGTAAACTGAATTCAATTTTGATGATGTGATTTCACGATTCGCAGGGGAAAAATTTAAAAGGGAAAAAAGGTTTTAAGAGGGTTGGTCTCACATAACCACTTTGCCCGCTGTTAGCTTTTAATTCTTTCCATGTGTTTGTGGGGATGATTGATTTACACAAACATACATATATATGTATATGTGTATATGCTGCGGAAACTACGTGTGATTCACGTCAAGAAATGTAGTTTAAAACACTAATTTTGTATATTTATCACGCTCGACAATATTTTACAGAATTCTACGTAAGATTTTGTTTCTGAGTTTCATACTATAAGTGTTTTTGCAACATAATAACATGATATCGAGGTTAGATGTTAACACATCTCTGGCTAGTACTGTACTGAAAGACTCGCTCACACACACACACACACATACACACACACACACATATATATATATATATATATATAGAGAGAGAGAGAGAAATAGGCCATGGCAGAGTCCTCCTCCAGTAGTCCTGCTCAAGAAGATATGCGGAGTCAACTAGTGGCTGCTAAAGAAGAAATCGAGAAAAGGGATGAAAACAGCATCCAGCTTGAAAGACACAAGCAGTGGTTGAAGCATCGTCTGGCCGAACACGAAGGTCCCACTGGACGGCTTGTAGCAGCTGTAACAGAAGAACGCCGACAAATTATTAAGGAAGCTAAAGCTGCTGCAAATCGAAAGATCTTCTTCGGGGATGTCAAGGTTGAGGGCACTTCCAGTGGCCACCCAAGATTCAAGCCACCCACCTTAGATGGCCAATATTCGTGAGCAGTATACAGGCGACAGTTGGAGGCAGCTGCGGAGGTGAATGGTTGTGACGAGGAAGAGATGGCTGCAGCACGTGTCTCGGCCCTGCGAAGTCCATACCAGTTCCGGACAAGAAGGACTTTACTGCATCAGTATAAGCTCTTGAGCTTAGGTGTGATGGCCGACACATGGGTGACACTTGGTACAGGACTGCATTGAAGACATGACCGCAGCGATCTTCACAAATCCTTTAGGGGTTCGAGGTTTACATCGAAAGGCTTGTGCAACTTGTCCACCCAAAGGCTCCTGCAGAGTTCCGACAGCAACTAGCTACTAGCGCACTTATAGATGGACTCAGGGATGCAGGGGCCCATCAAACCCTTCGTTTGGCCCACCACGAGGGTATCTGCGATGCCCTCGTTCACGCCCTGAAATTCAAAGGTTCCCTACGTTGCTTCAAGAAACATTAGCATCATTACGAGGCGAACTGTGATAAAAAAATCTTACCATGGCTTGAATGCCAGTTCCCGTACTGAAGAAGGAAATATTCTCGGGGCATTAAACAGACTGTTGAATGGTTCACAACTTCGGAGGTCCAGAATAAATATATCTAGTGTTTTAATCCCAATTTTAGTTTTTATCATTAATGGACAGAAAGTAATTATTTACTGGGCAGTACAAAAGGCGCAAGTCTTAGACTCGAGAGGTTTACACCGTTCACGAAAAGAACGGTACTACATGTACATATTGTACAGCTACATATGAACATCCTGAATACTGGGAGGAGACCGGAAAAAACACAACTCTGTGATAACAGGATTGATCATCATAAAGCCTACCGGATCCGAGAAAAAAGAGTTTGACGACGTGAACTGGATCATGTCCAGCGCACTTAACTCGTTTTTTCCACAAGTGATCTGCCCCCAGGAATGTTTCGGGTGAGTTTCTGAACAACCAATCCCACGCAGAGAGACTTGAGTTAGATATAATCAGTTATGACACAGACGTTCATTCGCAAGCTTGCAATAAGCTTGAATGAGGATAGTCAAGTCAACTTGCTATGGCAACCTTAGCTTCAGCTTGCAAAAAGCCGAACACGTGGACACTAATGAGTAGAGACTGGAAAAATTCGCGTTTTCAATGACCTCTAGGATAGACCCCACGATCCTCAATGTACTAGGACAAATTTCACCTACTCATTGGATAATGACTCGTGACACGTGTTACCTGGCATGCTTGTGATTTGATACTTCTTTTGTTGAAGGTTTTTCACTGGCTGAAGAGTCTTTCAGGTAAACGGTGGTCCAATCACTGACTCAGAATGAAGGTGAACGAGTTTGGAGTCTAGCCTACCGCGAAATGAATCGACGAATTTTTCCGGTCTCTAGTTATGACTAGGGACCGGAAAAATTCTCGAATTCAATGACCTACAGGATGGACTCCAAGATCCTCTATGCACTCGGACAAATTACATCTGCTCATTGGCTACTGGCTCGTGACAACTATTAACTAGAATGCATTTGATTAGATACTTCTTTCGTGAAGGATTATTCATTGGCTCTGATTCCTTCAGACAACCTGTGGTCCAATCACTGAAGCAGCAAAAGGTTAAACACATTTGGATTCTAGCCTATCGCGAAATGAAACCGCGAATTTTTCCGGTCTCTAGTTATGACACAGACATGCATTCGCAAGCTTGCAATAAGCTTGAATGAGGATAGTGAAGTCAACTTGCTATGGCAACCTTAGCTTCAGCTTGCAACAGGCCGAACACGTGGACACTAATGAGCTTGATAAGCAACACCGCGAGCTGGTCGTGCCATCAGGGATGTGCTAGTCGTCGCTAAGGCCGGAGCTGTTATCGCCCATCGACCCAGCGCCGGGTGGAGAGGCCTGATCTTCACTGACCCCGAGCCAGCCCGCGATCTTTACACCTTTGCGCGCATCCGGAGTTTCCGATGTGTAACACCTCATCTCTCGGTGTATGGCATTTGGCAGGAGTAATCTCGTGAATGGAACGGAAGACGCAAGGAACGGAAATGTGTAACCACGGTGCTGCCATCTGTGGCTGATGGCGCAAACAGGGGCGAACAACGATTTTGTGAAGGAGGGAGTCCAATATAACCATTAAAACATTTTATGAGTAGTTTTCTTTTTAATTAAGCGCTAAAAACTAAAAATCTTTTTTGAAGTCCAACGTTTACACATAGAAATTTAAGTAATGATTGTGCTTGAGAAAATAAAATTGAAAAGTTTTATTTATTTGTTTTTAATAACTTTTATCAAGGCAAGTGTTTGATGTTTTCGTTAAAATAGTCATTAACACAAGTATAAATGTTTTTTTTTTTTAAATACATGGAACACACATGACAATTTTGTATGAGATACATGCATACAACTAACTCATGTGCAAACCCGCATTAATTATATTCTTCTTGCAAATGCAATTATTACCATTTCTGTGTATGAGGCATGTTGGGCTAGACGTGGGAGGAAATGCACTTATTGTAGCCGACTATGAGGATTACAATACTCCCAAATAAATCTCTATGTAACATTGTGTAATTTCCTTATTCTGTCTTCACTATTGACGTGACAACGTCTAATAAATCGATGAACGCCGGCTGCACGCACGAAAAAGGATGACTCATTGTCCCGTTACTCACATTGTCCCGTTATGCTAATTGTACGCTTGCGCCGCATCTATCTCTCTTCCACTCGATTGGAACAACCATCGATTTGACTTTTTCGAAGCACATTAAACTTGAAACACTCCCATTCGTTTCCTACTTTTCCTATCATCGTCCTATCCTTAACAGAATAACACAGATTGGAAGAAGATAAATAGCAAACATGTATAAAAGTTATAATTAAAATAATCTCTTCGTTAAAGTAATAAACATATTTGAATTAATGAGTGCAAATAAAAGTAAATTTATCAATTAAATTGTAGATTTCATTTCACTCCGTCTTTGTATCCATACAAAATAGTGGTAATTCAATAAAAATGATTCAATTTTATTCATAAAAGTATGCAATCATTTCATCAATGATTTGTTATGACGTCACGTTAAACTATCGTCCGTAAACCGACTATACAAACAACCAATTTTTTTTCAAGTATTTTTAACTTTTGTCGAAGCTGTATCATTATATAGTTTAAATTTTCGCTCTGAAAATGGAATGATTCGATATTCAACGTAGCTGTTCCGACAGTGAATTCTAGTGACGGGTGCGGAAACTGTTTGTGATTAGCCTAGAGAAATGTATTTTAAATAACAATTTCACGCTCGGCATTATTTTAAAGAATCCTGCTTTAAATTTCGTGGCCCGAGTTTCGTATTGTGTGCTTGGAACGTGACAACACATGATTTCGCTTGTTACCGAGGTTAGATGCTACACATCTACAGCGAGTACTAAAAGACTCTCGCGCATTTTTTTAAAAAATTTCCGACCGCGAAGTTGCACGAACGAGCGGGGACGCACCACAACGCCGAAATACCACAACGCCGAACGTACAATAACGCCAAAAACCATAACGCCGAAATGCCAAATTGACCACAATGCTGACAGTTAGAAAACTTTTGTGTACCACAACGCCGAATTACCACAACGCCGAAATACATTAACCCCGAAAAATGTCATTGCAGGACTGCCACAAAGGTTAGGTTAGGTAAGGTTAGCACACAAATTCATTCAGTTGTTTTTCATTTTGATCCTGTGCCCCCCCCCCCCCCCCCCCCTTTTCCACCAAGCAACATTTTTCGGCGTTGTGGTACACAGCAGTTTTCTAGCTGTCGGCGTTGCGATAATTTGGAATTCGGCGTTATGGTATTCGGCGTTATTGTACGTTCGGCGTTTTGGTATTTCGGCGTTGTGGTAACGACCCCGAACGAGCGTTTAACCTCGGATATGTTCGGTGACTGATCGGGGGTCAATGAATCTTGGGCTTATCCCCTCCCCCCACACCCCTTAGGGGTGCGTGACCCCGGCGACACTAGCGCGTGGCTCGTGCGTGCGGAAATGCAGATTTCGCACCCGCCGCCCCACGCCTTGTGGGGGAGGGGGGCGGGGGAGAGGGAACTCCCCCCACTCCTACTCCCGCTTTGCGAGCGGCGCACGACGGAGATTTAAGGCCCGTCTTCAATCGCAATGTCCCAGGTGAGTGGTTCGTGTTTGCACTCACCGCCAGGGGCGCTTGCGTCCCTGGCCATCAAATTCCAGTCCCGGAGAAGACATCAAAGCGGACCACGAGTCCAAGTGCCCAACCCCCGCATGGTAGACTCTTTCTACTCAGACCAACTCTTTCATCCAGACCATCCTCTGTCTCCTGTACTTTCCTACATTTAATGCATGCAAACTTGCATCCCGCATGAAAGTGCCCAGGGTTTTCCCTGTGTCTATGCAGGTTTTACCTGGGCCCAACTTAACTAGTAGTTTAGACTAGAGATAAGAGTGAGGGGAGTTAGTCATGGCGCCAATCGCTGCCATGGCTGGCCAATCCCCTCCTAGCACATGATGCATGCGACCATCTCCCTGCATGGCTGATCCCAGCATGACTAGGCGTATAGGCTTCAGCCTGAGACGCACCTAGGTCTCTCCCTAACCCGGACCCCTCCCAAATACACTTAGTTTTTGTTAGTTTAGGAAAAATCGCAATGTCCCAGATTGTTTTTCCGTCGAACACTGGACGCTGATTGGCACACGTGACCCTCTGACGTCACGGGTAATGTTTGGTTCGAATACGTTGCTCAAATTGAACTTTCTGCCCCAATGTGTTTCTTTTGGTAGCATAGATGAAGATCTCTCGTGATATTTGCTGTTTTCCGGTTCCCGTTTCAAAGAGGTGAACACGAAATAACGAACGGAAAATATTTATCAGCGCTGTCCGTTTGTGGCCGGCCTTTTTTCGAAAAGCCGAACACACGAATTCATTTGTTAGTGTTTACTTTTGTCTAAATATCATTGCATTCCCATAACTTTCGCAAGTTAAACGAACCAAAAAAAAACGTAGCTGCGTTCTCATTTACATTGCATGGAAAAATATATATATTTAAAAACAATTGAACAACGTTTATTTTGACGCTGAACGTTTACTGCGCTCTGGTGACTTGTTTAGAAATCAGTAGATTCGGACATCAGATATCGTAATGTTAGACAGGGCTGTTTTACGTGCGACGGTGCGACGTCATTCACATAAGGATTACAACACGGACCGCCCACACGTTCGGACTGTGGCCTTAAGGGGGCCTAAAAAAGGGCTGTAAACTGCTCGACAGGGAGTCCCTTTTGTCCAGCAGTCGGGGGAGGTACCGATATATCCCCGAGGTCCCTCCAGTCTGGGCGCTGTGGCAGCCATTTCCAGCTGGGGCTGACGGCGGTCGTCGCCTGACGAGTGCAGTCACATCCGGGCCTTAACCGGCTGTAAAACCGTCGGGCCGAGGTACGGCGGGTCGGAGGGTTTTCCGAGGAGACGAGGACACCCTGTTCTCAACTCTGAATGTTGACGGTTTGGTCTAGCTACCGGCAAACAGTCTGCCGAGTCGACGCCAAGTTGGTAGTAGTACGGGGAGAATCCACCATGTTTGAATGGTCCCCGCTGAGGTTTCCTCTCAGGCCCAGGATTCTTGTTGGGAAGGACTCGTACTTGGGAGTGGTGCCCCGAGTGCTTTAGGGGCAGGTATCAGGGCTCCCTAGCCCTATGACGTGCTGACGTTGTGAGCGACGAGGACAGCTCCGGTAACCAGCCTGGATAGCCGGGAGAGGTTGGGTAGGCCTCCACCGGACCGCGGGTTCGCTGGGTGATTGAGGAGTCCCAGTGTGAGGCGGGAGACTGGGGTAGGCGCCAGAAGTGATGACAACTCCAGAGGACTAAGGGAGCATCCAACTTTCTGGTCAGCTGAGTTGGGTAGGGGGCTGGAGGTGGTACACATGCTGGGATGGGTAGCCTCAGCCCCTGTGTATAGGCGAAGCTCTAACGCCCTTCCTGATTGCGTATGCGGCGTGATCCGCATCCACACCCATGGGGCCCCCAGAGCTGGGTCAGAAATGAAAAGGGGGGGAAGGAACCCTTTGCACGGCATAATGTTGCCTTAAGGGGCCCGCCTCGTCAGGGGTGTACATGTGTCAGTGAGGCGCTGGTGCTTCTAGCGTGGTGTCGCAGTCTTCTCGTCGTGCGTTGAGCAACTATGGCATCAGAGCGGTAACCATAACATTATATGACGGAGGAATGAAGATAAAGGTGTAATGCAAGGCCCCTTCGAGAATCTGTAACGGCAGTTTCATGTCTAAAAATTATTCTTAAAAAAAAAACACGCGTTTCAGACATTTTCACTCTCCTGAAAATACAGTTTAGAAACAAAGCACGGAAACAGAACTACTCATACGTATACTTGAATGCATTTCGTAAACAGACGCCACTCTGATGTCTCGAGCAGTTTTTCAAATGGCGTGGTTTGTTCTGAAGCTGTGCGCACAGTGTGTGTGCCCGGGCAGGCGGGGGGCTTAACTGCCCGTGCTTCTTTCTCGCAGATGCGCGCGCACATCTCCTGCTCGCCAGCTGTCAGATGTCTCCCCTCGGTCATTCTACCCGTTACCGTCGGTTCACTGAGTAGCATTCAAGGACACTGAGCCACGGTGTGTCCAGATTTTTCATTTACTTATTTATAACCAGCTAGTGTCCGGCATGCGTTGCAATGCCTCATTCTTTTTTTAAAATTTGTTTGAAGTAGGTTCACTTATAAAAAGCATATCTATATCCCTCTCAAATTCTCTATACCTCAATCTCTCTCTATTTCTATAACTTTATCTACATATACATCTACCTATTTCCGTCACTCTTTATCTCTAAATATATATCCCTCTACATCTCGCTATATCGCTCCTCTATATACCTTTATCTAGAGACCGGAAAAATTCACGGGTTCAATGACCTCCAGGATAGACTCCAATATCCTCTACACACTCGGGCAAATGCCAACTGTTCATTGGCTGCTGACTTGTGAGTCGTCTCGACTGGGTGGCCTGTGATTCGACACTTCTATGAGTGAGGGTCTCTAATTGGCCCTCAGTCCTCCAGATTAACAGTGTACCAATGACAGAAGCAGCACTAAGGTATAATTATTTGAATTTTTGCATAACACGAAATGAACCCGCGTATTTTTCAGGTCTCTACATCATTCTGTGCGCTGCGTTTCCAGATGCACCCACACTCACAGCATCACTTGGCTCAGCGGGCGTGTAGCGGGTCTTGTGGGGTAGATATGGCACACAGGCCTGTTTTTTGCGCTGGTTTCAACACGGAAAACACTCTTTCTTTTTTTAACTTTTACAGAAGATTCCTTTGGAAACCAGTTTCCAAGAAATAATTTGTAATACTTCAATAAAACTGCTCTAGATTTTTACAACACTTTTCCGTGGTTATTCTTTGCGTGTATGAAATGCGTTTTTGAAAACAATACTGAATATATAAGCTTGCGAAAGTTGTTAAAAATTGATTTATGTTAAGTAAAGTCATATTCCATTTCAAACCATGAGAACCAAAATAGGCCTTTTAAAAAAAAGTGCTTATTAATGTGCGAAGTTAGTACTGGAAAGCTATTCAGGGAACGGTTAACTAATGAAGGAACTGGGGCAAAACAAATCGTAAATGCCTGGGCAAGAATCCTAACCCAGCATTTCTGCGAACATTTTTTGGACGTGACAACGTCTAATAAATCGAAGAACGCCGGCTGCATGCACGAAAAAGGATTACTCATTGTCCCGTTACGCACATTGTCCCGTTATGCTAATTGTACGCTTGCGCCGCATCTATCTCTCTTCCACTCGATTGGAACAACCATCGATTTGACTTTTTCGAAGCACATTAAACTTGAAACACTCCCATTCGTTTCCTACTTTTCCTATCATCGTCCTATCCTTAACAGAATAACACAGATTGGAAGAATTTAAATAGCAAACATGTATAAAAGTTATAGTTAAAACAATCTGTTCGTTAAAGTAATAAACATATTTGAATAAATGAGTGCAAATAAAAGTAAATTTATCAATTAAATTGTAGATTTCATTTCACTCCTTCTTTGTATCCATACAAAATAGTGATAATTCAATAAAAATTATTCAATATTATTCATAAAAGTATTCAATCATTTCATCAATGTTTTGTTATGACGTCACGTTAAACTATCGTCCGTAAACCGACTTTACAAACAACCAATTTTTTGTAGCGATAAAGTTACTTTCATTTAAATGTACAAGTTAAAAATGTCTCAGATTTTACATGACTATTTTAGTCATGAAATGTCGTGGCAGAGTATTTATATATTAGGAGGTTGTAAGCTGCCAAAGGCACCCGTTCAAAAGTATTGAATACAACAAACACATTAATATAATCCACATGAAAATTTATAAAAAAAATATCATATTCTTTTAATAATGTGCAAAGGAAAATTATTTCTGATATTTATGATCTGAAAAAATATATTTTTTCAGTGCATTTGTGCTATTTACCAATAATTTTATCAGCAAGAAATTAAGTGACCACAAAAAAAGAATATAATATAAAAATTCAAAAGGGTGTTATTCCAAATAAACAAAACTGCAAAAAACCTTTTGGGTATACAAACATATTATATACATATAAGACAAATAAATGCTAAACTTTTTTAATAAAATTATAAACTTGAAATATATAAGCATATTAAAAAATAAAAACCAATAATTTCGAAAGGGCATTAGTACATTCTTCGGGATATCTTCAAAAGATTCCCAGTGACTCGATATTAGATTTCCAAAACGGGAAATTTTTTCACCGTTTTTCGTTTAGAGCTAAACTTTCTGAGATATATAAGCCTTTTAGTAGTGATATATAGGATGGCCAATCACAGACAAGCTACCGAGAGCTAAAAACAAATCGTAACCTGCTGTAAGTACACATAACGTTTGCATCTTCAACAGTTTTTCGGAAAACTTCACTTCAATATTAAAGGCGGAACTTTTTCGTCGTTTATAAAACCGTATTTAAAAACTTAGTTTTTTTGTTTCTTGCGTTTTTTTGCGTAGTTTATAAACAAGCTTCCTAACCTTGGGAAGCCTAAAATGTCCATCAAGTTCTGTCCCTGTTCGAACACGCCCGAATATTCACCTTCGGCCAACCTCGGGTTTATATATATATATATATATATATATATCAATTTATTTTAATGTAGCTATACTAACCTAACTAACCGGTCATAGTGTTTTAATGTAGCTAACCTAACCGACCACTTTTAATATTTGAATTCATTTTTCCTGCGCAAAAATAAAACAAATCCCGAAGTTGGCCGAAGGTGAATTGTTCGGGTGTAATTGGGAATGGCAGAACTTTATGTGCATCTTAGGTCTCCCCCTAAACTTTCCATGCCTAATTTACATGTCACGGCATTTTAAAAAGAGCCGTTGCTACTTCACATTCACCCTTCCCTCGCGCCACGCAGTGTTGCCAAGTCGGCAGGTGACGTCATCGAGTAGCGTGTTCCGAACGCCTACACAGTCTATTTCCAGCTGACAAGGCCAACTGCAGTCCTTATCACGAAGAATTAAAATTGCATAACACCCCTCGTGCTTGGCTGCCCTAAAAAACATTACGTTAGTCATCACTACCTTGCTTCTAGGAAAGCGAGTGTGTTGCTAGGATCTGGAACTTGTTGAGTAATTGCCATGGAGGTAAGAAGTTTGGAAGTTGAGTGTGCTATATTTTTTTGAGAAGCTAACATTTCACAGGGAATGTGTACGTTAAAACAAATGTGCCACTGCTAAACAGTGTACGCAGTAACACTGGTTTCGAATTCTTCCCAGTGCATTTACACTCTGTGTTACTCTGTGTTGTCCCAATACTTCAAATAGTTAAAGTTGTTTGAAACACGTTCCCTGAATTGCTTTCCAGTATTAACTGTGCACATTAATAAGAATTATACAACAAAAAACAGTCCAATATTGAATATTCGATTGTTTTTCGTAGTTTACAAAAAAAAATATGTTTGACTGAAGCATCAATTGAAATATAACATTTTGCACCAATTTTCGTAAGCAATACTCAGTATTATCTCGAAAATGGTATCTCATATATGCATAAAAAACCATAGCCCTGAGTTGTACAAATTTACAATATATTTCTAGTATTATTACAAACTATTCTAGGCAACAGGTTTCCAAGGAAATATTTTGTAAAATTACAGAAAAAGGTTTTTGGCGTGACAACGTCTAATAAATCGATGAACGCCGGCTGCACGCACGAAAAAAGATGACTCATTGTCCCGTTACGCTCATTGTACGCTTGCGCCGCATCTATCTCTATTCCACTCGATTGGAACAACCATCGATTTGACTTTTTCGAGGCACATTAAACTTGAAACACTCCCATTCGTTTCCTACTTTTCCTATCATCGTCCTATCCTTAACAGAATAACACAGATTGGAAGAAGTTAAATAGCAAACATGTATAAAAGTTATAGTTAAAATAATCTCTTCGTTAAAGTAATAAACATATTTGAATTAATGAGTGCAAATAAAAGTAAATTTATCAATTAAATTCTAGATTTCATTTCCCTCCTTCTTTGTATCAATACAAAATAATGATAATTCAATAAAAATGATTCAATTTTATTCATTAAAGTATGCAATCATTTCATCAATGTTATGTTATGACGTTGTCCCGTTAAACTATCGTCCGTAAACCGACTTTACAGGCAACCAATTTTTTTTTTAAGAAAGGACAATAAAACAAGTCTTTAAAGCGCTTACAAGCGAGCAGTACGTAAACTCAGTGTGTGCAAGGTAATCATCCGCATGCAGAACCACACGCTGTTGATACTAGATAGTGCGACACTTGCCTTCAAAGAACGCGACTATCATTGAATTAGGATTTGTCCACGGAATTTTCCCGTACAAATATAACTGATGCAAGCAAACGTCATGTCGATTTGTTTACAAATGGTCTGCCAACAAACACACGTTGTTAAAAATAAAAACATTACTGTAAAGCACGACATATTTGAATACGCTATTAACACAGTGCTGTGAAATTTTATAACATAAACAATTCAAATTCAGACTTAACCAAAGGATCCTTTAATTTAAAGACTCAATTTGGTGAATAACTAACCGGTTAATTATTTATTTACATTCACAAATTTTTCAGTATTTATTTTCAGGTTATTTTCAATTTATACTCGTTCAAGTATATCATTCTATACCTTGTTGCGACCACATGTTTACTATCAGGCTCTAGTCTGTAAGTGTCGCAAGGTAATAACTAAAGACCGGAAAAATTCGCGGATTCATTAGGCGATAGGCTAGAATTCAAATACATATACCTCTTAGATGATTTTGCTATTGCTTACTGTTCATATGGACGCATCTCAACCAATTATAAACCCTCAACCAAGAAAGAATGGATCGAATCACAGACAAACCAACTGAGACGACTTAAAAGTCAGCAGCCAATGAACTTGGCGTTATTTGCCCGAGTGTACAGGGGTATGTGCAGTCTATCCTGAAGACCATCGAAACCGCGAATTTTTCCGGTCTCTAGCAATGGCTTATCATTTCACTCGGGCGACTACAACTGTCATGATCACGCCAGTTCACAAGTACTGACTTCAACCAATAGCAAAAGATAAAATATTCAGCATAGAAGCTTTATTGCAATCGGTATAAAAATATTTTAAATTGTAATATGGCGAGGACTAATCTTTCTTAAGTCACCTGATTTGGAAATATGTGGTGATCTCTAATGACCTTCGCTGTCGAAGGTAATTCGTTCATCCCAACCACCAATCTGGCAGAGAAAAATAGTATCGAAATCATTGCCGTGTGCAAGCCACTATTCTGAAGTGAAACATATTTGCAGGGGGGGGGGGGGGGGTTTACCATTTTCGAGCGTTACGAAAATTCCGATCGCACGAGGGGAATAGTGAGGTAGGTGGTGGGGGAACCAGTGCGTCAGCGGCGACGCCACTCCTACGCATGCGCTAGCAGTCGAATGGGAAAACTTCAAGGGGAGGGGATAGGTACGTAGCGCAGCAACCTATAAGTAGAGACCGGAAAAATTCGTGGATTAATTTGGTGATAGGCTGAAATTCAAACATGTGCACAATTCTGCTGGTTCTGCTATTGGCTCGCAGTTAACTGAAGCTCTCTGGGCCAATGAGATACTATCGACCGAAGAAGCATAGAATCACAAGCTACCTAGTGGAGACGCCTCACAAGTTAGCACCCAATGTACATGCGTGTTTGCTTGAGAAATGCAGAGGTGTAATGGAGGCTGTCCTAGAGGTCATTGAAGCCGCGAATTTTTCCGGTCTCTAGCTATATGCTAGTTGTAACCGCTGGAAGGGGAGACGGCAGGGGAGAGGTAGAAATGACGCAGCAGCGATGCTACGGAATTCTCGTAACGCTGCTTGTGTTTGTCTACTCCTCAGGTTTCGTAACGGATAGCGACTGACAATACTATATTTCTTTCATTTAATTTAAAGTATCTACAATGTATTTATTCTTATAGAAAAGAGTAATTGATTTTTATAGCTAACTTTTTTAAGTATAATTCGTTTTTATGTGAATAGTGTGAATGAAAATGTAAAAAAAAAGACGTATAGACTTAAGAGGTTAGTTTTATAAGTGTAATTTACTTTTGGCTAGTGAACACTGTGATTTCAAGTGCCAACAGTACTTAAAGACTTGTGCTGTAGAAATTAGTGTAATTTATGTTCGTTTTGAATATTTTTTTCTTGTTCTTTAATTTTATTCAGCTTAAAATTGTGATTAAATATCATGCCTAAAAATAATAAAAAGGCAGAAGCAAATAAGAGGTATTATCAAAGGCAAAGTGGGAATAAACCACCAAAAGAGGCGTCAAAGAGTGTCAGTCAACGGTTGCGAGGGTACAGGACGAGAAAAATTTTTATTTTCATTTAAAATCATACCCGCATCGTTATTATACTCGTTTATTATATCTTATTCAATAAAAAATATTATATATATATACACACCTCATAAGCAAAAAGTTTCACTTATGTCGCGCTAGACTCAATGCACACCTTTTTTAAAGCAGCATTGACATAGCTGCAAAAAAAAATTAATATATATAAATAAAAATGTAAATGTTCGTTTGCACGAAATAGCTAATCTCCGAAAGTTCTTCGCCGATTGCTTTGAAATTTTTGACACAGTGTTGCATTCGTATACGCGCGTGTTTTTATATAATAACGACGACTTTATATCTCTTTGGCGGCAGAAAATTTTCAAAATGATGTTTCAACGAAAACGTCGCTTTAAAATTCGGCCTTGAAATTGTAATTGAAATATCACTCCCATCGCGCGCAAAGAGGTTTCACTTGATTTTAAAAACTAAACAGATGAAGAAACGTGTGCTTTCTCTTATCTTCATTATTCATTCAACCAGACAGAGCCACGGCGACGCGTGAACTGTACAGCTGGTCTTGAATAACTTTACAAGAACACTCACGAGAGAATACGTGTTATTGCTCGTCGTACGTAATTGCGACCAGCTCACGGGTGAAATGGATCGTGGTTAGTTGGGTTGGCGGGAGGGGTGGGGGATGGGGTTTCTCGCAGGATTGGCGGAGAAGGAGGGGGGAGAGCGGTGATTGGCCCGCCCAGTCGTGATGGAACTAATCTGCGAGTACTCCCGCGGCGCGTACGGGCTTTGTAGAGGGGGGAAGGGGGGGTGGCACCATAATCCGTAACAGAAAGGAGGGGTGCAGCTATTTGTGCTATGGGGTGGGGGCAATTGGAGGGTACGACGGGATCGATCCACTGTCCTCTTGGCGGGCCTGTGGAAATACAAACATGTGTTTACCCCCCCCCCACCTGCCCCTCTTCATCTTCCGTGCCTAGTGCACATTTCGGCAGGTCTTGCCCGGGCAGGTATAGCCCGAACCACCCACGCTTGCAAGAAGCAGGGTGTCCGAAGGAGCTGTCTGACTGGTTCACCCGAGTGAATCAGGCTTCAGATTTCCCTTTAGATGTTAAAAAATTTAAAAAAAAAATACTCAATCACGTACTCAACTCCCGTGCTTACATAGGTTTAGCTGCGATGTCAGTGGTGATCGTGGTTGGAAGTGTGTCAATTATCATCAGAAAATTTGTTAGCATTTTTTTATGATAGAATATGTATTTTCACTAAACACGTTTTAGCATACTCAAAATTATAGTATTAAGTCATTTTTAAACCTTATTTTTATAATTCTTGTCCATTTATGTCAATTAAGTTGTTGTTTTTCATCACTTTTTAATATATTTAATGCTAATTTAAGTAAATTTCAACTTTTTTTTATACTTTCTTTTATTTTCTTGCTTATTGTTTAACTTAGGTAACTTAGATGTGTAGCCTACGTTTATTTTGCTCTCATTTTGATAAATATTAACGTGGATGGCAAGGTAAACTTTAACATCGCCACAAAAAAATAAGCCAATAAAATAAATAACACATAAATGTTTAATGTTTTAACTCACAGTGACTTTTCCGATAGTAGGCCTATGCTAAATATTGATTAAACATATTTATCTCAAACATTTGAATTTAAAAAAAAAGTGTGTTAGTCTCTGTACTCGTCAGAGTTGTGTAACATCTAACCTCGGAAACGAGCATTTTGCAAATACACTTGTAATACACAAAATGTTACGTTTAATTCTTTAAAATAGTGCCGAGCGTGATAAATATACAAAAATTGTGTTTTCACCGCATTTCTCGACGCGATTCACGCGTGGTTACAGCAGCCGCCGCTAGAGGTCACTGCTGGAGCAGCTTCCATTTGCAGAGCGAAATTTCAAACTATGTAGTGAAACGGCTCCGATAAAAAAAAACGAAAAAGACTTAAAAAAAAATACTTAAGTCCGGCTTGGACCAGAATTTCGATAAGTAATTTTAATAAAATACTTGTCCATCTGATAAAATTCATTAAACAATACTATAAAGTTTCCCCTTTGGCTTTGTGAACTTTGGTTCGCGCCATCCGCCACAGATGGCAGCACCCCGGTTACACAAATCCGTTCCGTGCGACTTCCGTTCCATTCACGAAATTACTCCCACCAAATGCCGTATACCGAGAGCTAAGATGTCACAAATAAAAAAAAATTGGTTGTCTGTAAAGTTGGTTTACGGACGGTTTTTTAAACTTTTCCTCCTAAAAACAATTATTAAATAAATGCAAATGTATATATGAAGGGTTGTATAATGTCTATAAACTATGGAAAAAGAGCACAATGTGCTGGCGTTCCACTATGTAAACCTATGTAAATATCAATGTACGCAAACATCGCAATAAAAAGCTTTTGAATTTGAAATTTGAATTTGACGGTAGTTTAACGTGACAACGTCATAACAAAACATTGATGAAATGATTGCATACTTTTATGAATAAAATTGAATCATTTTTATTTTAATAATAAAAGAATAAATACTTGAAATTATACTAGTAATCAAATTTTAAAATGCAAGAATAATTAACTTTTATTGCCAAAATTGTTGTTGTAATAAGCAATGAAAACCACATTAACTTTTCACTTCACTTTATAAACAGTCGACGAAACAGTTCACGTGTAGATGACTTGTAATTAATTTTAAAAACTGGCGTTTAGCTATAAAGTTTAAATATAATTATGAACAAGTTTTCATATAAATAAACTGTAATCAAATATATATCATCAATTATGTGAATCACTATAATTTTTTAGTCAATTATAACATAACCTATTATTACTGCACTCGCCGACAGCATAACGGAACACAGCGTAACGGAACAATGTGCGTAACGGGACACTTTTGTGCGTGCAGCCGGCGTTCATCGATTTATTAGACGTTGTCACGTCAAAAAGTATTGAGCTACCAAAGTCCTACACAAAGCGCTGGGGGAGTGCGCGAATAAATCGTGTTAAAGTCACTAGTTTACTTTTTGAAATATAAACTTAAAAAAAAAAAAAAATCTTCCAAACAAAGCTTATGTTCGCCCAACGAGGTACACGCAAAACTGTAACGGAGATTCTGGCTCACCACAAAGTCGCGTAGCAAAAAAAAATTCTAGTTTATTCAGACCAACACCATCTACAATTAGATCAGCTGTACTCACGATTTCTCTCGTCGCTGCAGCAGAAACACTCGTAGCTAATACCAAACAAGGCATTTAAATAAATTCAAACATTTTTAATAAATACGTCTGGCCTGTCCCCCGAAAGCCGAACAAACGTGCTCGAGGCTCAACGTGTGAAATTCAAAGTCTCGATAAAAGTTCTGCACCGCGCCCGGACATGGCCCGTACACTCCAACAGTCGCGGGCCCATTTGACTCCCCGCGCGCGAGGCGCTACAACGAGGTCTCGCCTCGACTCGGAATGTCTCGTCACTTCGGAACACACACCGGCCAACGTCTTTTTACAGGGCAGCCAACTGACACTTCCTACTGCCAACTGTCACGTAAACTCTCTACACGAGGAAACTGATTCCGCACCCCCGAGCAACTCCACAGCGATACAATAGAATTAAAACAAGAAATAATTACATAGGCTAAGATACATAATTATTTTATTAAAAACTAAACTAACAATTAAATATAACAACATTTAAATATTTAAAAAAAATTAAAACATATATTTAAAACAGGTATCTAAAAAAGATATTTTTAAAAGTATAGTTAAAACAAAGATAACCCCTTTTATTTTGTGTAAAAAACAGGGTTCCAAAAGCAAAACCGTATTTTGGCCAGAGAACTGGCCACAGCCTTGCGAAAAATGTATCGTTAGCTTTTAAACAAACGCAAGTAATATAGTGTTCAAACTGATACATTTCTCAAGCCACTTTTTTATTTATATTCCCTGCTTATTTGTTTCTATTAATATAAACAAGACAAAATTGTACAGTTTCTTGGACATACGCCATTGCATTATTTCACTGTTTGTCATGGGAAAAATGCATAAATGCAAATTAAGATATAAAATGAAAACATAAACCCACAGTAAACAAGACAAAACAGCTTATGCCAAACAAATAAACCCAGCGATGAACCTAAACAGGTACTATAGACAACACGACAGCGCAGGCGAGCACATTCAAACTTAAATATCAGACAGCACAAGAACTCCGTGGAAGGGATTTAGTCTCGGAAAAAGTAATAGTACAGACAAGCACAGTGGGGTAACAACGATTTGACAGGTTCAACTGTAACAGTAAATGCAGACGGACAGCAAAACCTGGGCAAGGCAGCAAATATACGAACACAACGGTGATCCTAAACAGACGTTATGGACAACACAACGACAACACCGGCGAAAACACCAAAATTCTTACCACGGAATTTTGGTTTTCTCTATTTAAGTATGAATGTGTTTCTCTGTGCTGCAGTAAATGTGTTGTCCATAATATATGTTTAGGTTCATCGGGTTTATTGGGTTTACCTGTTGGACATTAGCTGATTTAGGAATGTTTTCTGTGGGTTTATAAATGATATAAAAATACTTTATCGAAAAAAAAACTACATAAAAACGGTTAATTCAAAACTGTTTTCCACGCGATTACATTATCATAGTTCGATCTAGTCTTTGAAATATTAATTCCGTATAGTTTCCAAAAACCTTTTAAAAATATTTATCTTATTAAATACAAAAAACCATTAGTAGCATACAAATGTATTTTCTGGCACAGGTTCCAAGTCTAAGGAGCGGGTATCCGACCATTGTAACGTCACGGTGGCCATTTTTGTTGTCAAATATTCTCAAAATTCCTTAAAATTCCCTATTTCAGTAAATAAAAAAAAAATCCGTTTTGAACGAAAAATTACCCTCTTTTTTCCTCAAAAAAATCCATAGAAGCAAAATTTACTCAGAGTGGGGCAATTGTCCTTAAAAAGCCACAGCGGAGGACAGGACCGAGTCCTTGACATAAAAACTTGAATTTCTCTCATTTTTGACTAGTAAATTCCAATAAAATATATAAAAATTGCTAACCTCAAATGTTTAGCTCTTAATTCATTTCAGTACTCGCTTTGATTCCCGGCGAAATTAAACATGTAATTTATTAATAAAAACATTTTAAAAATTAATAATTATGATTTCAATAACATTTTAGTAAAAAAATCGATTTCGTCACGATTCCCGCTTGATTAATGAAAACCAATCCTTGGTTCGACTACACCGGGAATTGAACCCGCGACCCCTCGACGTGAGGCGTAAGTGCCTACTCGGTGCCTGACTTGTTTTCTGTGTACTTCGACACCCAGCGAGTATTTCGGACGAGTCGAGGTCCTGTTACAGGGAATTACACTTGAGTGTACTTGTGTACCACTAAAGAAAACAAAACTATCAGAATAAAACATTATCGTTTTTCTAAGACAGAAAAAAAGTAAGTACGTTTTTTTATATTATTAAGTAGAGCAAGTTTATTATTTGGTACTAAAGCGCAATCTACACAGCTAATTATTTTTTTTTAATATGGCATGGAGAATAATTTTCACGATTGCATCCATTAAAGCCCCCGCATACCCGGGCACACACACGGTGCGCAGAGCTTCAGGGAAAACAACGCGATTTCAAAACTACTCAACATATCCGAGTGGGGTCTGCTTACGAAAATCATTTAAGAGTTCGCTGAAGGCCGAAAAGTACTTTTGATTTCGGATTAAGTTTTTAAACTGTAGTTTTAGAAGAGTTAAAATGGCTAAAACGCATGTTTTCAGACAAATTTTTAGGCGTAAAACAACCGATACAGATTCTTGAAAGTACTTTAGGGACTTGCATTACAGCTTTATCTTCATTTCTCGGCCATGTAATGTTACGGTCACCGCTCAATGCACGACGAGAAGACTGCGCGCCAGTCCAGAGGAGACACCGCGCTAGAAGCACCAGCGAGCGTCGCGCTTATCATCCCGCCTCACCAACACATGTATACCTCTGACGAGGCGGGGTTAAGAACTGCACATACACAAATTGATTAATGAGGTCATGTGCGTGCAGTAGCGGCCGGTGATGTTAAATTATGGGTGTTCACACACTCATACATACACACATGCGAACACATATGCACTCATAAAGAAAAAAAAGAAGACATCCTACCTTACTGCGTTCTTGAAGCCTGTTTTGGTGTCAGATTATCTGTGTTGATGCGGAACCGTAGCAGTTACTGCTTATCTTGGAGTCGTGAAAGTTATATTTCGTTTATTACACAAAATAATGTCTGTATTTGTAGCCCGAATTAACACAACGAAGCGTATTGACCAGACTAGTTGTTTTTTAAGAGATTTTAAATTGTAACTCAAAATGGTAGATCGCTGATCAAGCCTCGCATAAATAATAAAAAATGATGTTTGATGTTCTTGAGTTTTCAAATTTGTGGCTGGGCTTAAGCTTATCAAAGTGTTGCACCTGAAAGCAATGTGAAGCTAAAAAATATGATTTTACAAACTTTAATGCTACAAAGGTATTATTATTAATTTGTAAAAAAAATCCATTCTTCTGGTTTTCAGCTGAGCAAACTTGTTGATGACTCTATGATTAAAATCATGCATGCTTTTTATTAGAGACTTTTCTATTGACAACATTGCTAAAGCAGTAAGCCTTTCTTCTGACACAGTGTTCCGAAGAAAAGTCTTGACCCTATTGAGAGTAGAGAAGCACCGTTCAGCTTCACTTGTTGTCATGGGAGTTGTTACAATAATCCTCAGAAGACTACTAAGTTGAGGAAATGTGTCCTGGTCCAGATTATTGCTCAAAAGAAACTGAAGTATAACCAAAGCACCATCAGCTTGATGAAAGTCATTCCTACTATACAAAACTTGCAGCTCTGTTTGCAGTTGCTCTTTTGATAGAAACGGGTATGTTTCAAGAGCTACTCTAAATTCTTCTTCTGGAAATGCATTTGAAACACTGGAAAACTATTGACGTGAAGAAGTTTAGAAACTGTAAAATGACCACTAAACGAAAATCTATCTTTAATTCCAACAATAATTGCATCGCAGACTTCTTTAGCATTTGCAGTTATGGATGTAAATGATATTTTTCTCCTTTTGTTTTGATCAGTTTGCTCCACTGAAGTACACATGTCCTCCACTTTATCTCTAGCAACCTGTATATAAATTGCAAACTGCTCAATACTTGTTTTGATTTTTCCATAGTCAATGTCAGAGGTTTGCAGTTGTTTGAACAATATGTCAGCGTGCGGCATGATACGATAAAAAAAACTCGAGCCAAAATAAAAAATACTGGGTCGTGTAAATTAGAAACAAGTCCACTGCTTTCTCGTCTTTTTTTTTTTTTTTTGTCTTCTACTCGCTCTGAATTACAAATATTTTCTAAGCACTCAATCAGCTCGTTCTTTTGCTCAAATACAGTGTTAACTGCCCGAATGTTGAAAACCCATCTTTTGGCTGCCAATCCTGTAAGTCTCTTTTTCACAACACTGTCAAGTAGTTTTGTCCTCTGCGAAGACCGAGTAAAGAATTCTGGGAAACCTGACGAATTGGAGAAAAATATTTTCACAGAACTGTTTATGGCTGCAGCGTTCTGCAAAACTAAATTAAACTGATGAGCATAGCAGTGAATGTAATACGCAAAGGGATACTGTTCTCTCATTTTTGTTTGCACTCCATTAACACGGCCACTCATGACAGCAGCACCATCATAGCACTGCGCAATTAATTTCGTCTTGTTCTCTCCCAGTTTCGAGTCTACTTCTGAATAAACAGATTTGTATATAGATTCAACATCTAAACCTTCTGGATTAAAAAAAAACCCAAAAATCTCTCAAAAATGATGCCATTTCTCTTGTATCGAAATACTAATACCATTTGTTGTGAAGTGAGCACATCAGTGGTTTCATCTACCATTACAGCTAAATAACTTGCTTGTTTTATTTCCTCTGAAATTCTTTCCCTGCAAATACACAACATGCATTCTAACAATTCATTCTGGATCGTCTTTGAAGTACCTTTATACACAGTGGCATTTTCTAAGTGTTCTTTCATTGCAATGTCGATCGAGCTTACAAAATTAACGAGGCCCCTGAAGACACCAGGATTTTCAGAAGTTTCACTTTCATCATGCCCTCGTAACGCCAGTTCAAACGTTCCACAAAATTTTACACAATCTATCAGTTTACCGACAATATATCTGTTCTTGTCCACTTGTTCATTATGTTTTTAAATAGACTCTCTGTAAGCACTGTCTAGCTGTGTACTGATGTTTATTCTACCTAGCAATGTAAATTCAATATTGGCATTTTTGTGAGCAAGAGAGTTTTCATGTTTATTAATTTTCTCGCCCAAATGTACGAGGTCCTTATAACCTTACTTTGTCCACGCGCTAACTTCTGCACTAAAAATCAGGCACGGAAAACAAAACAGAGCATTTGTTTTTACACAGCCGCATAGCCACTTGTGTTTTGTTAAAAAAAAATTGTTAAATTTACGTCTGAAAATACGTTTTTATGACTGTTTTCATAGTTATTTCTAAATGAGGCTGATCAGGAACTAAATTTTTAATTGTTAAATTTTCCTCGTACGTACGTTTTCTATTCGCTAAAATTGTTTGTACGTAATTCATTATGGCGATTTTTAAAAATCATACATGTTTACTGTACGCGCCAAATAACGCAGTCACATTTTCTCAGTTAGTCTTAAAACAAAGGGAAAGTTTATAACATACCTCAGAAAAATGTTGTCCTGCGTAAGGCACAGAAAAATATTTTACAAACGCACACGCAAACTAATTATTTAAAGATATTTACGCTCGCATTGAACCACAAGCAACTACTTGTTTCTACTGGACGTAAAAAACTGAAAACAAAAAGTTTGTTTGGTTAGGGGACAATACTGGCATCTACCGGGCTGATTCATAAGTTATGACTCACTTCTCTGATCAGTGCTGCTGTGCGTGCTGAAATTTGGAACTCCATCATTGAGCGACGAGACGCCAGGACAATCACGAGCACACCACAGTCGTGCACTCGTCCAGTGTTAAATGTCCCGTAGGAGGTGACGTAATTCCTTCGTGCGCATGCGCAAAAGGACCGAGGCAGGCATGCAGGCAGCGCGTTTCGTGCACAGATCCACTGTGAACACTACAGCGTTGCCGTATCGCCGCAATCGAAAAAATAAAAACAGACGTCCGTGACAGATGCAAACAAAGCGACGAGTGTAACTCTGGTAGCTGCCACTGGTAAAAGTAGATAAAAAGGTACTTTCAACTCTACAAAATAAGTAAATGTTCTGTAGAAAACTGGGTGTGCACGTACACCTGTGCTCTTTAATACCGGCCGCTACTGTGTGCGTGTACCAAGGCTTGACCACCCGCCAGGTGTGACAACTGTCACTAATTTCCTTTCCTGCGCCATAGGCTGGAATCACAATAGCCCGTCATCCTGCAGAGTGTAGCCAATCAGAGGGCCCGAACAATTTCATCTGTCCATCCGTCAAAAGTTTGACGAGCTCATTCTTTTGACGAGTGGGTGGATTGGTTATATCCACGTTTTTGTTGCGCCATCTTGTTTCCAGAAAACAGGCCTGTTCGTTCCATTGTTTTGTATAGATGAACATATCGGGAAGCCTACTTTTCACAGACGAGATAGCCAAAACCCGAAGTTCCCCGAAGTTCATGGTTTTTTCCGTATCTTTAATGTAGCTATCCTAACGAAATCAACCGTCCACGATGTTTTAAAGTATTTATAATGTAGCTAACTTAACCTAATTGACCATTAGTATCCTTTTATCAACACCGCCATATTTATTTACAATGAACAAAAAAAAAACCGAAGATGCACGATCGGGCGTTTGGCTCTCTCGTCTGTGAAAAGAAGGCTTCCCGAACATATCGCGTCCGTCCTTCATAATATTTTCCCTTGTACATGCTGCCAACCGTTGATAAAACTTAAATTTTTGAGAAAATGTATCTTGTTGGTAAAATTATATTAGTTTGACAAACATGTAAGTAATGAACTTATAACTCATTAAACTCAGTGTTACATGCATAATTAATTTATTAATTACACGTCTGTGAATAGGACAATTTTTTTTTCAAAACACAAACTTCAAAATGTGTTCAAACATAGTTTAAAAAAAATAATCAAGTAAGCATCTAAAGAATTAAACTTACTTTAAAAATTTCTAATATGATAAAATTTGACATTTGGAGGTTATAATTTCATCCTTCCGTAAAAAGTTTGAAGTTGCCAAGCTTTTGACGGACGGACAGATGAAATTTTTCGGACCATATGATTGGCTGCAGGTCACATGACCGACGGACGGATGGAGGCTAAGAACTATTGTAATTCTGGCTTAACAGAATTGTTAAAACCTACGTCGAAAAAATTCAATCACAACTAAAAAAAATTTCTGAGGAAATGCTAAAACAATTATGTACAGGAACACGATATAAATAGCAGACAACATCGATTGAAATCTCTGAGAGGATAGCCGAATGTTGGCAGCACTTGTTTAGGAAAGTTTTCTGATGGACGGATGAAGTTATGTTGTAGATAGCTCGGCTTGCTGCGTGGCGTTGTCGGACGGAATAATGATGTACGGATGTCGGACGCAATCGTGACGGACTATTGTAATTCCTGCGTCATAGGAGCAGTGGCGCACCCATTAGGGGGGGGGGGGAGGTTGGGTTTTAAACCCCCTCCGAAAATGTGAAGAAAATATCAAGAATGGAAAAAGTAAAAACATTCCCAGTCCCAGCAAAATAGGTACAATGGTCTATGAGCAGCGCTCAATCTACCAAACTTTGTGAGATGTTTTCACGTCAGTGTATACATTATGGTGTTAGTATTACATCTGTAGTCTGCTACTGTGAATTACTTTAATTTTATTACAAATTAGTTTGTGTTATATAAAAACTAAGAATTGTTTGTGCGCTATGTTTATCTCAATTTTTGCATAATTTTGGACTGTATTTCTGCAGTTTTAACTAGACATTATATGTGGAAATTTTATACCCTTTGTTTTTACTCGTAGAGTGAACTTAATTTGTGCGTGTGAATGCATTAAAAAGCAAACCATCATTGTCAGTGATTTATAAGTTGCACAGAATGTGGACTATAATGCAAGCTATGATTCTCATGGTATTATAATCATACTGATTTTGAGCGGACGAGACCCTGGGTTTGATAAAGGTACTTACTTATCTTTGTTTGATTCTTGTCTAAAACAAAATTTAGTACCGTACTAAAAATTATTATTTTTTCTACCAGCAGTATATTCAATAATTAGATACAAAAACTTCTTAAATAGCAACAAATTTCACCTAGAAATACAAATTTTCCCGGGAGAGGACCCCTCTTTATTTCTGAAACCGGTGTTCCTTCATTAAAAAAACAAACATCAACCCCCCCCCCCCCCCTAAAAAAATCCTGGTTGCGCCTCTGCATAGGAGTAAAACCCGCACAGTGAACACAGAAGCACAGCGCGTGCCAACTACCAGTGTGCCTACAGACACGCGAGACACCCGTTGTGTGATCACTGTCAAGGAGCCGTGCCGAAAATAAAATGGCGGTAAAGGGATATTTCTCATTTAATAAAAGAAGTTGTTAGTGTCAAGGTACTGGAAATATCAGACATATTTATTTCATTTTTTTATTTTTATAAAAAAGTCCTTTGGAAAGCAATTGCCAAAAAATAGTTTGTAATACTACAAGGGTGTGTTGTAAATTTGTACAACATATTGCTACGGTTATATTGCATATTATATGAAATACGTTTTTCGAGATAGTACTGAATATTTCTTGCTGCGCTTACGAAAATTGCCGCATAATTTAAATTTTGATTGATTATGCTATCATTATACTTTATTTGGTTTTATTATGCTTAATTATCAGCGTAGTTAATACTGGGAAGCTATTCAGGGAACGGTTTGACAAATAGGCCTAACTGCTGGAGGTATCGGGACAATACAAAGCATAAATGCCCGGGTAAGTATCCGAACACAGTATTACTGCGAACTCTATTTCGTAGTGATACAGTCCATCAAAAGATTCGAAGTGACGCAAACTTAGATTTCCAAACAGGAAATTTTTTCCCCGTTTTTCGTTTAGAGTTAAACTTTCTGAGATGTAAGCCATTTTAGTAATTATAAGTATAGGTATTCGTAAGTCGCCTAAGATGACCATTGAAAAATGATTAATACAACAAAACCTTTGATTTAATAACAAAGTCGTGTTCAACTTCAAATGTTATTCCAATTTTACTCTTCCGTTTTCTATTTTATACACTTATCTATGGAGTAGGCTAATATTTGGCTTTATGAGACGCTTGTCTCCAAGGTATACATATCTCTTTGGCATTACAGAGTCAGTGAGTCAGTGATGAGCGTAACTGTATATAGGATTTCACATGAATATTTCGGTTGGATTCACATAGAGATAGTACAGTGCACCACGCATCACCTATGGATGTTCGGGAAGAATGTCCGCGTGTTATGCACTCCGCAAGTTTCTGTCGAGCTGTTGTTCGTCCCGCAGGTAGAGGGGGGGACCCCGTGACGGCAGTATTTTAAAGTCCCGACCAATAGGGTCGCGCGGTTGCACAACGACTTCTTCGGCCATTCGCATTCTTTATTGCCTCCCTCTCTCTCTGACTCTCTCTCTAACCTCCCTCCACACCGCTCAACGCGCGTACCACCCTGGGGTAGTGGCAGCCCTGCATCCTGTACAGTCTGTCTCTCTCCCTCGTGGCCGTGGGAACACCCCGTGGACCCAGTAGCTGTCACGCGCGCGCCACGGCCTGTCGCCGCCCCGTCGCGTCGTTTCCGCAACGTTGGCGACACTGCTTCGTGTGTTGTTGTCGCGCCTGCCACGTCGCCCTGTTCCAACCGGTAACAAAGACACGTCGCTGACTGAGCTACTCTTTTAATCGTAACTGCAGTTCGTGGATCGTTTGTCAACATTATAAGTTATTAATGTTTCTCCGTTTCTCTCGGTCTACATCCGTGTTTTTTTTTTCATTCACTGCGGTTTCAAGTGTCGCCCTGGTGTTGGAGTGACGTAAGCTGTGAGTCGAGTGTTCCAGATCAGCGGACGGAGTGCAGTGTCGGTTGTTGCAAACTTGGTTATCGCGTGACTACAAGACCGTGTTGAAACAGTGTTATGATGGTTTGGTCATGTGAACATGTGTGTGTTTTTACAAAGTGCATAAATGTTTCCGAGGACCGAAATGCTTTTTTTTTTCTTCCTTCGACTATAGAACTGTTGAGAAAGTTCACGGTGCTTAATTATTTTACGGTTTCGTAGAGACCTGAAGTTTTTTCAAGAATCCGCGCGGGCGTCGATAACTTGCAAGTGATTTATGATGAGCAAAGACATCGGCGTGGTTGTTCTGCCCCTTCGCGAAGACCGACCCCAGGGAGGCGCGACCAGTGGTCCTGTACGTCGCGACACGCAGCAGGCAGCAGTTTAAACATGCGCTCCAGGAAGTTCAGGAAAAAGACTTTGATTCTCTCGAAGCTGAAAATACCCAGTAGGTTTTCAGGCCCGGGTCACCACGCGCCCGGCCGGAAGTCACCCCGGGTTTCCGTTCCCGGCGTTCGAGGCGGTTGAGGCGATAGTGCAGACCCGGGGGTCGACACCGCCATATTTGTTATTATTACTAATCGACTTGACGGCGAAGTTAAGGCTTCCAGCCTTCTGTCACATTCGACCACGGTACTACACAACAAATCAGTATTCAATACTTCATAAAAACTCATATTGCCAACCTAAAAAAAAATCCAGACATTTTTGCACGACTAAAGAACATAAACGACAAAAAAAAATAACCAAAATAACGTGAAACAGGAATAATACAGCAGATACAAATGTGGTTACAAGCATTACGCCCACGCGTTTATTTATTTTATTTTCTTTATTTATTTATCGTCTTTATTGGTTGGCGAAGTTACACTTAACCACTTTTCTGCAATTACATCAAATGGTGGAATACTAAAAATTAAGCATGGTATAAGCAAATGTCGACTAAATATCAAGTGAACAAATTAACATTTTAACCGCTGTTAGCGGCACGTTTAACGGCATGTTGGCGGCTGCGGTCGCGGGGATCATCAGGTGACATTGCCAACGATGCACTTCGCGACCTCGCGTATAGAACTCGGAGAGCGGCAGGGCTGAACGAGGCTCTGTGAGAGGAGGAGTGGGGTCGCGCGCCTGACCACGAGATGTGTCGGAGGACTGTGAGTGCGGCGAGGTGACATGAAGGGGGGCGGGAGGAGGGCGGTGGTCAAGGAGCCCTCGACGACAGAGACGCCCGAGTCGACGGAGTCGACGGCGCGGGAGGTGGCGGAGGCGGGCGCGAAGGGCGACTTCGTGGCCAGGAACCGGCTGCGCGCGGGGCTGAAGAGGAGCGCGTGGCGCGCCGTGCTGCAGAGCGCACTGGACTCGTTGCAGAGGGGCAAGATCCCGCTGCTGCTGGCCGTGGAGGCGGGCAACCAGTCCATGGTGCGCGAGTTGCTGGGGCAGCAGGCGGCGGAGCAGCTGCGGGCGGCCACGGAGGGCGGCGACTCGGCGCTGCACCTGGCGGCGCGCCGCAAGGACGTCGACATGGTGCGCATACTCGTCGACTACGGCACCAACGTCGACATTCAGAACGTGAGTACCATCCCTCTCCATCTCCATCTCTCTACTGCACTGTCCGTGTCCTGGTACGTGCGCTGTCGAACAAATTACGATAGCTAGAGACCTGAAAACTTCGCGGATACAACGACCTCTAGGTAGGGATAGGAAAAATTTCACGGGTTCATTTCGCGACAGGCTAAAATACAAATAGTTACACCTCAGCGCTGCCTCTGCTATTGGCTCACAACTCACCTGGATGACTCTGGGCCAATGAGACACACCCGACCAAAGCTTTATCGAATCACAGGCTGCTACGTTGGGACGTCTCACAAGACAGCAGCCAATGAGTGGGGTGGCATTTGACCGAGTGTACGTAGAATTTATGGAGTTCGTCCTGCAGGTCATTGAACCCGCGAATTTTTCCTATCCCTACCTCTATAATAGCCTCCATTACACCTCTGCATTTTTCAAGCAAACACGCGTATACATTGGGTGATAAATTGTGAGAGGCGTCCCCACTGGGTAGCTCGTGATTCGATGCTTCTTCGGTCGATAAGTCTCTCTCATTGGCCCAGAGAGAGCTTCAGATAAACTGCGAGCCAATAGCAGAACCAGCAGAATATTGTGCACATGTTTGAATTTCAGCCTATCACGGAAATTAATCCGCGAATTTTTCTGGTCTCTGACGATAGTTAGATACCTGAAAAATTCGCGGGTTCATTTCGTGTCATGCTAAAATTCAATTAATTATACCTTAGTTCTGCTTCTGTCATGGGTCCACTGTTAATCTGGAGGACTGAGGACCAATTAGAGACCCTCACACATAGAAGTGTCGAATCACAGACCACCCAGTCGAGACGACTCACAAGTCAGCAGCCAATGAACAGTTGGCATTTGCCCGAGTGTGTAGAGGATATTGTAGTCTATCCTGGAGGTCATTGAACCTGCGAATTTTTCCGGTCTCTAACGATAGTAAACAAATTTTGATTAGAAGCGAAAATGTTTATTCTAATAATTTAATTTCACAAACACAGTATTCATTATAAATCACAACGCATAATATTTAAATGCACATATATAATTTTTATTCGTATGTGGCCTTTATTTAATCCTGTGAAAATTTCATGCGATGAAATAAAGGCTCCACGCAAATAACAATTATATGTGTGCTTTTAAATCTCATAAGTTGTGATTTATGTTGAATACTGTGTTTATAAAATTAATATATTAGAATAAACATTTTCAATACTAATCAAAATTAATTCTATTAGCCCTACTTTAATAAATTAAATCATACATTTAACACATGTTTGTATTAATATTGAATGCTGAATATTATTATTTTTTAACTTGATTGAATTTATACTTTACTAACCAAATTTATAATATCACTACGGTCCTTTTGTTATCTTATTTCAATTAATTATTTGTGTGCTAAATTGAAGTTAGTTTTTTTTGTTACGACAAGTAAGTATAACTTCTAACGTGAGAACATAAGTAGGCCTACACGCACCATTTTGGTTATTTCTGTGCTCGCCATTGATCTGCAATTAGGCAGTCCTTCTTGTTACCACAATCAGTAATCGATTTGCTGCAACCAAATACTCTTAGGCCTGTTCTACAATGACAAGTAAATGGAGACGGATCTCCCTGAATATGTTTTTCTATCACGTTTGCTGCTTCCATAATTCACAGAAACGTAACAAATGGCAACTAATAAGATTGCATTTCAAAGTTCAAAAATATTCATTTAATTAAAAAATATATATATTATGCTTTGAAAACACAGCACGGGCAGAGTTACATAAATGAAAAAAATAAAAAGACTAGATAGAACACTGGTTATTTTTGAACTTGAAACCATTTTTAACGTATTTCGAACATAAAAAAACATGGCTACCATCGCAGGCAAGTATTCGGCTTCTATTGGTCTCACGGAATAATGTAACCGGAAGAGCTGAGCATTGCCCAGCTAATCCGTCTCCGTCTGCGTGCGGTTGTAGAAAATCTGTTCCGTGAGATCCGTCTCCGTTTCCGTGATCCGTCTCCGTTTACGTGATCCGTCTCCGTTTACGTGATCCGTCTCCGTTTACGTGATACGTCTGCGTTTACGTGATCCGTCTCCGTTTCCGTGCCATTGTAGGACGGGCCTTGTCGGTGGACGTTCTGAAACATCTGTCGCTCGGAGCTCCGCCTTCTGGAGTAATTATGTGGCAAGTGTGAAGTCGATGCGAGGTGCTTCTTCAGCTACTGTAACCCAGCGTCGATATCCTGGACACGGCCAACCTCCGGTTCACACTAACTTTATGTCTGAGTGTTTTCCTTTCTTTTGTTTGTGGTCCGAACTGTTCACTCGGTGGTTAGCTGACCTTCGCGACGAAGGTACCTGGGTTCGTGGAGGCTCAAGTCCCAAACACAATCAACGTAATACCTGCACATGGATAGTTATAGCGACAACCAGTTTAACAACACGGCACTAACCCAGCGGTCCGACTACAACGACTATAGACTTAACACCGTTCCTTTGTTCATTTTGGTTGTTTTAGCCTTCAAAAAATAATGCTGCTGTTGTTGGTAAAGTGTAATTAAAATGGGGGAAAATAGTATCAACATAATAAAATCGATAATAGCAAAGGTATTGCAAAATTAAATGCACCAAAATATTTTTTTTCACCTTTGGAAATTAGACAGTGACGTTTATAGCTTAACTTCATCCTACGGATACAATAAACAAAATAAAATAATATTCAGCACAATCTAGTCAACTGGCATATTTTCTTATTCATTAAATAAAATTCTCAAATGATGATGTAGTAGAACTTTAAGAGCTTCTGGTTGGCCAGAAACATATCACGGTTTTAGCAAAAACCACAGAATTAAGCAAGAGTTAAAGTGAGAGCTACTGTACTTAAACACTAATAGCGGACTTAAGTAAATGCTTAATACAGTGCACGATTGTAGCTAGTTAGATTGAATTTAATGTAGTTTGGTGCTATGTATTATACTGTGTTGTTAGTGGAATACTCATGTTAGTTGTGTCCAAGAGTTTAGGCATGGGTGCAAATTTGTACTGCCCAAACACCAGCCGGAACGTCTTTTAAAGTTTTGCCTACTTTTCACAAACTATCCATTGGGAACCGGATCCCAGACAATATTCATAATATTATTTTACTCTGGTGTGAAGTTTCTCAAACTAGTGTTATCTATACATCCAAAAACAGTTTTTAGTATTTAACTTCATTAATAAAACTTAAACTACTTACTGCGAAGAATACCACCGACAAATTGGACTTTGTAACTAGTACAGTGTCCAAGATATCGCGTTAACTATGGGTGCCTTTCATTGGTAACATCGGTATAAGAGTACATATTTACATGTCGTCATGTCATAGGTGCGAGAATCAAAATATTTTATTTAGTGTAAACACTACTACTGTTTGAATAAAAATATATAAAGCTCGGGTGAATTTTGCCAGACCATAAAGCCCTTATTCCCACTGAAACTTATAAAAATTTTTAAGAACAAATTGTGATTTTGCCAACATTATGTAAATTTAAAAAAAATGCACGCAGAAATATTAAATATTGAATCAAGACTGAAATTATAAATAATCTTTAATATATAAATAAAAATAATACGAAACTTTTGGCATTTAGGAGAATTTATTTCACAATTTTTGAGTTTCTTACATTGATCCCAAAACCTTATCACCAAAATTTTTGTAACTTTAAATGGCTCGAAAATTAAGTGATGAACTTCATGAAGTCAAACTGGCTTGCTTGATAATATTGTAAATGCTATAACTATAAATATATTAGGTATACGTGTATTATAAAATTGAATACATTGTATTGTAATCAATTTATAGAAACCAACGGCAGCTTAGAAAGCTGACCGAAATAAAATTTGGGATAAAATAACGTTTCTATAATAGAATATGCGAGGCAACAAGACAGGACAACTCGCCAGTCAGTCGACGCGCTCGCCTGCGGGTGTGGCACCGTCCATTGCTATTACACGCTTAATGCAATTAGCAGTGGCGCCTAGTTATCCCCCTTTCAGTGAGAAGTCTCTTGGGCTCTGGAAGGTTCGGCACGTTCCCAGAGCCCCATCTGCGTGAAGTGGCGTAACTAGTACGACATTGTTCTGGAAGCTTTGTAGTTCCAGCCCACCAATATAAATGCATGTAACATTTCTCCGACACTGCTGCGACCCGTCGTCGCAGAATGTAAATGTATGAGCTTCAGTTAACGTGAGAGACGTTTGTGTACTCTCAGTACGTGTTGGCGCAACGTTCAGAGGAATGATCCAAAGATATTTTTTTTTGGGCTGAGCCAGGGCCGCGTCTAGGGGGGGGGGGGGGGGCAAAAGGGGCATTTGCCCCGGGCCTAACATTCAAGGGGGCCTCAAATTTTATCAAAAAACTATATCATTATTTAAAGTGAATTCCTATTTTATATCTGGCGTAATAATAACTTGTCTTTAAATTTAGATACCTATTTATTTAGTTTTGTAAAGCATGATTTCACAATAAAACCACTCCGTGCTGTAATTTGTATGGTTTTATTTATAACTACTGAGTAAGTCACCGACATCGATGCCGGTCCATGAACCTCCTCAAACACTAGAACCATGTGATTGTGATGGTAAGTTGCCTTTGACTTTACCACTTTCAAGCTCTGATAAAGTTAAAGAAAACACAAAAGTAACTAAAATAGATAATTGTAATCTCATTAACACAACTCCAGAAATTACCATAACTTCTAGAAACTGTGCTAGGACTGAAAGAAGTGTAGTTTGATAGTGCAGTGTTAATAGAAGAAATCCAGCAGGATCCTGCTGCATGGCCTGGAAATATCACTGACGAAATGATTAGTTATTGTGTTGATAAGGGGCCGGACTGTTTTAGTAATAATCATGGAGACTACACAGCTTCTGCTAGGCAACATCCAAAATGTACTCGTAAACTAACATCATCTGCATTTGTGAGAGTTCTTGAAAATGGAGAGCGACAGGAGAGAAAATGGTTATTGTACTCTAAATGTACGGGAAATGTGTTTTGCTTTGCGTGCAAACTTTTCAGTAATTGTAAACTATCAAAATTTGTAAATGGTTTTTCTAATTGGAAGAAAAAAAAGAAGAAAAGTTGAGGGAGCATGAAAACAGTATTGAACACAAAGCATGTTCTTTAAAATGGGTTTCAAGAAAAAAATAAGAAAATGTCAAATTCATCACATTTAGATGCACAAGTGACTGAGACAAATTACTGGAAGAATGTTATTGTTAGAGTAGTGGCAGTTGTAAAATGTTTGTGCAGTCGTGGTCTTCCTTTTCGTGGTATTAATCAGATGCTTGGATCACCTCGTAATGTTAATTACCTAGGAATTTCGGAACTCCTTGCTCAGTTTGATCCTTTTTTACAGGAACAATTAAGGATACATGGGAACAAAGGAAAAGGTCATGTATCGTATCTTTCTTCTGATATATGTAAAGAATTCATTGAGCTAATGGGCAACGATGTTTGGAAACACATGCTAAATGAGATTAGACAGGCTAAATATTATTCACTGATAGTTGATTCTACACCTGATGTTACCCATACAGATCAATTATCTTTTGTATTTAGATACTGCCTTAACTGTAACATTTTGGAAAAGTTTTTGTGTTTCATTCCATTTTACAGCCACACAGATAGAAATTTAAGTGAAGTTGTAACCTGTACTCTAAAAGACAACACCATTGATATGCAGGATTGCCGAGGTGAGAGCTATGATAATGCAGCCAACATGTCAGGAAAATACGAGGGCCTACAAGCGCACATTAAATCAATAAACAGCTCTGTGCTGTATGTTCCATGTGCAGCACATTCAGTAAACTTAGTAGGAAAAAAACAGCGTTGGTGAATATATTCATGCAACAAAACTGTTTCTGTGTTTAGAAAAGCTGTACTCATTTTTCGCTGCTTCCACTCACAGGTGATCAGTTCTTGAAAGAGTTATTTCGGAAAGCACAGGAAATAGCGGAAAGCCAAAAATCACTGTCAAGAGCTTGTCGGAAACAAGGTGGTCATGCAGAGAAGATGTATTGAAAACTCTCGTCATTCATTGTGATGAGATTTTCTGTGCATTTAATGATATGTTCAACGACAAAAATGAAACGCAAGTCACAAGGATGGAAGTGAACTCCCTCATGAAGGAAATACAATATTTAGAATTTGCTTTTATGGCCGTATTTTGGTACGACAGTATGGAAAGATTCGGTGCAGTAACCAAGCATCTACAGAAGCCTGGACTCGATGTCATAACTGGTCATCAACTGATGAATTCTTTGAAAGATTTTGTTTCCGATTTGCGAAATAGTTTTGATGAAATTGAAGTTAAAGCAACACAACTAAGCAACCATCTGTTACAAACTTTTGTAGATACTAGATCTTCCAAAAATAAAAAGTTTTTGGATGGAAAAGACGAACTTTCAACTGTTGTAACATCCCGCGAGAATGTCAGAATTTCCACATTTCTATGCATCGCTGATAAGCTCCGCATGGATCTGGAGAAGAGAGCTGCTTCCTACAAAGATATTGCCTCAACATTTGGGTTTCTTTGTAACTTAACTACAGCAAGTGAAGATGAACTCAAATCTAGTGCTACCGAGTTGGTCAGAAAATACAGAAAGGATCTGCAGCCTGTTATTACAAATGAATTATTACACTTATCATCATTTCTCAGAGAGCAACAAGTTGAAGACAGTGTTACATCATTCACTCCACAAAAGGTTTTGCAGCACTTATATAACAGTGATATAATTGATGTATTTCCAAATGTATCAATAGCACTGCGCTTGTATTTGACACTACCAATCACAAACTGTGAAAGTGAAAGATCATTTTCAATACGTCAGTTCTGAAGAATCAATTCCGATCTACCATGTCACAAGAGAGATGAAACACGTTAGCGGTGATTTCTACAGAACATGATATTGTGAACAACATTTCATTTGATGGACTCATTAACTTGTTTGCTGCTGAAAATGCAAGGAAGAAGTTTATTGCAAAGTGAGTTAAAAAATATGTAATTTTGATTGGTCGGGATCTGCAAGTCATAAAATTGTGTAAATATTTGAGAACGATTTAAGACTTTCGTAAATGACGCAGAGAAATATTGAGGGTGGGTGTTGGCTATGAAATATTACTCTATTTCAACTAGAAAATTTGTTGTTATACATTATTTTGTTTTCCCTGCATTGATATGTTTCATATTTCTGCGTATAGAGGCTGCATTTCATTATGGTACTTCTTGTCCTTTTTTATGTTAGTTATTACATACATACACGTCAATGCAAATATGAGTTTTTCATATCTGAAAATTATCACTACAATAAAAACAGGGGGGGGGGGGGCCTCCGAATATTGTTGCCCCAGGTCTCGCATTCTCATAAAACTGCCCTGGGCTGAGATCATTGGCTCGCCGATCGAAGAGCATCGTGGTGCAACTGGCCACATCTAAGAACAGCTGCGACGGGAGGACACGGCAGCGTGTTCTACTTTGTTCCGAGAGGCGCGGGGAATGCAGGGAAGCGACGTGACAAGGACCAGCGAGCGGCAAGGCCACCGGAGCGCTGTTCGTGCCGCACGGACGTAACTCCGCGGGTGCAAGTCGAGCCCTTCTCGGACAGGGGTGTCCAGTGTGAGTGCTCCTGCGCGCACCCCTGGTGGCCAGGCCCGGCTGAGGCGCTCGCGTGGTGTCGCCTGCAAGCACAATGGGGAGCCTAAGATGTACATCAAGTTCTGTCCCTGCCCGAACACACCCGAATATTCACCTTCGGCCAACCTCGGGTTTAGTTATATACATTTATATTTCTCTGTTTATTTTAATGTAGCTATACTAACCTAACTAACCGTCCATAGTGTTTTTTAAGTGTTTTAAAGTAGCTAACCTAACCGACCTCTTTTAATATTTGAATTCATTTTTTCCTGCGCAAAAATAAAACAAATCCCGAGGTTGGCCGAAGGTGAATATTCGGGCGTGTTCGGGCAGGGACAGAAATTGATGGACATCTTAGGCTTCTCTAGCACAATGCTGTGGATAGGCGCCAGGTGTTGATCCAGGCGGAAAGGGGGGGGGGGGGGGGGTGTGCGTAACATCCTAACTCTCGGTATACGGTATTTGGTGGGCGTAATTTCGCGAATACGAAGGAAGACGCATGGAAATCTGTAACCACGGTGCTGCCATCATTAAAAGATGGCGCGAACCATTGTTTACAAAGCCAAAGGTAAACTTTAGGTTATTAAGTGTTTAGTGGAATTTTTTAACAAGATGGGCATTATTTTAAAACAATTCTGTGTTGAAAATCAGTTCCAAATCCGGGAGTTTTTTTAAAAATTTTTTTAACTTTTGACGAAGTCGTTTCATTATATATATAGATGATTTAAAATTTCACTTTGCAAATCGAATTATCGATAGTCGATGTAGCTACTCCGGCAGCGAATTCTCGCGGAAACTTCGTGTGATTTGCGTCCAGAAAACAAAACCTGCGCTTCATGTCCGAGTTTCGTATGAGAAGTATGTTTGCAACATGAGAATCCAAGTGTTTTCTCGTTACCGATGTTAGATGTACCCTTCACTGTTTTGGTTTTATAAATTCTTTCATTTAGCGGAAAGAGACAACAGACGGCATGAGCCAAGAAATACAATAACATATAGAGTAAATAAATAAACACTAGACTTACGCACAGCTGAAATTCCAGACGTTGCTTGTTCTTTGTCTCTTCTTGGAAAACAGGACAAGTGAATTTCCAAGGATCATCCTTGTAAAATTACAAAAAATATTTTTACAGTGTTGGACTGCTACATGTACATGACGACCACTGTTTCCACATTCGTAACACACGGCTTCTTAACGATATTAACAATAACTATTTAATTTGTAATATAATTATTAACTATTATAAGTTTTAATATTTTTAATCTTACTTTTTTATTTTAAGATTATAGATTAGTGTCTATTGACAGTATTATCAGCTTTGCAGTAACTGACAAAAAAAATTCGATTCTAAGCACAACTTATTACTTCACAGGATAAAATATTTGTAGCTGTCCGTCACTTTTCATAAAAAGATATTCCATAAAATTATTCGCTATGCTCAATATATTAAATAATATATATTTTATAAAAAATTGTTGAAAAAAACAGTTGAAAACAAAATGGCGTCTATCGATTGCCACTCCTTTCAAAGAAATAATAATGAATTTTGTAATATGACGCTCTTTATGAGTAGTATAGGATAGCCGGTCCGAAAACATGGCGCTGGCGCGTGGATTGTGATTGTCGGTCCGCCATCTTGGATTGTGACGTCACGGCGGCCATCTTGGATGACCTTGACCTTGACCTTTGACCTTGACCTTGACCCCGGCGGCCATCTTGGATCCGCCATCTTGGATCCGCCATCTTGGATGCATCGTAACAGGACACAACGTAACGGGACACAACGTAACGGGACACAACGTAACGGGACACAACGTAACGGGACAAGTAGATCACGGAGGCCATCTTGGATCCGACATATTTAAATCGAGCGCCCCACTCATTATGATGAAATTTTCATCTCTGTCGCCATATTGATTTTTTTATGTTCCACTGGAGGCCGCCATCTTGGATACCGACGACTCTGTTTCAGCTGTTTGTTCCTAGATAGCGCCAGCGTCGCTTTTGATTTTTTTTATGTTCCACTGGAGGCCGCCATCTTGGATACCGACGACTCTGTTTCAGCTGTTTGTTCCTAGATAGCGCCAGCGTCGCTCTTGATTTTTTTTCTGTTCCACTGGAGGCCGCCATCTTGGATACAGTCGACTTTGTTTCAGTTGTTTGTTCCTAGATAGCACCATCGTCGCTCTTGATTTTTTTTCTGTTCCACTGGAGGTCGCCATCTTGGATACCGACAACTTTGTTTCCGTCGTTTGTTCCTAGAGAGCGACAGCGTCGCTCTGTCTCATCACATAAGGTCGATGTTCCATTACCTACCAGAGCTATTATGATCCTTATCGACATATTAAATTTATTTTTTTATGAAAAATATATTGGAAGCGCTGTGATTCGAACCATCACAGCTCTGATCTCTAGGTTGGAAAACATACGCCTTTAACCGCTCGGCTATCGAGACATTTACCAGACTGAAAATTAAATAAGGTATATAAAAAAAATAACATGCATATTTGGACTTGTAATTTTTTTAATTTAAAGTAATAATAGCACCACCTGTTCGAGACAGAACCACCATCTTGTATTAAGACGTAACTGTTGCAATTATCGTTATGGTCGCCATCTTGAAAATCCGTAATTCTTATGTTAGAAAATCGGGAAAAATTTCAAAAATCATTAAAAAAATTAATCAACCTAATTAAATAATAAAAAAATCCTTAAAACCACCGTTGCACTTTTCGTGACGACCGCCATCTTGAAATCACCCGCTGGAGATCATCATCTTGTTTTCGACCGCTAGAGTGTGCTGATACCATGTTAGTATAAGTATCTAGTCACCACACATTTGTCCTTGACCTTGAACTTTGTCCTTGACCTTGAACTTTTACCTTGACCTTGAAATTTGCCCTTGACCTTGAAATTTGACCTTGGCCTTGAAATTTGACTTTGTCCTTTAAATTTGACTTTGTCCTTGTCGTCCATCACGGATCCGTCATTTTATGTTCAGTACATGCTACCAGGAGCTACCACCTGTCGGAGTACACCATCTTGTGTGTGTACTTGTATTATAGAGTACATTTCCATCTGGATGATTTTATTCTAACCCGCAACAGTGCAGTAATCATTTATTACCGAGGTTCCCCCGCCATCTTGAAATTCGGCAGCCATCTTGAAATCATGTAATAATGTAGCTAGAAAAGCGGAAAAAATCCAAAATTCATCAAAAAAATCACTCATTAACTTACATATCGATTTGATCCGCTCCAGTCCTTGGTTCGATCCCTGAATGATGCAATAATGTTTAATTTTATGAAAAAAATAATAATAATTTCAATAAACCATGTTCAAAATTCTTAAGAGACTTTAAATCCTCTACTACCATCATCCTATCCGACATCAAGACCATCATCTTGGAATTTTCGTAATAATTTAACTAAAAATTCAGGAAAAAGTTAAAAATTTATAAAATAAATTTGCAAACAATATACTGATTAATTAGGTCGTCTAGGGTCCTTGGCACGATTCTGGACGAAGCTAAAATAAATTTAATTTAAATACCAGAAAAGCGTTCGGTTAGAGAAATAAAACACCACAAAGTCTTTTAAAAACATAATATTTATTACACAATTTCTATCCTACTACAGAATCACTTGCAAAAGCCAGCAAACTTATAAACATTTAGCTTTGCATAGACGTGCAACGACTACTTCTTAGCTCCAAATGCTCCAGCAGCTTTAAATGCTCCAACAGCCTCCAAATGCTCCAACAGCCTCCAAATGGCTCCAACAGCTCCAAATGCTCCAACTACCTTTTCTTTCAACAGCTCCAATGATATTGGGCTACAATGCTACGAGTCTAAGAGACTACGAGGCTACAAGGCTACGAGTCTAAGAGGATCTAGCTGGTTCCGAGTTATACATGGCTGAGAGACTGCATGACTAAAAGACCGTATGACTACGAAACTACATGTCTATGAAGCTACATGGATACAAGTCTACTCGGCTCCAACACGCAATGTACACACAGTACACACAGGAAACTGAACGTACACACAGTACACACAGGAAACGGAACGTACACACAGTACACACAGGAAATCGGAACGTACACACAGGAAACGGAACGTACACACAGTACACACAGGAGACGGAACGTACACACAGGAAACGGAACGTACACACAGTACACACAGGAAACGTAACGTACACACAGGAAAACGAAATGTACAAACAGGAAAACGAAATGTACAAACAGGAAAACGAAATGTACAAACAGGAAAACGAAATGTACAAACAGGAAAACGAAATGTACAAACAGGAAAACGAAATGCACAAACAGGAAAACGAAATGTACAAACAGGAAAACGAAATGTACACACAGGAAAACGAAATGTACAAACAGGAAAACGAAATGTACAAACAGGAAAACGAAATGTACAAACAGGAAAACGAAATGTACACACAGTAAAACGAAATGTACAAACAGGAAAACGAAATGTACAAACAGGAAAACGAAATGTACAAACAGGAAAACGAAATGTACAAACAGGAAAACGAAATGTACACACAGGAAAACGGAATGTACACACAGGAAATCGGAACGTACACACAGTACACACAGGAAACGGAATGATCACACATACAGTAGAGGAAACACAGGTTTATTTGGAAATCAGGATACAAGAAATAAATCATACTTTTTTAAAATATAAATAATTCATTTTATTTTTCATTAGTACACACATGACAGTTAATCAAATGATTATTGTATGTAGCCAGCGTTCCGAAGTTCTTTAAGTATGGTCGATACTTCCACGATATGCGAGTAGTTCCCTCTACGAACAGATGCCACCATCACTCTTAGCCGGACAACCAATATTTTTGGATCTTTCCATGATGTGGAATCAATCTCTTCTGCCACCATCTTCATTGTATGTTTATTATAAATATTATGATCTCTGGTGTCTTCCGTTTTAACACCATCCTCACGGTTACTTTCATCATCTAGCCAGCGATCATCACAAGCTTGATCAGATTTATTTATTATAACACGACGTTTCCATCGCTTCGGTCTCAGGGCACCACCACATTCTTCGATCTTGTCAGCTTTAGGTTCTGCATCACAGTCTATGCCTTGTAAACAGCCTCAGAGTCACTGTAGCAATCACCGTAGAAGACAACGTCTTCACCCAGATTACTGCAAGAACTCAATATCGTTGATGTCGAAGTGTCTTCATCGTCTGTATGCTTCCTTTTCAGGAGTCCACCATTTATACAAAGTATGGAGGATCTGCTAAATATAGGCTTGAATGTATTCTCACTTTTCACAGTGTTGATACCTTCATTAGTTTCAGTCTTCCCGATACCATCAACATCCTTCAATATTTTTTTCTCGTCACGATCGGCGTGCTAAGGCTTCCATCTTTTCTATATTAATAATATTATTTGTCTTAAAATCTCCGCGTCCATGTCACTATCACAGATGTAAATCATCATCATAGCTGTCATCAATATTATCATGAGTTGCATCAATATCACTCATTTTATGATATCGTTTCCACATTTCAGTTGTCAGAGATGTACCACAATCTATGATCTTGTGAGCTCCATTCTCATTTTCTGTAAAAGCCTATCAGTCCAGTTTTATTATTTTATCCTTCAACCCATCATCGCAAACTCAATTAAATCATCTTAGTATATAGAAAAAAAATCATCAAAGTTCCTTTCATTTAATCATAGGAACCGCATCATCCTTTCCACCTATAGTTTAGTTTGAGCCAAAGAGTCTTTCATTATATATACCATGCAGTGTTCTTCAAGAGATGTGGTATACTAACAGTTCTACATACAAAACCATCCTATCAATAATTTGTTTACACATAAAAAAAAAACCTTCACGCTATTTTTTCGTGTTTTACTAAATTATCTCTTCGTCTAAAATAATTACCACACATAGTAATTTCTACAAAGGACACTTTGTCCAAGTCATTTTAACCATCATCTGTCTGAAAACAACCATGTCCCATCTATATCACAAAGTAAACGAGGGTTAGTGGAGATAGGTCAAACAAGTGCTAGTCACTCATAGGGTAAGAACCATGTGTTCGATACATATCTCAGTCAATGTAGCATCTATGTATTTTTCTTACCTCATGTAGAAAAATATCTTACAATGCATACGAATTTAAACTTATTCACGTGCGACCAGTCAAAAGTACATAAATTCAAGCACGTCAACCTCAAAAAAAAAAAAAATTCTCAAGGATAGAGACAGAGACTACACGATCGAGACACGCCTACCGTCACCCGCAAATGAACATTGACCCCTCGCGCGGGAGTTGCAATCTAGCAGAATACTGCGGCAGTCATATTTTTGCTCAAGACATGCATACATCACGTCGCTAGCCTTCCAACCCATTTCACGTAAAACTCCAGTGAAATCGTAATCCAGCATACGTAAAGTACTTGCTGGAACCACTTCAAAGTATACATCACTGAACCAGAGCAGAAAATCAGCCTACGAATGTATATCTTGCTACCTACAAAAATAAATGTAAAGCACATATACGAGAGGAGTCGATTCCTACATACCATACTCAATACTCTGATAATTATAAGCAGCAAAATATTTTAAATCAAGACCTTAGCCAGTATACATTCATTTTCCCATGTTGTAAAAATTCATGTTAGTAATCAGCAACGGAGTGAGCTACTTGGACGAAGAACAGCTTTCCAAGTATCCAGAATCTTACTGATACAGACCATCCAGTGCACCAGCATACCCCGAAGTGTGGTCAATTGATAAACATTCTTTAATTTTTTAATATCACCTCCGTAGTGTACACCAATATATGACAGGTTACGATTTAAGACCATAAATTTCCCACAAGTCTATTAGTTTTATTTCGGGGAGTAATAAATTATTTCTCAAACATAATAAATCAAGTTCCTATCAGATTTGCTCTAATGTTACGGCATTACCTGTACCAGCACATTACCAAAACATCTCCCATAAAAATCTTAAGAATGCAGATGACATACACAGTCAAAAATAATTTAACAAAAAAAAAACAGTCTTCAGCATTATTGATAAAAAAAGAATACACACAAACAAGTCAAAACGGACATTTCAAATCCAACCTAAATTACGTGACACATGTAGTTTATTGAATTAAGATAAACGATGCAGGTTAGGGAAAAATATATAAAAAATTCTTTAATTCTATAATTTATTTAAAATTTTACATTTATACACATTAAAATCTGACACTGTATATATTTTTTACATTTCTCAGTCCATGCGACATTCAACATTATTAAAATAAATTATTATAGTTCGTATTAAGAGTGAAAAAATACAAATAATTCATACAGATCACGTTACATCAGATCAGGAGTGTAACACCTTAGAGGGCCAGAAATTATGCTAGAAAACCGTCTTTACAAAATTGTTAATGTTTTTTCAAGTAAAATTTTCGTGTAACCTGTACACCGCACTTCTCACACAGAAATTTTACACGGTCAAGATTTCTTCTGCAGCCATGCCTTTCATGGATGCGTGTACTTCGTAGTCGTTCAAATCGTTTACCACAGTAGCGGCACTGATACAGATACTCATCACAATTACCATCGCTTCCCCGATGTACAACTTGCAAATTAACTTTGCTTTTACAATGCCTAATCAAATTACTTTTGTTTGTGAAATGTACACCACATGGCTCACACGGAAATTTCATCGATTAACGTTTCTTCTACAGACATGATTTTCATTTCTTCTTGCATGTTGTCGGTATTTAAAACTTTTGCTACAGTACGTACACAGATGTCTCGTCGTTAGACCGTTAGTCACCGACGGCTCGGAAAGTATATTACTTTCAATGTGCACTGCTGTTGTAGGCGACGAAGTCCCGTATGTTGCATGAGCTGGAGATTTCCCAGTCGACATTAACAGATCATCTGTACTGGATGCCAAAGAATCTGAAGTATACACGACTGATGCAGAAGCTGGGAATTGCTCACAAAATGTTTTATTTACGAAATGCGGTGTATTTGCAGGTATCGGAGTCTCCTCTGCGTTCGATAATGAACACATTGAAGTCTCTTGTAGTGAAGAGACAGTAGATACAGCCATACATCGGGATCTCTGGAGATGGTAGCTTCGTTACTATCGGAATCTCTGGAGCTTCCCTCATCGTTGTCATAGGGATCTGCTTCGTCATCATCGCCTCCGTCGTCAGGGACCCCGGTGAAGACGTGAGACCCTCCGTCAAGATCTCTGCAGTCGTTGACCCCGCCACCATTGGGATTTGTACCGATTTCAACGTTGCTACAATTGAGTTCGGATACACATCAATATTCATATACCAGACTTATATGCAGCCAAAGACTCGCTTAAATAACAGTGTCCGCTTGTATAATACGCAAGTCAATACATCATCCATTGTTATTACTTAAAAAAATTAGGAATTTCAAGGAATGAGAATTTAAATTATATATACAATCAACTAATCACACATCCTACATACACGGTTAATTTAGACTTAATAGAGGAGCAAGAGTCTGTAATCAATGGAACTTTCAGAATCCAAACAAAATTTAAACTACTCAAATGTAAATTTTATTATGTAGAGCTACACATAACATCCAACTGACTCCAAATGACTACAACACATGACTAAAATAATTTATACGATACCAGGCTAGGTCCAAAGTCAATTTTTTTGTACCTCTCATCTACAGTTCAGGGGAGCTTCAGTGCTGATATAGCTACAGCCAAGACATGCTCAGTACCACACATCTTCAAAATCCTATCCCTTCAAAGTCGATCCTTGTTAAGCCTTACGACAAAAGTCTCCGAAACAAGAGACCTACTCTATAATTTTACTAGACATTTTTAACCTTTCATAGCACACATCGATAAATATCTTCGTAAATATCCCAAAATATTATCAGACCACTAGCATTTGATTTATGCACATACTGTGGGTCACCAGCGTATTCATCAACACATGACCATTCAACATTAAGCTCCCCACTTACTTCCATCAGTCTACTAGGCTCCACGCAGCACACATAAACTAAAAGAAGTCAATTAACAACCTATTATTTATTTACATTCGAATATTTAACAGCATACCGTCGACTAGTAAAATAATCCTGTCAGTGAACATGTCAGCAAAGTCTACATTTATATAGAACCAGGAATCCATTGAACATTCAGAACCTAGCTACACATACACAGTGCTGGATGCAAGTTAATTCTACACTTATTTATCATCACTGACACTCATATTACATCATAGGCACTTGAGTCAACACTCATTTTCCATCATTAACATGCACACAAATGCAAATTAACCACCATCGACACTCAATGCAACCAACCACTTTCCATAATCTAATCTCAATTCGGCACTCATTTTCCATCATCAACACTCAATTCAACACTCACTTTTCATCATCGACACTCAATTCAACACTCACTTTCCATCATCAACACGCATTTTCCATAGTCGACACTCAATTCGACACTCATTTTCCATAATCGACACTCAATTCGACACTCATTTTCCTTAATCGACACTCAATTCATCACTCATTTTCCATAATCGACACTCAATTTCCATCATCGTCACCCAATTCGACACTTATTTTCCATCATCGACACTCAATTCTACACTCATTTTCCAACAACTACACTCAATTCAACACTCATTTTCCATCATAGACACTCAATTCGACACTCAATTTCCATCATCGACACTCAATTTGACACTCAATTTCCATCATCGACACTCAATTCGACACTCATTTTCCATCGATGACACTCAATTCAACACTCATTTTCCGTCATCGATACTTAATTCTACATACTCTTTCCTTCTTCGACACTAATTTTCCATCATCTACATACAGTAAAATGGAAACTTTCCACACACACACACACACACACACACAGATACATATATAAATATATTCATACTCAACTCAATTCTTTAAAGTAGCATACACATGAACTTTATTAGGACATGAATAACGACACATTTTAATAACAATTTTTAAAATTATATTTATATCAAAAATACAAAAGTATAAAAATCCGTCAGTCAATACACATTACTAACTTATTATATATACCCTGAAATTCTAAGTTCATCAAGAATAGCCCACGTTTCTTTGATAACTGATACAATTTCGTAATTTTGCGAAACAAGTAAAAGTCGCAACCTGTTCGTTAACACGTTCGAGTCTTTCCACGATATATAATCAATTTCACTTGATGACACCATCTTCTTCGAATGTTTGCTGAACATATTCTGAAAATCGTTGTAATAATGATTATGATAATTTGTATCATCATCATAATCGATGCTATCCACATCTTTATCAAACACACTGACATCTTCATCTTGCATATCCCAGTATTTCGAATTTTTTGACATTGGAGTACCATCATTGGCAACAAGCTTACTTGCTAATTTTCCAAAAAAATATTCCAAAGTCCGTAGAAGTCTACTTTAGGACGCTTTGACACTTTTTCTGGAGATGTTACTTTCATTATCTTCTACCTTACTTATATCTCCAACACCATTTAAGCTATATACTTTCTCAAGACCTGGAGAGATTTTAACACAATCGCTTTTAAGACTAGGTCGATCAATTTCATTGTAAGACATACTGTCCCCGAGCATATCGTCTCCATCTTCGTACTTTATCTCCTGAACGAGCTTGGCTTTACAAGTTTTATAGTGTCTTTTTAAATTCTCTCTTCGTGTCATCCGCCTACCACACTTGTCACAACTTAGTATTTGACGGAATGGACTTTTAAAACAATCGGTCTTTTCATGTCTACGAGCATTATAGCTTTTATCAAAGTATTTGCTACAGTATGTACAATGTCCTTCAGATCGAGATCGATATTTGAGTATCGTACTTTCACTAGACTGTATGTACTCCATAATGGTTGAATAGCCACTAAAAGTATTATTTAGGTACTTCGTATTTTTATGTATGAACATTCATTAATTATTTACGAAAAAAGATTTTTTTTTTCTCATTTTGACTAAAAAACTCATGTTCCACGTAGTTTTACTACCCACCTTCATATTTCCTCATATATTATGTTGTAAAAGCATCCAAAGTTGGTTGTAGGTTACGGAATGCTCACTCACGATCTCTTGAAAAAGGTGTGCCTCCCTAGATCTCAAGAGGAAGAACATTGACCTTATTTAAAAATTAGTGAATAATATCATGACCTAGCAAGAATCACAAGGTAATCTATTCACATATTAGCAACCATCATGTATTAGTTGTCTGTATATGCAGTCTCTGTTGTCTGTATAAGTAGACAATGTTTTGTGTGGGATGCGGGATGCTCCCTAACGATCGCAACAGAAGGAGGACTTCGCTAGAACCCAAGGGGAAGGGAAATCTTCGTGTGTGATAGCTTTTTCCATTTGTTTCAAGGCATAGTAATCGTCTGATTAATGAACTTTGGTTTTTGTGTGATTTCCACCTGTTAAAATTATTTTTTAAGTGTTGATTTGATAATATGACTTCGGAAATTTACACGAAACTCTGAATAAAATTACCTGTCTTAGACACCAAGGACAGTACAGTTTGTCTTTCATGTTAATGCTTCTCAGATGTCTCAAAGCATATTATTTGTCTGAGTAAAGTTATTATTTTTTTTAATCCACCTGATAACAATATTGTAAGTGCTGATTTATTGACAGAATTTCACTGATTAAATTTAACTCTGAATAGAAATAACATGAGTCAGTAAGTAAAAAATTCTTCATGCAGAGATAGATCTCGCGCAAATAATCAGGAGCACACGGCGAAATCCATCAGATGTCTAGCCAGGAATAATCAGAAACACTTGGAGAAAGCCATCAATATAATATCAAGATTAATCAGAAGCACTCGGAGAAATCCATCTGATGTCTTGTTAGGTATAATCAGAAGCACACGGAGAAAACCACCATAATATTGTCAAGAATAATCGGAAGCTCACGGAGAAAACCATCAGGGAGGATGTCGTTTATAAACATCATAAATTACCAATTTTTTTAAAAAGTCCAAATTTAATCCTGCTTAAGCAAAGAGTTCACAAGCCCGCTTGTGAACTCTTTGCTTAAGCAACATGAGAGTTCTAGCACAAGCCAGCTTGTGAACTCTTTGCTTAAGCAACATGAGAGTTCTAGCACAAGCCCGCTTGTGAACTCTTTGCTTAAGCAACATGAGAGTTCTAGCACAAGCCAGCTTGTGAACTCTTTGCTTAAGCAACATGTGAGTTCTAGCACAAGCCCGCTTGTGAACTCTTTGCTTAAGCAACATGAGAGTTCTAGCACAAGCCCGCTTGTGAACTCTTTGCTTAAGCAACATGAGAGTTCTAGCACAAGCCCGCTTGTGAACTCTTTGCTTAAGCAACATGAGAGTTCTAGCACAAGCCAGCTTGTGAACTCTTTGCTTAAGCAACATGAGAGTTCTAGCACAAGCCCGCTTGTGAACTCTTTGCTTAAGCAACATGAGAGTTCTAGCACAAGCCCGCTTGTGAACTCTTTGCTTAAGCAACATGAGAGTTCTAGCACAAGACCGCTTGTGAACTCTTTGCTTAAGCAGGATTAAATTTGGACTTTTTAAAAAAATTGGTAATTTATGATGTTTATAAACGACATCCTCCCTGATGGTTTTCTCCGTGAGCTTCCGATTATTCTTGACAATATTATGGTGGTTTTCTCCGTGTGCTTCTGATTATACCTAACAAGACATCAGATGGATTTCTCCGAGTGCTTCTGATTAATCTTGATATTATATTGATGGCTTTCTCCAAGTGTTTCTGATTATTCCTGGCTAGACATCTGATGGATTTCGCCGAGTGCTCCTGATTATTTGCGAGAGATCTATCTCTGCATGAAGAATTTTTTACTTACTGACTCATGTTATTTCTATTCAGAGTTAAATTTAATCAGTGAAATTCTGTCAATAAATCAGCACTTACAATATTGTTATCAGGTGGATTAAAAAAAATAATAACTTTACTCAGACAAATAATATGCTTTGAGACATCTGAGAAGCATTAACATGAAAGACAAACTGTACTGTCCTTGGTGTCTAAGACAGGTAATTTTATTCAGAGTTTCGTGTAAATTTCCGAAGTCATATTATCAAATCAACACTTAAAAAATAATTTTAACAGGTGGAAATCACACAAAAACCAAAGTTCATTAATCAGACGATTACTATGCCTTGAAACAAATGGAAAAAGCTATCACACACGAAGATTTCCCTTCCCCTTGAGTTCTAGCGAAGTCCTCCTTCTGTTGCGATCGTTAGAGAGCATCCCGCATCCCACACAAAACATTGTCTACTTATACAGACAACAGAGACTGCATATACAGACAACTGATACATGATGGTTGCTAATATGTGAATAGATTATCTTGTGATTCTTGCTAGGTCATGATATTATTCACTAATTTTTAAATAAGGTCAATGTTCTTCCTCTTGAGATCTAGGGAGGCACACCTTTTTCAAGAGATCGTGAGTGAGCATTCCGTAACCTACAACCAACTTTGGATGCTTTTACAACATAATATATGAGGAAATATGAAGGTGGGTAGTAAAACTACGTGGAACATGAGTTTTTTAGTCAAAATGAGAAAAAAAAAAATCTTTTTTCGTAAATAATTAATGAATGTTCATACATAAAAATACGAAGTACCTAAATAATACTTTTAGTGGCTATTCAACCATTATGGAGTACATACAGTCTAGTGAAAGTACGATACTCAAATATCGATCTCGATCTGAAGGACATTGTACATACTGTAGCAAATACTTTGATAAAAGCTATAATGCTCGTAGACATGAAAAGACCGATTGTTTTAAAAGTCCATTCCGTCAAATACTAAGTTGTGACAAGTGTGGTAGGCGGATGACACGAAGAGAGAATTTAAAAAGACACTATAAAACTTGTAAAGCCAAGCTCGTTCAGGAGATAAAGTACGAAGATGGAGACGATATGCTCGGGGACAGTATGTCTTACAATGAAATTGATCGACCTAGTCTTAAAAGCGATTGTGTTAAAATCTCTCCAGGTCTTGAGAAAGTATATAGCTTAAATGGTGTTGGAGATATAAGTAAGGTAGAAGATAATGAAAGTAACATCTCCAGAAAAAGTGTCAAGGCGTCCTAAAGTAGACTTCTACGGACTTTGGAATATTTTTTTGGAAAATTAGTAAGTAAGCTTGTTGCCAATGATGGTACTCCAATGTCAAAAAATTCGAAATACTGGGATATGCAAGATGAAGATGTCAGTGTGTTTGATAAAGATGTGGATAGCATCGATTATGATGATGATACAAATTATCATAATCATTATTACAACGATTTTCAGAATATGTTCAGCAAACATTCGAAGAAGATGGTGTCATCAAGTGAAATTGATTATATATCGTGGAAAGACTCGAACGTGTTAACGAACAGGTTGCGACTTTTACTTGTTTCGCAAAATTACGAAATTGTATCAGTTATCAAAGAAACGTGGGCTATTCTTGATGAACTTAGAATTTCAGGGTATATATAATAAGTTAGTAATGTGTATTGACTGACGGATTTTTATACTTTTGTATTTTTGATATAAATATAATTTTAAAAATTGTTATTAAAATGTGTCGTTATTCATGTCCTAATAAAGTTCATGTGTATGCTACTTTAAAGAATTGAGTTGAGTATGAATATATTTATATATGTATCTGTGTGTGTGTGTGTGTGTGTGTGTGGAAAGTTTCCATTTTACTGTATGTAGATGATGGAAAATTAGTGTCGAAGAAGGAAAGAGTATGTAGAATTAAGTATCGATGACGGAAAATGAGTGTTGAATTGAGTGTCATCGATGGAAAATGAGTGTCGAATTGAGTGTCGATGATGGAAATTGAGTGTCAAATTGAGTGTCGATGATGGAAATTGAGTGTCGAATTGAGTGTCTATGATGGAAAATGAGTGTTGAATTGAGTGTAGTTGTTGGAAAATGAGTGTAGAATTGAGTGTCGATGATGGAAAATAAGTGTCGAATTGGGTGACGATGATGGAAATTGAGTGTCGATTATGGAAAATGAGTGATGAATTGAGTGTCGATTAAGGAAAATGAGTGTCGAATTGAGTGTCGATTATGGAAAATGAGTGTCGAATTGAGTGTCGACTATGGAAAATGCGTGTTGATGATGGAAAGTGAGTGTTGAATTGAGTGTCGATGATGAAAAGTGAGTGTTGAATTGAGTGTTGATGATGGAAAATGAGTGCCGAATTGAGATTAGATTATGGAAAGTGGTTGGTTGCATTGAGTGTCGATGGTGGTTAATTTGCATTTGTGTGCATGTTAATGATGGAAAATGAGTGTTGACTCAAGTGCCTATGATGTAATATGAGTGTCAGTGATGATAAATAAGTGTAGAATTAACTTGCATCCAGCACTGTGTATGTGTAGCTAGGTTCTGAATGTTCAATGGATTCCTGGTTCTATATAAATGTAGACTTTGCTGACATGTTCACTGACAGGATTATTTTACTAGTCGACGGTATGCTGTTAAATATTCGAATGTAAATAAATAATAGGTTGTTAATTGACTTCTTTTAGTTTATGTGTGCTGCGTGGAGCCTAGTAGACTGATGGAAGTAAGTGGGGAGCTTAATGTTGAATGGTCATGTGTTGATGAATACGCTGGTGACCCACAGTATGTGCATAAATCAAATGCTAGTGGTCTGATAATATTTTGGGATATTTACGAAGATATTTATCGATGTGTGCTATGAAAGGTTAAAAATGTCTAGTAAAATTATAGAGTAGGTCTCTTGTTTCGGAGACTTTTGTCGTAAGGCTTAACAAGGATCGACTTTGAAGGGATAGGATTTTGAAGATGTGTGGTACTGAGCATGTCTTGGCTGTAGCTATATCAGCACTGAAGCTCCCCTGAACTGTAGATGAGAGGTACAAAAAAATTGACTTTGGACCTAGCCTGGTATCGTATAAATTATTTTAGTCATGTGTTGTAGTCATTTGGAGTCAGTTGGATGTTATGTGTAGCTCTACATAATAAAATTTACATTTGAGTAGTTTAAATTTTGTTTGGATTCTGAAAGTTCCATTGATTACAGACTCTTGCTCCTCTATTAAGTCTAAATTAACCGTGTATGTAGGATGTGTGATTAGTTGATTGTATATATAATTTAAATTCTCATTCCTTGAAATTCCTAATTTTTTTAAGTAATAACAATGGATGATGTATTGACTTGCGTATTATACAAGCGGACACTGTTATTTAAGCGAGTCTTTGGCTGCATATAAGTCTGGTATATGAATATTGATGTGTATCCGAACTCAATTGTAGCAACGTTGAAATCGGTACAAATCCCAATGGTGGCGGGGTCAACGACTGCAGAGATCTTGACGGAGGGTCTCACGTCTTCACCGGGGTCCCTGACGACGGAGGCGATGATGACGAAGCAGATCCCTATGACAACGATGAGGGAAGCTCCAGAGATTCCGATAGTAACGAAGCTACCATCTCCAGAGATCCCGATGTATGGCTGTATCTACTGTCTCTTCACTACAAGAGACTTCAATGTGTTCATTATCGAACGCAGAGGAGACTCCGATACCTGCAAATACACCGCATTTCGTAAATAAAACATTTTGTGAGCAATTCCCAGCTTCTGCATCAGTCGTGTATACTTCAGATTCTTTGGCATCCAGTACAGATGATCTGTTAATGTCGACTGGGAAATCTCCAGCTCATGCAACATACGGGACTTCGTCGCCTACAACAGCAGTGCACATTGAAAGTAATATACTTTCCGAGCCGTCGGTGACTAACGGTCTAACGACGAGACATCTGTGTACGTACTGTAGCAAAAGTTTTAAATACCGACAACATGCAAGAAGAAATGAAAATCATGTCTGTAGAAGAAACGTTAATCGATGAAATTTCCGTGTGAGCCATGTGGTGTACATTTCACAAACAAAAGTAATTTGATTAGGCATTGTAAAAGCAAAGTTAATTTGCAAGTTGTACATCGGGGAAGCGATGGTAATTGTGATGAGTATCTGTATCAGTGCCGCTACTGTGGTAAACGATTTGAACGACTACGAAGTACACGCATCCATGAAAGGCATGGCTGCAGAAGAAATCTTGACCGTGTAAAATTTCTGTGTGAGAAGTGCGGTGTACAGGTTACACGAAAATTTTACTTGAAAAAACATTAACAATTTTGTAAAGACGGTTTTCTAGCATAATTTCTGGCCCTCTAAGGTGTTACACTCCTGATCTGATGTAACGTGATCTGTATGAATTATTTGTATTTTTTCACTCTTAATACGAACTATAATAATTTATTTTAATAATGTTGAATGTCGCATGGACTGAGAAATGTAAAAAATATATACAGTGTCAGATTTTAATGTGTATAAATGTAAAATTTTAAATAAATTATAGAATTAAAGAATTTTTTATATATTTTTCCCTAACCTGCATCGTTTATCTTAATTCAATAAACTACATGTGTCACGTAATTTAGGTTGGATTTGAAATGTCCGTTTTGACTTGTTTGTGTGTATTCTTTTTTTATCAATAATGCTGAAGACTGTTTTTTTTTTGTTAAATTATTTTTGACTGTGTATGTCATCTGCATTCTTAAGATTTTTATGGGAGATGTTTTGGTAATGTGCTGGTACAGGTAATGCCGTAACATTAGAGCAAATCTGATAGGAACTTGATTTATTATGTTTGAGAAATAATTTATTACTCCCCGAAATAAAACTAATAGACTTGTGGGAAATTTATGGTCTTAAATCGTAACCTGTCATATATTGGTGTACACTACGGAGGTGATATTAAAAAATTAAAGAATGTTTATCAATTGACCACACTTCGGGGTATGCTGGTGCACTGGATGGTCTGTATCAGTAAGATTCTGGATACTTGGAAAGCTGTTCTTCGTCCAAGTAGCTCACTCCGTTGCTGATTACTAACATGAATTTTTACAACATGGGAAAATGAATGTATACTGGCTAAGGTCTTGATTTAAAATATTTTGCTGCTTATAATTATCAGAGTATTGAGTATGGTATGTAGGAATCGACTCCTCTCGTATATGTGCTTTACATTTATTTTTGTAGGTAGCAAGATATACATTCGTAGGCTGATTTTCTGCTCTGGTTCAGTGATGTATACTTTGAAGTGGTTCCAGCAAGTACTTTACGTATGCTGGATTACGATTTCACTGGAGTTTTACGTGAAATGGGTTGGAAGGCTAGCGACGTGATGTATGCATGTCTTGAGCAAAAATATGACTGCCGCAGTATTCTGCTAGCTTGCAACTCCCGCGCGAGGGGTCAATGTTCATTTGCGGGTGACGGTAGGCGTGTCTCGATCGTGTAGTCTCTGTCTCTATCCTTGAGAATTTTTTTTTTTTTTGAGGTTGACGTGCTTGAATTTATGTACTTTTGACTGGTCGCACGTGAATAAGTTTAAATTCGTATGCATTGTAAGATATTTTTCTACATGAGGTAAGAAAAATACATAGATGCTACATTGACTGAGATATGTATCGAACACATGGTTCTTACCCTATGAGTGACTAGCACTTGTTTGACCTATCTCCACTAACCCTCGTTTACTTTGTGATATAGATGGGACATGGTTGTTTTCAGACAGATGATGGTTAAAATGACTTGGACAAAGTGTCCTTTGTAGAAATTACTATGTGTGGTAATTATTTTAGACGAAGAGATAATTTAGTAAAACACGAAAAAATAGCGTGAAGGTTTTTTTTTTATGTGTAAACAAATTATTGATAGGATGGTTTTGTATGTAGAACTGTTAGTATACCACATCTCTTGAAGAACACTGCATGGTATATATAATGAAAGACTCTTTGGCTCAAACTAAACTATAGGTGGAAAGGATGATGCGGTTCCTATGATTAAATGAAAGGAACTTTGATGATTTTTTTTTCTATATACTAAGATGATTTAATTGAGTTTGCGATGATGGGTTGAAGGATAAAATAATAAAACTGGACTGATAGGCTTTTACAGAAAATGAGAATGGAGCTCACAAGATCATAGATTGTGGTACATCTCTGACAACTGAAATGTGGAAACGATATCATAAAATGAGTGATATTGATGCAACTCATGATAATATTGATGACAGCTATGATGATGATTTACATCTGTGATAGTGACATGGACGCGGAGATTTTAAGACAAATAATATTATTAATATAGAAAAGATGGAAGCCTTAGCACGCCGATCGTGACGAGAAAAAAATATTGAAGGATGTTGATGGTATCGGGAAGACTGAAACTAATGAAGGTATCAACACTGTGAAAAGTGAGAATACATTCAAGCCTATATTTAGCAGATCCTCCATACTTTGTATAAATGGTGGACTCCTGAAAAGGAAGCATACAGACGATGAAGACACTTCGACATCAACGATATTGAGTTCTTGCAGTAATCTGGGTGAAGACGTTGTCTTCTACGGTGATTGCTACAGTGACTCTGAGGCTGTTTACAAGGCATAGACTGTGATGCAGAACCTAAAGCTGACAAGATCGAAGAATGTGGTGGTGCCCTGAGACCGAAGCGATGGAAACGTCGTGTTATAATAAATAAATCTGATCAAGCTTGTGATGATCGCTGGCTAGATGATGAAAGTAACCGTGAGGATGGTGTTAAAACGGAAGACACCAGAGATCATAATATTTATAATAAACATACAATGAAGATGGTGGCAGAAGAGATTGATTCCACATCATGGAAAGATCCAAAAATATTGGTTGTCCGGCTAAGAGTGATGGTGGCATCTGTTCGTAGAGGGAACTACTCGCATATCGTGGAAGTATCGACCATACTTAAAGAACTTCGGAACGCTGGCTACATACAATAATCATTTGATTAACTGTCATGTGTGTACTAATGAAAAATAAAATGAATTATTTATATTTTAAAAAAGTATGATTTATTTCTTGTATCCTGATTTCCAAATAAACCTGTGTTTCCTCTACTGTATGTGTGATCATTCCGTTTCCTGTGTGTACTGTGTGTACGTTCCGATTTCCTGTGTGTACATTCCGTTTTCCTGTGTGTACATTTCGTTTTCCTGTTTGTACATTTCGTTTTCCTGTTTGTACATTTCGTTTTCCTGTTTGTACATTTCGTTTTCCTGTTTGTACATTTCGTTTTACTGTGTGTACATTTCGTTTTCCTGTTTGTACATTTCGTTTTCCTGTTTGTACATTTCGTTTTCCTGTTTGTACATTTCGTTTTCCTGTGTGTACATTTCGTTTTCCTGTTTGTACATTTCGTTTTCCTGTTTGTGCATTTCGTTTTCCTGTTTGTACATTTCGTTTTCCTGTTTGTACATTTCGTTTTCCTGTTTGTACATTTCGTTTTCCTGTTTGTACATTTCGTTTTCCTGTTTGTACATTTCGTTTTCCTGTGTGTACGTTACGTTTCCTGTGTGTACTGTGTGTACGTTCCGTTTCCTGTGTGTACGTTCCGTCTCCTGTGTGTACTGTGTGTACGTTCCGTTTCCTGTGTGTACGTTCCGATTTCCTGTGTGTACTGTGTGTACGTTCCGTTTCCTGTGTGTACTGTGTGTACGTTCAGTTTCCTGTGTGTACTGTGTGTACATTGCGTGTTGGAGCCGAGTAGACTTGTATCCATGTAGCTTCATAGACATGTAGTTTCGTAGTCATACGGTCTTTTAGTCATGCAGTCTCTCAGCCATGTATAACTCGGAACCAGCTAGATCCTCTTAGACTCGTAGCCTTGTAGCCTCGTAGTCTCTTAGACTCGTAGCATTGTAGCCCAATATCATTGGAGCTGTTGAAAGAAAAGGTAGTTGGAGCATTTGGAGCTGTTGGAGCCATTTGGAGGCTGTTGGAGCATTTGGAGGCTGTTGGAGCATTTAAAGCTGCTGGAGCATTTGGAGCTAAGAAGTAGTCGTTGCACGTCTATGCAAAGCTAAATGTTTATAAGTTTGCTGGCTTTTGCAAGTGATTCTGTAGTAGGATAGAAATTGTGTAATAAATATTATGTTTTTAAAAGACTTTGTGGTGTTTTATTTCTCTAACCGAACGCTTTTCTGGTATTTAAATTAAATTTATTTTAGCTTCGTCCAGAATCGTGCCAAGGACCCTAGACGACCTAATTAATCAGTATATTGTTTGCAAATTTATTTTATAAATTTTTAACTTTTTCCTGAATTTTTAGTTAAATTATTACGAAAATTCCAAGATGATGGTCTTGATGTCGGATAGGATGATGGTAGTAGAGGATTTAAAGTCTCTTAAGAATTTTGAACATGGTTTATTGAAATTATTATTATTTTTTTCATAAAATTAAACATTATTGCATCATTCAGGGATCGAACCAAGGACTGGAGCGGATCAAATCGATATGTAAGTTAATGAGTGATTTTTTTGATGAATTTTGGATTTTTTTCCGCTTTTCTAGCTACATTATTACATGATTTCAAGATGGCTGCCGAATTTCAAGATGGCGGGGGAACCTCGGTAATAAATGATTACTGCACTGTTGCGGGTTAGAATAAAATCATCCAGATGGAAATGTACTCTATAATACAAGTACACACACAAGATGGTGTACTCCGACAGGTGGTAGCTCCTGGTAGCATGTACTGAACATAAAATGACGGATCCGTGATGGACGACAAGGACAAAGTCAAATTTAAAGGACAAAGTCAAATTTCAAGGCCAAGGTCAAATTTCAAGGTCAAGGGCAAATTTCAAGGTCAAGGTAAAAGTTCAAGGTCAAGGACAAAGTTCAAGGTCAAGGACAAATGTGTGGTGACTAGATACTTATACTAACATGGTATCAGCACACTCTAGCGGTCGAAAACAAGATGATGACCTCCAGCGGGTGATTTCAAGATGGCGGTCGTCACGAAAAGTGCAACGGTGGTTTTAAGGATTTTTTTATTATTTAATTAGGTTGATTAATTTTTTTAATGATTTTTGAAATTTTTCCCGATTTTCTAACATAAGAATTACGGATTTTCAAGATGGCGACCATAACGATAATTGCAACAGTTACGTCTTAATACAAGATGGTGGTTCTGTCTCGAACAGGTGGTGCTATTATTACTTTAAATTAAAAAAATTACAAGTCCAAATATGCATGTTATTTTTTTTATATACCTTATTTAATTTTCAGTCTGGTAAATGTCTCGATAGCCGAGCGGTTAAAGGCGTATGTTTTCCAACCTAGAGATCAGAGCTGTGATGGTTCGAATCACAGCGCTTCCAATATATTTTTCATAAAAAAATAAATTTAATATGTCGATAAGGATCATAATAGCTCTGGTAGGTAATGGAACATCGACCTTATGTGATGAGACAGAGCGACGCTGTCGCTCTCTAGGAACAAACGACGGAAACAAAGTTGTCGGTATCCAAGATGGCGACCTCCAGTGGAACAGAAAAAAAATCAAGAGCGACGATGGTGCTATCTAGGAACAAACAACTGAAACAAAGTCGACTGTATCCAAGATGGCGGCCTCCAGTGGAACAGAAAAAAAATCAAGAGCGACGCTGGCGCTATCTAGGAACAAACAGCTGAAACAGAGTCGTCGGTATCCAAGATGGCGGCCTCCAGTGGAACATAAAAAAAATCAAAAGCGACGCTGGCGCTATCTAGGAACAAACAGCTGAAACAGAGTCGTCGGTATCCAAGATGGCGGCCTCCAGTGGAACATAAAAAAATCAATATGGCGACAGAGATGAAAATTTCATCATAATGAGTGGGGCGCTCGATTTAAATATGTCGGATCCAAGATGGCCTCCGTGATCTACTTGTCCCGTTACGTTGTGTCCCGTTACGTTGTGTCCTGTTACGATGCATCCAAGATGGCGGATCCAAGATGGCGGATCCAAGATGGCCGCCGGGGTCAAGGTCAAGGTCAAAGGTCAAGGTCAAGGTCATCCAAGATGGCCGCCGTGACGTCACAATCCAAGATGGCGGACCGACAATCACAATCCACGCGCCAGCGCCATGTTTTCGGACCGGCTATCCTATACTACTTTTATGCAATACAACAGGAGTATGCATTTCCGAAATTCTAATTTCAAATTTTACTTCACAAAATACAATGCTGCAGATACATTTAAAAAACTATTTTTCTTAACATTACAAAGGTGTGTCTAAGACCTTTCTTCTCAATGGTGTGTATCTGGCAACAGAGCACATTCAAACGACGGCGCTAAACAGCAGAAGTCGTGCATGGGAAAGAGTGAACGCACACTTAACGGCACCCGGCACCCCAAGTAGTTCAAGTGTGCGCACACGAGAGAGCTTCGTGCTTCACGCAACTACGCCCACTGACCAGCTACTCAGCTCGGCTCCTTGTGAAATGTGGAATTTTTGTTGTATCGCTTATCAAAGTCATAAAAAATTCTATGATTTTTAAATGCCAGTTAAAATTTATTATTTTTTCTGGAATAAACTAAACCATATCACAAAGCGGCCAGTAAAATTGACTTTAAACATAAAAATTTCCAGTTTTATATTAAATTTATTCTCCTTATCAATACTACATAAAAACGTTGCAGCTAATAATGAAAAAAAAATTGCGATATACGAAGGATATTCGTAAGTAAGCTCCTTGTAGTCATTAAAAAAAATAAACTCGCGAAAAAAAGTTTTATTGACAGTTTAAGTTTACTGCATATCTTTTTCAAAAGATCGCCATTCAGTTCCAGTCACTTTTTGTAACGCTTCACCAGTTTATTTAACCACTCTTAATAGAAGTTCACCGCCTGGAAATTAACCAGTTAACAATCGTAATTTTGTACCTTTTGCTGTAATTGCCTCTGCGACCCAAAAAAAAACGATAGCCATCATTTTTCGACCCAAGTACGGATATTGCGTAAACATTTTCAGGATATGTTTACTAAGCGCTTGTACCCAGACTACACGCATTGCGTATTGTAAGTCCGTCATGCCTAGGGAAGCCTTAGATGTACATCAAGTTCTGTCCCTGCCCGAACACGCCCGAATATTCACCTTCGGCCAACCTCGGGTTTATTTATATATATTTATATTTATCTGTTTATTTTAATGTAGCTATACGAACTTAACTAACCATCCATGGTGTTTTAAAGTGTTTTAATGTAGCTAACCTAACCGACCACTTTTAATATTTGAATTCATTTTTCCTGCGCAAAAATAAAACAAATCCCGAGGTTTGCCGAAGGTGAATATTCGGGCGTGTTCGGGCAGGGACAGAACTTGATGGACATCTTAGGCCAAGGTCTGTAGAAGGGGAGGTTAGCCGTTGCCCGTGGCAACCAGCGGGCATTTTCACTCGGGGTGGGGGTTCTACGTCACAGTAGGACCCTTAGCTCGCTCGCGGTCGCTTGAGAGCGCGGGAAACGATGTTCGCCACGTGTTTTGTTCGTAGTACCGACGTTTATTATATTGCGTTATAGATAGAGACCTGTAAAATTCGCGATTTCAAATACCTAAAGGATAGACTCCATGATCCTCTATGCACTCGTGCAAATAACATCTGCTGATTGGTTACCGACTCGTAACACCTGTTGACTGGAATGATCGTGATTCGCTAATTCTTCTGTTAAAGATTTTTCATTGGCCCAGAGTCCTTCAGATAAACTGTGGCCCAATCACTGAAGCAAAATAATGTCAAAATTATTTCGACTCTATCCTATCGTGAAATAAATCCGCGAATTTTACAGGTCTCTAGTTATAAACTATGAATTTATCTCTTTGCAGTGTTACATTTGTAGTTCAAGTTAGTGCACTTTTCGACCAATGATAATTAAGTTTTCCACTTCAAACTGTGTGGGAATGCAGATAAAAATTTTAATGCATACGCAATTCATAAATTTATTTTTAATTTAGTAAAAGTCCTTTCGGTGATATGTACGGCCTCAAATGCAGGAAAGTTCATACTGTGACACTTCTATAGATAAATTACTCCTTTAGTTACATTTTCGGTTATTCATAAAATTTAATTGTTTACATTAGAAATAACATTGTTGCAATTTATATTTTTTTGTCTATGGTAGAAAATTTTGAGCTAATGAGATGAAATTTTGCGATGCTTTAGAAATCCAAAAGGCGTGCAGAATATTGCGTAAATTGTAACTGGACGAAAGTTTGATTAAATATTTTGTATATTTAACTTGTGACTTCCTCTTATTTATTTTCGATGTAATTTATTTTTCTTTGTGTAGTTTCATGAGAATGAAATAAAATAGGGCATACACATGATAAAACCATTTTTACATAATTATATGAAACATGATATAAATACCACCGTTCTTCATATTGTGTAACATAAATGTTCACGAAAAATGTCATGATGAGGTAATTTTTTAAATGTACCTATTCGTGTTTATCTATTTAAAAAAAAATTGGTTGTATATAAAGTCGGTTTACGGACGATAGTTTAACGTGACAACGTCATAACAAAACATTGATGAAATTATTGCATAATTTTTTGAATAAAATTGAATATTTTTTATTGAATTATCACTATTTTGTATGGATACAAAGAAGGAGTGAAATCAAATCTACAATTTAATTGATAAATTTACTTTTATTTGCACTCATTAATTCTAATATGTTTATTACTTTAACGAACAGATTATTTTAACTATAACTTTTATACATGTTTGCTATTTAACTTCTTCCAATCTGTGTTATTCTGTTAAGGATAGGACGATGATAGGAAAAGTAGGAAACGAATGGGAGTGTTTCAAGTTTAATGTGCATCTAAAAAATCAAATCGATGGTTGTTCCAATTGAGTGGAAGAGAGATAGATGCGGCGAAAGCGTAAAATGAGCGTAACGGGACACAGCGTAACGGGACAATGTGCGCAACGGGACACTTTTTCGTGCGTGCAGCCGGCGTTCATCGTTTTTTTAGACGTCACGTCAAAAAACTAAATTCGCGAAGTACATAAATTACATTTACACCGCAAGAATCTCTGTGATACATACTTTAAATGGTATAAGTTTCGTTCATTTTGAGACTTTGGTGTTGTAATTGTGAGGAGTTCAGTTTTCGAGCGACAGGCATGCCGCCTGCAAGCTGCTAGTCAGGCTGCGCTACGGTCCTACTGTGACGTCACAGTTCCCCGCCGTGACAGGCCACACCCCCATCGGCTAACCTCCCCTTCTATAGACCTTGATCTTAGGCCTCCCTCATGCCTGTGGCAGACATGTCCGTTCCGATCCCGGCCGGGGAACAACTGTGCAGAGGGGTTGAAGAAACTGGTGAAGCGTTGCGGAAATGGCGATCAGGTGAAAATTGTGAATAAATACGAAGTAAACTAAAACCTATCAATAAAAAAATATTTCTTACGAGTTTTATTTTTTTTAATGACCGAACGGAGCTTACTTTACGAATATCCGTTATAAATAAATTGCATTTTTTTTTGTAAGTAGAGCGACTCAGAAGGTGTGTGTGTGAGTGTGAGTGAGGTGAGTATAAAATGGCGACCGTGGAACGCGCATGCGCGGCTCGGCTGGGAAGTTTCTCGAGCTGGAGGGGGAACGTGGGTGGGGACGGGAATGATAAAGGAGGGAGAGGGGAGGCAGCGACACTCGGGCCGGCGCGCCTCGCTGACCCACTTCAGGCGCTCAAGGTCACTGCAGAACGGACACCCGGCGACTGTGCCACAACAACCCCTTGCTTGGTTCTAGAGTCATCCGCTGTTCGGTTCACATCCTCAAAGTAGAAACAGGAAAAATTCGCGGGTTCATTTCGTGTTATGCTAAAATTCAAATAATTATACCTTAGTGCTGCTTCTGTCATTGGTTCACTGTTAATCTGGAGGACTGAGGGCCAATTAGAGACCCTCACTCATAGAAGTGTCGAATCACAGGCCACCCAGTCGAGACGACTCACAAGTCAGCAGCCAATGAACAGTTGGCATTTGCCCGAGTGTGTAGAGGATATTGGAGTCTATCTTGGAGGTCATTGAACCCGCGATTTTTTCCGGTCTCTACCTCAAAGTAGCCACCCACGAGCGTTTTTTTTAAAGATATACTTCTTTAGGCGCGCTGCGAAAACATTGTGAGAGTGAACTTCTACAATGCGCGCGCAGCATGCAACAAAATTTGACTCGATGAAAAAACCGTTTCATACAAATAAACATTATATATGTGATTTTAAAACGTATACTTTAATGAATGGGTTTAAATACTAGTCATTGTCATTATAATAGTTTATTTACTGGGAATATTAGTGATATATATTGTGTTTATAAACTTTTTCAAGAGTATTTTCAAGTATAGTTGTGTAAATGAGTTTATGTTCTTATATGTATGATTTATTATATATTATAAATTATTACATTAATATTTAATAACTAATTTTAATTATAAATCAGAATAAACATTTAGCATATTTATAGATTTTCATTTATAAAATTTATCTCGATTATTTTACTAAATTAAATAATTAATTTTATACATAAATAAATATTTCATACTGAATATTTATTAAGTTTTTTTAATTTTATTGAATTTATACTTTACTTACCGTGTATAAATCACTCTAGTCCTTTTATTATTTTATTTCTCTTAAGTATTTGTAGGCAAAATAAAGTTAGTTTTTTTATCACGCCAACTAAGTATAACTTTAACGCGCTTACATAACTACGCGCATTTTTTTGGTTATTTTCTTTTCGTGTGAAATCAGTTTAGTTAAGTTATTATCTTTGAAAGATTTGTGCAATGGGAGTGCATGACTTGATGTAAGCTTTTGGACATACGCCTTTGCTAAGCACATGTATGTCTGTATAAGAAAACTACAAAAAACACAAAAGACAAAAATCACAAATCAAGCAAATAATTTATGTTGTCAACAGGATATAAACACGACATAATATTCCATAACAGGAATATGGTCAACAAACAAAGAAACATGGACTAACAGAACGAAAAATTCCCCACAAATGATGACAGCACAAAAATATTGAAACCAAAAAAATTCAGCACAACAGTTGAAACGAGACAAAAACACAGCAAAACGAAAAGACGAAACAAACACAATAGTTTTCCAAAAACATAAGAGAACGAAAAAAAAACCACAAATGATGACAGCACAAAAATATTGAACCCAAAGTTAAGTTGGGTGAATACTTGTATTTCAAACGTAAGACTATTATTGTCTCCTTGATAACGAAATTACCGGAAATGGGTGATTGGCGAAACAAATAGATTAAACAGTATTATATTTGGTGGGGAAAAATATAACCCGAGAAAAACCTATCACCCGAGGAAAACGGCCGTCACTTTTCGCATTTGCGAAAATTCGTGATTTTTCCGAGTCGATAATCGAAACACATCACAATTGTGAAGGGCAAGCGTCTTAAACAAATCATTTTTTACCCCACACAAACTTTTTTAAAAATTTCACTATTTCTATATTATTTTTGAGGCTAATTGAAAAAATATATACAGAAATATTACATTATCAACATAAGTTTACAAACGCATCAGTATTAAGGAGCTTATCTTAATTACGTATTTTTAATTTATACTTTAATGTACATTAAGAAGTTTTATCATATGATTGTTTTATATTTAATAATCTACATTCATTTTCAAAATTGCCCGTAATTTAAAGGGCTTGTATCATTTAAAGCACATTGAGTTCTGAGTTAACTTCCTAGCAAACACAACTATACAACTTTAATACCTAGGTTATTCTTCTACACATTTTAAAACATCCACGGGCTATTAATAAAAGCAGCACGCGGACTTTTCTTTTGTCATCACAAAAAAATATATATACTTCTTTTCCTACTTTATCCATCAAACATTTAGAGAATGTTATTAATTTTCACAAATAATTCAAAACTTTTAAAGAAGGGTTGATAGCCAATTGATTATATCCTAGAAACTGAATGTTTTGTTAGTATCTAGCAAACATACACTCTGGAGTCATACTATAGTAAATTTGAGTTTGAAATGTCTAAAAAATGCCACAATTAATTTTTACTAATTAGTTTTAAAGTTTTTCTAACAGTGTGAACAAGTACTTATAGAGCATATTTAAGGCTAGAAACCAATGTAAATCTTATCACTTTAATATTTTTTCTTTTCAGTTCATTTTTATAAATCTTAAGACCTAATTTTCTGTAGCTAGCATAGCATATAGAATAGCGTAACCCGTTAGTTGTAATGTTTTAGCAGACAGCTTGCCCCTGCAGACTTCTGAAGCTGCTGTACCGCTTAACACATGTGCTAAGCGCGTAGCCGCATGTTCATGGTCCAGGGGCGCGGGAGAAAGGGTCTAAACAGGAGGAAAAGTGTCATAATGAAAAAGTACCATAGTAATTATACCATAATCTCTTACACACCCCATGGAATGAGTACAATAGTTTCACTCTCACATTTTTGAGCAAGTAGTGTATAGACTATGTCAGTAGGTAGCGCTGTCAACCCAGAATTTTCCTAGGTAAACTTTCAACACTATAGAGAGAACTTGTGATGGTGACTATATGTGCTTGCAATCATATATCAATTTAACAGATCGCGTGCGAGAAGAAGCATTGTTTCCAAAAATGTATTATTATCAGCTCCGTCTGTTTCTCAGTAATTCTGTGGTGGACATCGTACCATGAATGTTGGCGCCAGCAATATCTGGCATATGCGCACTCACTCTAGGCAGATGGGTCATAAGGGCGGGTTTATAAACTACGTAAGGAATGCAACCGTGGAAAGAAATTCACGTTCGTTTATAAATCATGAAAGTCGCAAGACGTCACTAACCAAAGAACTGGAAAATGTAAAATTCTTCCCCAAGTTTCTATTGATTATTAATGTTTATCATGAAAAATATATAAAAACTGTCAATAATTTAATCTATAAGTAGTTTTTTTTCTTTCCCTATGCAAAATTTTAACAAGTGAAAATGTCATGTATATGATAAAAACATTACTTTCACATTCCATTTGCGTCCTTTAAAAGTTTTCGAAACACTTCCCTTAAAACACGGAAGGCGGAAACACAAGCCGAAACGTAAGAAGTTAAAAGTTCACCGACGCTTGCGTAGAGTTTTTGCGTCTTGTGTAGTTTACAAACGAGTATCTGAAAACGACGTCGTTATTGAACTTTTTGCGTCTTAAGTTTCTTGTGTAGTTTATAAACCCGGTCGAATACAGAGTATTTTGGAACGTTTAGAGCCGGTAGATTATGACGTCATCGTTGGAGTTATAAGCAAGGAGTATATAAGTAAAAAGATATTTCATTCCCAGTTTTAACATTATTCCTTATTTTTTCCTCTGAAATCGGTTACTAATGATTCTCACACTACCAACCATACAGCATAAAACCAAAGAAATTTAGTTTTGTCCAAATTTATATCAGTATCAGGTTGTTATTAGAATTCTTCGTGCTATATATCAAGGTCGGTTAAATATATTTATAAGTTTTGATGAAATATTGTCTTATTTATATTTTAGTGTCTTGATATTGATAACGTAAAAAATAAAGAGTTTTTATAACACTTTATTAGATTGTTCGTTGGTGGTCTAGAAAAATGTTAGGTTAACCAAGTTGTTCCACAATACATAACCATTTTGGCTCCTAGTATCGCAATATTTATTTACATAAATACCCATCTAAATAAATTCACACAAATTGGCTTTATTTTAACAGGTAGCTACAAGCACCGCAAATACGCGAATAGGAATGTACCATTAACTAGTGCCTTCAAGAATCACCTGTTTCAAACACACAGTATCACAAAAATATTAACATAAATTTTGGTATTTAAACGTAAACGTTTACCGAGGCCTTCCGATTCCTTTACTTTTAGGTGCCACACATTATTTAATAGTCATTTATCCAATTTCTTATTTTAAATAAACCTATGCATTAGACAGGAATATGTAGAGACCTGAAAAATTCGCGGGTTCATTTCGTGTTATGCTAAAATTGAAATAATTAGACCTTAGTGCTGCTTCTGTCATTGGTTCACTGTTAATCTGGAGGACTGAGGACCAATTATAGACCCTCACTCATAGAAGTGTCGAATCACAGGCCACCCAGTTGAGACGACTCACAAGTCAGCAGCCAATTAACATTTGGCATTTTCCCGAGTGTGTAGAGGAAATTGGTGTCTATCCTGGAGGTCATTGAACCCGCGAATTTTTCCGGTCTCTGGTAATTACTTATCCGCGATATGTAAATGGTCGTAGTAATGAGAAGGAAATGAAACAGGGAACGATGACGTGTGATACGAGGCCTCGAGTTGCTATTCACGCCTACAACTCTCGCGTCATGCTGACCTTCAGGCAGTGCGTATAAACACACACACACACACACACGGTGTGTTACGTTACTGCATTTGTTTACCTTATGAATAAAACATCGGGGCGGGGACTTCGAAAATAAATGCCTGCTTCGGTGCAAGAGCCCCACAACAACAACTTCGGTGCGGAACTTTCGAGACCCAGCCGTGCCGGACTATCAGACGCTAGTGTAGATTTAACAGGATTTCCGAGTGTGAAAATGTGAAATGTAACCCACGGAGAACACGAAACACTGTACAGAAATGAAAACCGCCGGAAGCGAAAAATAGCGACCGGAAAAATTCGCGGTTTCGGTGACCTTCAGGATAGACTGCACATTCCCTTGTACACTCGGGCAAATAACGCAAGTTCATTGGCTGCTGACTTGTAAGTCGTCTCAGTTGGTTTGTCTGTGATTCGATCCTTCTTTGGTTGAGGGTTTATAATTGGTTGAGATGCGTCCAGATGAACAGTAAGCCAACAGCAAAATCATCTAAGAGGTATATATATTTGAATTCTAGCCTATCGCCTAATGAATCCGCGAATTTTTCCGGTCTCTAAAAATAACCTTTAGAAAAAATAAGAACGGTGCTCTTTGTATGTTAATATACGATCAGTCTGTGATATCGTGTTATCTTCTGTCATAGAGTGCCGTTTCTTTCTTCCCTTCGTGTCGAGCTATTGCCACCCCCTTTCTTCACTCGCGCCCCTTGCGCGAATGTTTTCACATGCTGATGAGGCAGGCGGGTCGTATTGGTGGTACTTGATTGGCTCGCGTTGCGCGCAAGGGCATTGTTCGCGCTACAAAGAAAACCAAACACGCTCGTGATCCCTATCTCTGGCGCGGGACTGGAAACAGTGTTGGCTCGGACTAGAGGGCCGATGAGGGGATAAAGTGGAAACTACGGGGGCAAGAAGGTTTCATGAGTAGAGAACGGAAAATATCGCGGATTAATTTCGCGGTGTAGGCTAGACTCCAAACTCATTCACTTTCATTTTGAGTCAGTGATTGGACCGCCGTTTACCTGAAGGACTCTAAGCCAGTGAAAAACCTTCAACAAAAGAAGTATCAAATCACAAGCATCCCCGGTAACACGTGTCACGAGTCATTGTCCAATGAGCAGGTGCAATTTGTCCTAGTGCATAGAGGATCGTGGAGTCTATCCTAGATGTCATTGAAACCACGAATTTTTCCAGTCTCTATTCATGAAATATTTTGAACAGTTCCGCTCCATTAGACGAGTTAACACCACGTGCGACAGACGTGAAACTGGAAAGATAAAAACTAAACAATAAAGTACACAATGTAGATGTACACTGGAGGTTGACAATAGTTACATACATGTTGACGAGAAACCTGCGAAAAGGCTTAACAGAGGTCTGACTCTCTACTGTACCCCCACTCCCCCTCGACTGGGTGTCGTACTTTTCGTTACGCTCTGATGAGACGTCGTCTCATTTTTCCCTACTAGCTGGAACAAGTTTCAGCTAGAAATGTATCTAAATATTACAAATGTATAGAGACCGGAAAAATTCGCTGTTTCGATGGCCTTCAGGATAGACTGCACATTCCCTGTACACTCGGGCAAATAACGCAAGTTCATTGGCTGCTGACTTGTAAGTCGTCTCAGCTGGTTTGTCTGTGATTCGATCCTTCTTTGGTTGAGGGTTTATAATTGGTCTAGATGCGTCCAGATGAACACTAAGCCATTAGAAAAATCATCTAAGAGGTATATGTATTTGAATTCTAGCCTATCGCCTAATGAATCCGCGAATTTTTCCGGTATCTACAAATGTAACATAACTTATGATGTTATTCGCAAGTGAAACGCAAAACAGCGCCTTCGTCATTTCAATATTATTCTAACCCAAAATAGAATAGCGTAAATATTTTTATGCTCAGCTTAGATGAAGCATTACATATTTATTTTTATTATTTAAAACCTATATTTTTTGTATTCATCTAATTTTGTAAGTAGCAAGGTTAATACACGCGTTCGTATTATTTTCTTTCACTTACAAGCTATGATGTGAAATTTTTTTTATCGTAAATGTTAAAAGCTAGTCCGTTCAGCATTTACACATTGACAAACATTGGTCTTAAAACCCTTTACTAAAATAACTTTATCGGTTTTTGTGATGCTGTAATATATTAACAAAAAACCAAGATTAAATGTAAAATTGTTATTTATGGTTTCTGTGTACCAAATATACCATTCATTTAAATATATAATTATATTATATACAATTTTTAATATATATATAAGTACATTATCGTATTCAACGCGATCCCATAACCCCATAAGAATGTCAATGACGTTATCAACATGGTAGCAATTACGTCATTATCACAGCTACTTCCTTACGGGATAAACGCGGGAAAAAATGGTATATTCAGCGAGAAACGTTGTACACATTAGTTTTTTTGATTACGTTTTCTTAAGTAAAATACATTTCATTCATCGTTATTCTAATATACAGTGCCATAATCAACATATGCAGTATTGTTTAGTAAGTAAAACGTAAATATACACACTTTAAATTGTAAATAGTTGAAACAGTTCCAAATCCGTGAAATCTACTTGGGATTTTTTTTTTGTATTCTGGTACATATTGTATCTGTAACTGGATTTCATTGTTTCATCAGTGTAGTTCACTAATTCTCCAGTGAATTCCGGTCTTTAGTCTCCTAGGTCCACAGCAAAGTTCACCCACCCATCCACCAGTGAATGACCATCTGTTGGGTGAATCTTCAGTTACTACTATTTCACTTATTAAAATCACACATTCAGATTCGGAGTGCTCGACGTAAATATCTTGAAAAGAGGTTTGAAGGGGGGGGGGGGGGGGGAATTAGGGTCAAGTGTGTCCTACCTCCCCTGGCTCTAACACTGGTCCACGGAAATAAATTAAAATTAGACTTCATTTTACTGTGGGATCTCAAATTGTTTCAAAATATCTGATTATAACTACGTGTACAAGCAAAATTTATTTCCAAAAGCATTACAACACGAAGTTGTAAATTTACTGCATCATTAGCAGATGAATAAATCCCAAGTAATAGCTTGAAATCTCTTGTGATGGATTTGTAGTTTTTGGTCATAATATATTAGTTCTGTGTTGTCGTAAAAGTCATTGAGTAAAAGTTGTTTCAATTGTAGTTGGCTACGTGTATCTTTCATGCTCTCGAGTTAGTGATTCAGTTATTGTTTGTGCTTGTTTCTGAATATAAAATCAAACAACTCTTGGTTTACATGGAAGCTTAAATGAAACTAACTTTGTAGTACATGATAATATATACTTGTCCATATTTATATATCCAAATACACGTGTCAATTATTCTGTACCATATTTTTTTTTGTAAATGAAACAGAAATAGTCATGTAAAATTACAGATATTTATATTTTTGTTTACATTTGCACGAAAACAGCTGTATCAGTACAAAATATTATTTAGTAATAGTGGGTTCGGATTCTTACCCAAAAAAAATTATGCTTTGTGTTGCCCCAGTACCTAAAATAGTTAAAGCTATTTGTAAACCGTTCCCGGAATAGCTTTCCAGTATTAACTGCGTACATTAACAAACAAAATAAAACCAGATAAATTCCGATTATTAAATATTCTATTATCTTTTCCGTGGTTTAAAATATAATGCTTGAATCACGTGCCAATTTTAGTACGAAATACATAGTGTTATCTCGGGAAACGTGTTTAATACATGCAAAAATAACCATAGATAGAGACCGGAAAAATTCGCGGATTCATTTCACGGTAGGCTAGACTCCAAACTCGTTCACCTTCATTCTGAGTCAGTGATTGGACCGCCGTTCACCTGAAGGTCTCTAAGCCAGTGAAAAACCGTCAGCAAAAGAAGTATCAAATCACAAGCATCCCCGGTGACACGTGTCACGAGTCATTATCCAATGAGCAGGTGCAATTTGTCCTAGTACATAGAGGATCGTGGAGTCTATCCTAGAGGTCATTGAAACCGCGAATTTTTCCAGTCTCTAACCATAGTAATGTGTTGTACGAGGTTACAATATATTTGCTGGCAAACAGGTTTCCGTAAAGAGCACGGAAAGTATTTTGTTGTGTGTGTGTCGGAGGTAGGTGAGTGATGTGTGGCGACATGTGCGGTTGTCGTCCCCAGCCGTGCCACTCGGAGCCGTCCACACGACGTGCGACGCCCAGGTTTATAACTGTTTCCCCCCTCCACTCGTCCGCCGGGCGGCCGTCAAGGCGTGGCTTATCGGCCGCTCCGACAGCGCCACCCCCTCGCCACCTGTCACTCGGCGTCACGCTGCTGGTTCTGTCGCGAGCCGCAACAGGGCGCTGCGCAGACTGACATTCGCCCCGGACCCCGTGCGGACGGTTTGCAAGTGAAACTTCTTCGGGCGCTACGGGAATCAAATTTCAATGCAACGTGGTCGTGAAACATTGTCGTCCGACGCTGAAAGGAAGGATAGTATGTTGCGGACGGTGCAGAGAAGCGGGCTCCACGTGGCTTAGTGCGGCTCAGGTTGAACCCCGCCATGCTGCAGGGATAGGGACCCGCCTGCGTCTGACTTGCTGGCGTCTAGTAAGGTAGTGTCTGGGCAGAGGGCAACACAACGGGGTTTGAGCTTATTTGAAGTGAGTAATAATTTTGATAATTTTGTTGATTCATGTTTGATTAAAATATTGTCCTTTTCATTCTCTCTCTATCTCTCTCTCTCTCTCTCTCTCTCTCTCTCTCTCTCTCGGATATTTTACCTACTACGATATACTTACGAATCGAGATTTGAACTGCCAAAGAAGTTTCACTTCTATCAAGTGTACTGAGATTTCCGCCCTCTTTCTTTTTTTTCATTTTTATTTCACTTGTTTGTCTAGTGTTATTTTTCAAATATGGACATTAATAGGTGAAGGAAAATTTTAAAAATTATTAGCATGTAATTTAAAGTGCTGGTCAATACAAATTTCAATTCATGATTTCTGGGAAAGCTATTCAGGGAACAGCTTTCAAATAACTTTAACTATTGGAGGTACTAGGACAACACACGGCATAAATGCGAACCCAGTGTTGCTGCGAATACTATTTGTTGTTTCCATGTGAATGTACACATTTAAAAACATCTGTAATTTTACATGAATATTTCTGTCCCATTTACAAAATAAATGACTAGAGACCGGAAAAATTCGCGGATTCGATTTGCGGTAGGCTAGACTCCAAACTCGTTCACCTTCATTCTGAGTCAGTGATTGGACCACCGTTTACCTGAAAGTCTCTAAGCCAGTGAAAAACCTTCAACAAAAGAAGTATCAAATCACAAGCAACCCAGGTAACGCGTGTCACGAGTCATTATCCAATGAGCAGGTGCAATTTGTCCTAGTACATAGAGGATCATGGAGTCTATCCTAGAGGTCATTGAAACCGCGAATTTTTCCAGTCTCTATAAATGACAGTGTGAGTAGGTGCGTGAACTGCGTTGTGAAGTGACAGTTATTGACAGCCGGCAGGGCGGGTGGAGGGGATGATGACTCGGAGCGTAACGACTTCACAACGCAAAGGTTCTTTTTGGTTCCGGATAAATTACGCCGTAGAAACTTAGCCAGATTTGTGATTCCAAGTTATGTGTAGACAGGCAAACAGGCACAAGAAGGTACAAAGGTTTTTTTTTGTGGACTTAAAATTTTGTACTTTTATAATACTATTTTTAGTTCGAAGTGAGTAAACCCAATCCTAGTAGATTTAAGAAGGGTTTCTGGAAGTTTTCAACGAGTAATTTTTTGAAGCTAAGAGTAAGTAATTTTATGTTGAGCAGTTTCAGGTACAAAATGCATCGAGCAGCTGTAAGTGGATTAAGTGTATTATTACGTCACAAGCAAAAACTGCAGGTATAAAAAAGAGTTGTATGTGGATTAGGCCTGATGATTAAATGTGCCTGAATTTTTAACTCTGTGGTGGTGAGGAAAAGAGATTATTTTAATAAAATTAATCATTGTTTCATTTTCCAGAAAAACATGCAGTTGTCAAATGTTTCGTGAAATCAGTTCTAACGCTTCAATTTTCCTTTATCGTAGGCACAGGACATAAATATTGATCCGAGAAAATAAACTATCATTGTTTTGGATTTAATTCCCAACAAGTTTGTTTATTTTCGTTTATAACCTAAAGTAAACAATATACAATATAATGGAGTAATTATTCTTCGCCACTTTTTCAGGTTTAATTAGAAATAATAGTTTCAAAAAAATTATAATAACACGTTTTTAAAAACAGAATCCAAAAATTACTTCTAGCCCCTCTACAGATTTATAATCCCCTACAGATTCCTAACCCAAGTAAAAATTGTCCTGTAAATTTGTGATTGTGAATTTTTAGTAGCTACGAAAATACCTGTGCGATTTAAAACGAAAAACGTGAGAGTAGCTTTCGTTGAGAAAACTCACACCAAAGTTCATATTTGCAATGCAATAAAATTGTTAGTGACATAGATGAGCTATTCATGCATCAATTATCTATTTAATGCGGTCCAAGTTTTTCGTTTTAAATCTTACAGGTATTTTCATAGCCATTTTAAAATTCGCAATGCACAAATTTTCAGGGCAATCTATAATGGCGTTAAAAATCTGTTTGGGGTTAAAATTCTATATGGAGCATAAAGAAATTATTTTTTAAAATTTTGCATCTTTAAAAATATACATCTTATTATTATTATTTTCTGTTTTCAACCCTGTGAGTGTGAAACTCTGCAAAATAATGCTAAACATTTTGATCGGAGATTCGGTGATGTCGGCACCGCCTGGGCGTGCTGCGTTATGCAACCCGCAACACTGTACTGTTGTGCTCGTAGCCTAGCACCACGAACCCGGGGGATCGCTACCAAACAAACAAACAGACAAACAAGAAAGGAGTAAAGGGCTCCGCCTACCCGGACACACACGCGGTGCGCAGGGCTTCAGGACAAAAACAACGCGATTTCAAAACTACTCAAGATATCAGAGCGGGGTCTGCTTAAGAAAATCATTTAAGAGTTCGCTGAGGTCAGAAAAGTACTTTTGATTTCGGATTAAGTTTTTAAAACATTATTTTTAGAAGAGTTAAGGGGCCCGCCTCGTCAGGGCTGTATGTATGTTAGTGAGGCGGAACGATAAGCGTGATGCTCGCTGGTATGTCTAGCGCTGTGTAGCCTCTAAGTTCAAGGCTCTGAACTGACGCGCAGTCTTCTCGTAGTCACAGGTTAACTGTGAAATTTGAGTGGTGACCTTAACATTTTATGGCGGAGAAATGAAGATAAAGGTGTAAATCAAGTCACTTAAGTGCTTTCAAGAATCTATACCAGTTGTTTTACACCTAAAAATTACTCTGAAAACATACGTTTTAGACATTTTAACACTTCTAAAAATACAGTTTAAAAACTTAATCCAAAATCAAAAGTACTTTTCGGCCCTCGGCGAACTCTGAAATGCTTTTCGTAAGCAGACCCCACTTGGATATCTTGAGTAGTTTTGAAATCGCGTTGTTTTTCCTGGAGTTCTAGGCACCGTATGTGTGTCCAGGTAGGCGGAGCCCCTAAGATGGCTAAAACGCATGTTTTCAGAGCAATTTTCAGGCGTAAAACAACCAGTACAGATTCTTGAAAGCACTTAGGGGACTTGCATTACACCTTTATCTTCATTTCTCGGCCATATAATGTTACGGTCACCACTCAATGCACGACGAGAAGACCGCGCGCCAGTCCGGAGGCGACACCGCGCTGGAAGCACCGGCGGGCGCCCCTGACGAGGCAGTGGCTGGCCGGTGGTTGGTGGACGGCGGCTGGTTGGTTGCAGGGCGAGGGCCAGACGGCGCTGCACATCGCGGCGGCGGAGGGCGACGAGACGCTCGTCAAGTACTTCTACGGCGTGCGGGCCAACGCCGCCATCATCGACCACCAAGGTGAGGCGTCTCCCGCGTCCTCTGGATCACTCATGCCTAGAGACCGGGAAAATTCGCGGTTTCGATGGCCTTCAGCATAGACTGCACATTCCCCTGTACACTCGGGTAAATAACGCAAAGTTCATTGGCTGCTGACTTGTAAGTCGTCTCAGTTGGTTTGTCTGTGATTCGATCCTTCTTTGGTTGAAGGTTTATAATTGGTTGAGATGCGTCCAGATGAACAGTGAGCCAATAGCAAAATCATCTAAGAGGTATGTGTATTTGAATTTTAGCCTATCACCTAATGAATCCGTTAATTTTTCCTGTCTCTACTAGAGACCTGAAAAATTTGCGGGTTAATTTCGTGTTATGCTAAAATTCAAATAATAATACCTTAGTGCTGCTTCTGTCATTGGTTCACTGTTAATCTGGAGGACTGAGGGCCAATTAGAGACCCTCACTCATAGAAGTGTCGGATCACAGGCCACCCAGTCGAGACAACTCACAAGTCAGCAGCCAATGAACAGTTGGCATTTGCCCGAGTGTGTAGAGGATATTGGAGTCCATCCCGGAGGTCAGTGAACCCGCGAATTTTTCCGGTCTCCACTGATGACGGGAACAGATGCCAGTTACCGAAACGTCTCAACTGTTTTGTCATAGGAAAAACCAACTGTGTTCGTTGGCGTCGCAGTCATTTTATTGTCCGTAATATATGTTTATGTTCATCGTTGTGTTCGTATATTTGCTCCGCTGTCCAGTTTTTTTTTGTGTCTGCATTTACTGTCTATGTTGAATCCGTCTCGTCCTTGTTAGCCCAGTGTGTTCGTCTATGCTGTTATTTTTTTAGGACTAAATTCCTTCTACGTAATTCTTGACGTCATACTAGCTGATGTAATATATTCCTTGTCATTTGTAGTGGAAGGTCAGTATGCCGGTGGCTTCCGTGGAAGAAGGATCCAACGCCATTTTTAATCGAACGACCTCGTGGGGTTCGAACCGAGGACTCGATATCATAAGTGCGTTTTTAAAAAAAAATATTAAAATTTATTAATTAATTTATAAGAATTTTAAATTTTGTCCTTGTTTTCTAGGGTATAAAACGATTTCCATAATGGTGACCATAACGAAAATTGCAACGTTTATAAAATACAAGTTTTCGGGTGTAAAATAAGCAACTATTTAATATTTTTTTTAATTTTGTTTTGGAATTTTGGGTAAAAAAATAAAGATCTCGTGTTTATGGTCAAGGTCATGATCGTGATTTCGGCCTACTTAAGGCGGCTAGCTTTTAGGAGTCTTAAGCCGTTTTTAGGAATTTGGATTTTTTCAAAGGAAAACGTTTTTTGAGGCATCCCGAATTTCGAATTTTTAAGTAACAAAACGGGAAATTTTCCCTAAAAACGGGAATCTTCCCCTCGAAATAGGGAAATTTTTTAGGAATTTCTGGGAAAATCTGAGATCAAGATGGCCGCCGTGACTTCACAATCCGAGATGGCGGACGGTGTCTCTGCCTCCACGGCCAGAACCCAGGGCAATCACCCACGCCATCTGCAGCTTTCACTGTTCACACGACCGCCTCCTTCGGCGCAGCCGAAACCAGCGGCTGAATGACGAGCAAACGACAACTGCTCGTAGGGGACGCACCACAACGCCAAAATACATTAACGCCGGAAAATGCCATTGCAGGACTGCCACAAAGGTTAGGTTAGGTAAGGTTAGCACACAAATTCATTTAGTTGTTTTTCATTTTGCTCCTGCGCTCCCCCTCCCCGCATCAACATTTTTCGGCGTTACTGAATTTCGGCGTTGTGGTACACAGCAGTTTTCTAGCTGTCGGCGTTGCGGTCAATTTGGCATTCGGCGTTATGGTATTCGGCGTTATTGTACGTTCGGTGTTGTGGTATTTCGGCGTTGTGGTAACGACCCATGCTCGTAGAGTCGGTGACCTTCGAAATTGAACCCGCAGGCCTCTGCGCACCCAGACCACTAAGTTTGCTGGTGAATTCTTTATCCGGGACTTCTTTGGTGACAGGTTTCTCGTGGAGTTAGTACCTACCGTCGGCCCGAAATCTTCTAGTGCGTGTCAGGGGCTTAAGTCTTCTCGACAGCTAAGTTGCAGAGACGGTATCACTAGAGACCTGAAAAATTCGCGGGTTCATTTCGTGTTATTCTAAAATTCAAATAAGTATACCTTAGTGCTGCTTCTGTCATTGGTTCACTGTTAATCTGGAGGACTGAGGACCAATTAGAGACCCTCACTCATAGAAGTGTCGAATCACAGACCACCCAGTCGAGACGACTCACAAGTCAGCAGCCAATGAACAGTTGGCATTTTTCCGAGTGTGTAGAGGATATTGGAGTCTATCCTGGAGGTCATTGAACCCGCGAATTTTTCCGGTCTCTAGGTATCACACAACCAATCAGAACAGGAATACTAGAGCAGGCATCAGCCATGACAGTAATTTCCAGGGAAATCTCGGGAAACCACTGGAACCGAGATAAGAATAGCCGGGAATGCTAGTTCAATTGAGAGAAAAGGACACGGAAGAGTGTATTATTTTCAATAATTATCACAGTCGTGAGGGAGGGTCTGTTTGATAAAACGACAGGGGCCACACAGAAAAACGTTTTCTGAACTTTTACAAAATATTTCTTTGGAAACCAGTTGCCAAGTAATAGTTTATAGTACTACAAGCAAGATATTGTAACTTTGTACAACACAGGGTTATGGTTATTATTAAATAAGTATATGAAATATGTTTTACGAAATAATCCTGAGTACGAAAATTGGCGCACAATTTTATATTATAATTGATGTTTCATTCAAGCATATTTCTTACGCAGTGGAAAATATCATCCACTATTCAATAATTGGGCTTTATTTGGTTTTTATTATGTTAATTAATGTACGCAGTTAATACTGGAAAGTTATTCAGGGAACGGTTTTCTATAACTTTAATTATTGGAGGTAATTCCCGGGTAAGAATCCGAACCCAGTTTCACTGCAAAAACTATTATTTAGTGATGCAGTTGTTTTCATGTAAATTTACACATGTAATTTTACATTAATTTTCTGTTCCTTTTACAACTAAAATTACAGTGTATAATTGTTATTGGTGTGATAAAGTGGCAAGATCATTAAAATGAGAATGAGTTGTTACCAAATACCCAATACAGGACTGCTTCGTGATTTTTCTGTGCGATAATTCATAATTTTTAAGTGATGCTTCTGCCGTTGTTGTCACACCCGTCTGATAGCAGGATTTATGTATGGTATTAGCATTTAGAGCCTGGTCCGTCATGGCCAGAGTTACTGTTTCTTGGCCACGTCCATGAACATGGTATGCCCGACGTTTCGTCACGCTTTGTGACAGCCATCCTCAAGGTCGGGTAACAACCTAAGGCTTGGAAGATCTGGCTCAGTATTTACAGCTGGGCTGAGATTGGTCCCTGCGGGTGGTCGTGATTGGAAGATTTCCTGGGCAATAAGGACACATCTGCTTTGTAGGCCCAGCAGTCTTGACTGTGGCTAATTCTTGGTTGGTCATCTCCACGCTGATCAATAGATCAAGGAACATGTGTGACAAATTCAGTATAAAGGAGGAATTGAAACATGTATAATTTATCTGGTAGCTAATGATTACACAAAGACAGATATCCACAGTCATGAACAAAAAAAAAAGATTAAATCTGAAAATCAGGGCAATAAATAACACTTTTCCTCTCTACCATACATCAAAATACTACATTAATTATATCCAAAGTAATACATAAATATAACACCAAAACAGTCCAGAAGCCAGTTAATAAAATGAAGTCAGTTATAGGTACTGTGAATACAAAGAACTATGTAAGAACCACCCGAGATTTTACAAAGTAACTTGCTCCTGCAACAAGACTTATGTAGGACAAACAGACAGATGAAACTCTATTGGCTTAAAAATAATATTCAGCAGACATCAAACAGCAGTAATTACTTAGCCATAGCATTGCACTACAATTAAACAGGACATAAAACCAACTTTAACCAACCCAACACATTGACACATGATCAACTAAAATCAAAGATTAATCTGAGAAGCCAAAGAAGATTAAAACGGCAATATCAACAAGGAATATGACTATAGATAGAGTAATATCTGTAAATCTTTGTGTCCTCACTCTCTTAAAAGATCACCATCCAAAATACGCCCCAGACAAGCTTGCTCCACATAGCGCTTTCAATTTTCTAATAGAAGTGACAAGCTGAGAAATGATAACAGGTACTCAGTAAACACTTTTGTGGTGTACCTCCATGCCACCAGATAATTTCTCGCATGCTAGCCTACGTTAGTAGCATAGAGGTATAAGGCTGTGGTCTCTGAAGTTGTGAATGATAACGTCTGATAATTAGGGACTGGAAAAATTCGCGAGTTCAATGACCTCCAGGATGGACTCCACAATCCCCTACATACTCGGGCAAATGCTACCTGCTCATTGGCTACTGACTTTAAAGACCTGTGAACTGGGATGCTTGTGTTACCATGCTTCTTTGGTTGAAGGTTTTCCATTGGTTCAGAATCCTTCAGATAAGTTGTGAGCCAATCACAGAAACAATGTGAATGTACGTATATTTTGATTCTAACATAAAACGAAATGAATCTGCGAATTTTTCCGGTCCCTACTGATAATGGTTAGTACGAATGAATTAATATCTGCGTCGTTAAAAACAGTTACTTAAAAAAATAGCCAGTCATGGGGACTGTCAACAGAAGTGAAAACTTAAAACTTTGTTTTTAAATGTGTAGTATGACATCATTTCTACGTCAAATGTACGTCAGAAAATGATTTTGATATTATATCAGTACGATGTCAGCATGATATCATTTATCCTTACATCATTTTTTGTCACAACAGATGTCAGTAGTACGTAAAAATGTCAGACCTAGGTCATGTATTCACGTGGTCAAATTAACTTCACTTACTGCTACTAGAGCATGTTGGTGATGCGAACTCACAAGATTTTTACCCATGTACACAGGCCGCTGCGCGTCGCCAGTCTGGCGCAACACGTCACTAGCATGTCGGTGACGTGAACCCATAAGTTTTGCCCCTACCAAATATCGCTCAACGCGGCCAAAGACGTTTTCACTTCAGAAATAATTTAAAACTGTTTCCACAGTGCAAGAACCACACTTGAGCCAGTGTTCAGTGTGTGATGAGGTGACATGTCTACGGCGCAGATCGCACGCCCATGCACCTGGCGGCGGAGAACGGCCACGCCAGCATCATCGAGATCCTGGCCGACAAGTTCCGCGCCTCCATCTTCGAGCGCACCAAGGACGGCAGCACACTCATGCACATCGCGTCGCTCAACGGCCACGCCGAGTGCGCCATGATGCTGTTCAAGAAGGGCGTGTACCTGCACATGCCCAACAAGGTGGGTGACGGGCTCACATGCCCAACAAGGTGATTGGCCGGTCTCATATGCCCAACAAGGTGAGTGGCCGGTTCTCACATGCCCAACAAGGTGGGTGGTCAGTCTCACATTCCCAACAAGGTGGGAGCCAAATATATGACCCGAAAAATTCCATCCGTACATCCGTCCCTCAAAAGCCACACACTTGTACCACACAGATGCATTAAATTATAACCTTTAAATGCCTGCGAGAGTAGTATATAATAGGGCATCCGAGGACTGGGTTCTGGGTGAGGTGCCGAGGTGCCGACCGTCATATTGGATTGTGACGTCACGGCGGCCATCTTGGATGGTTGTGACCTTGACCTTGACCTTGACCTTGACCCCGGCGGCCATTTTGGATCCGCCATCTTGGATCCGCCATTTTGGATGACGTCATTGTGTGTTCTCGAAAATTCCGGTGATGTGTTTTCCGCCATATTGGATGATGACGTCACCGTTGCAACTTCCGTTACGGCCGCCATCTTTAACTTTTTTATTTATTATCCGATTTTAATGAAATTTTTTTTAAAATTTATTAAAAAATCCATTTAATAAAATTTTAATAAAATACTTATAAAAAATATACTTTTAGTACACGGAGTTTGGAGTCCTCGGTTCGAACCCGACGAGTGCAAAAAAAATAAAAATGGCGACCGATCCTTCCTCAATGGTGGTTGCAGGCAGACTGACTCCCACCACTTTTTCAAAGCATATATATCGTCACCTAGTATGATGTCATGTCCGCCATCTTGAAATTTGGACGCCATCTTGAAAATCTTTATTTACTATCCGATTTTAATGAAAAAAATTCCAAAATTTATCAAAAAATTAACGTATTTGAATTCCGTTTGATTATATCGTTGTACGTCCTCGGTTCGATTCCCGGCGAGAGTAAATTGTCGATCCTTCCTCCATGAAAGCTACCTAGACTGATCTACCACCACCAGTACAAGGTATATATCATCAACTGGTATGACATCATGTCCGCCATCTTGTCTTCATCCGCTGGAGAGCACCATCTTGTTTTCGTCTGCTAGAGTGTGTCGATACCATGTAGTATAATTATCTGGTTACCAAACCTTTGACCTTGACCTTGAAATTTGACATTGACCTTGAAATTTGACCTTGACCTTGAAATTTGACCTTGACCTTGAAATTTGACCTTGACCTTGAAATTGGACTTTGTCCTTGAAATTTGACTTTGTCCTTGTCGACCATCATGGATCCGACATTTTATGTTCAGTACATGCTACCAGGAGCGACCACCTGCTGGAGTACACCATCTTGCGCGTGTACTCATATTATAGAGTACATTTCCATCTGGTTAATTTTATTCTAACCCGCTACAGTGCAGTAATCATTTATTACCGAGGTGCCCCCGCCATCTTGAAATTCGGCCGCCATCTTGAAATCATGTAATAATGTAGCTAGAAAAGCGGGAAAAAATCCAAAATTCATAAAACAAATCACTCATTAACTTACATATCGATTAGATCCGCTCCAGTCCTTGGTTCGATCCGAGATCGATGCAATAATGTTTAATTTTATGTAAAAAAAATAATAATTTCCATAAACCATGTTCAAAATTCATTAAATAAATTTGTAATCCATATAATGATTGATTGGATCGACTTAGGTCCTTGGTTCGATCCCTGGCCGATACAAAACAACTTTAATTTAAAAACAAATACTAAAAAAGTGCTAGGTGTGAGAAAATAAAAACACCACAAGTTCTTTTAAAAAAATTTTATTACATAAATTCAATACACTACTACAAGTACAAAAAAAACACTGACAAATTAACAAAGCCTTTTGGATTCCTCGATTCAAACAGTCTTCTTATTGTACGGACTAAGCCTTTTACATGACTTTAAATGTCCATCCGATCCGGTCATCACCGCAGCCAGAGACGGACTGAAGTTCAAATCACTTATATAGTCTCATTAGCCGGTACAACACATGAGTCAAATCAATAACCCTGTTCATTATACGTCTCGGAGCATTTTTTATAATGACGATGTAAGCTATCGATACGTGAAATTAGTTTATTGCACTTATTGCACTGAAATTGTATTCTTTGAACATTATTAGAACAACCGCTTCTTTCATGTCTGCGAGCATTTGAGGTGATAGTAAATGATGCACCACAGTATTTGCACTGATGCGAAGTACGCTCTTCATTAATTGAAGTATACAATGTTGATGAAACTTCAGCTGATGGTGGAACAGCACATATCGAAGTCTCCTCCAGTGTTGTCAGAGGCGTTGCCAACGGGATCTGCTCCAACATCGTCGGCGCTGACGTCATGGTTCCCGTAGTCGATGATACATCCTCCATCGAGTACGACGTTAAAGTCGGTAAAGATGCCATCGAAGTCTCAAGAACAGGCAATTACACGACTTATGCACCAGAAGAAACAAACTAGGTGATCCCTACACCACCGTCGCCAGTAACAAACTGAGCGTCCTGCTGTCTAGGACTCGCTTATATACATGCACCGTATGGAATAATACGCTAGTCAAATCAAGAACCATCTACAATAATACTAGAGTCAAAACAACGTTAAAAATAGAAGCACCGACTACGAAAAGGCAGCACATTTGGAAGCACCGACTACGAAAAGGCAGCACATTTGGAAGCACCGACAACGAAAAGGCAGCACATTTGGCAGCACCGACAACGAAAAGGCAGCACATTTGGAAGCACCGACTACGAAAAGGCAGCACATTTGGAAGCACCGACAACGAAAAGGCAGCACATTTGGAAGCACCGACAACGAAAAGGCAGCACATTTGGAAGCACCGACAACGAAAATGGCAGCACATTTGGAAGCACCGACAACGAAAAGGCAGCACATTCTGGAAGCACCGACAACGAAAAGGCAGCACATTCGGAAGCACCGACAACGAAAAGGCAGCACATTCGGAAGCACCGACAACGAAAAGGCAGCACATTTGGAAGCACCGACAACGAAAAGGCAGCACATTTGGAAGCACCGACAACGAAAAGGCAGCACATTCGGAAGCACCGACAACGAAAAGGCAGCACATTTGGAAGCACCGACAACGAAAAGGCAGCACATTTGGAAGCACCGACAACGAAAAGGCAGCACATTCGGAAGCACCGACAACGAAAAGGCAGCACATTTGGAAGCACCGACAACGAAAAGGCAGCACATTCGGAAGCACCGACAACGAAAAGGCAGCACATTTGGAAGCACCGCCAACGAAAAGGCAATGCATTTTGGATGCACCATCATAAAGACAGCGCATTTTGGAAGCACCATCGAATAAGGAAGCACATTTTGGAAGCACCATCGAATAAGGAATCACACTTGGAAGCTCCATCGAATAAGGAAGCACACTTGGAAGCTCCATCAACAAAAAAAAAAGGCAAAAAGGAAGCACAAGTTACGAGATCTAAGTCTTAGTTAGAAATCAGAATACACGAAATAAAAACCTTAAATTTTTATAATTTAAATTATTTATTTCTTTACATTATACAAATGCAAGTAAAACAAGCCATTATTGTATGTAGCCAGCTTTCCTCAGTTCCTTGAGTATGAAGGATATTTCTTTGATGCACGAATAGTTTCCTGCACAAAGCGAACCATGTAGAAGTCTTAGCCGGTCAACCAATATGTTTGGATCTTTCCATGATGTGTAATCATTCTCTTCTACCACCATCTTCCTTGCACCTTTATAATAATTATTATGATCTCTGGTGTCTTCCGTTTTACCACCAACCTCAGGGTAACTTTCATGTTTGAGACGGTGATCATCACAAGCTTGATCAGATTTATTTAATATATCACGACGTTTCCACCGTTTCGGTCTCAGGACACCTCCACATTCTTCGATCTTGGCAGCTTTAGGTGTTTCATCATAGTCTATGTCTTTGTCAACAGCCTCAGAGTCACTGTAACAATCACTGTAGAAGGAATCGTCTTCACCCAATTTACCGTAATAATTCGATGTTGATGATGTCGAAGTGTCTTCATCGTCTTCATGCTTCCTTTTTAGGAGTCCATCATTTTTACAAAGTAGGAAAGATCTACTTGAATTCGGCTGGAATATATTCTCACTTTTCACGTTAAGGATTCTTCCATTGTCTTCATTCTTCCGTAAATCATCAACCTCCTTCAATTTAAGTTCTTTGTCGAGATCGGAAGAGCCAAGAATATTATTGTGATAATGCAGATCACTCTTCCTTAGGCTAGTAGATTCATCGTTGTCCTCTTGCTTGTACGCAGGCTTGGCGCTACAAGTTCTGCCATGTCTTTTTAGGCTCTCTCTCCGCGTAAACGACTTGCTACATAGAACACAACATATCATATTGCGCAGAGGATTTTTAACACAGTCATTCTTCTCGTGTTGTCTTTTATTCTTTCTCAAGATAAACTCTTTACTGCAAAACTTACACCTATGTTCTTTCGATACAGCGTCAGATCCCAAATCGGAATTCATATTAGTTACTTAGACTAATGCCAGATACCAATTGAGTGTTTTAAATTAAATCCAATACTTAAATAGAAATTTTTTCATATTTCATCAGCGAGAATTAATATATCTCATGCAAAAGTACTTTATGCATGTAGTTCTGCTTTTCAACAACAGATGTCGCCACATGTTGCTTGCAGGTAAATAATATTTAGTTCTTTTATGCGGGATGCGGGATGCTCACTAACGATCGCAAAAGAAGGATGGCTTCGCTAGACTCCAAGGAAAAGGAAGTTCGTCTTGCATGTTGGTGCTCCACAGATGTCTCATGGTGTAATATTAATTTGACTGAGTAATGATATTTTTTTTAATTCCACCTGATAAAAATATTGCAAGTTTTGATTTAGTAGCAGAAATTATCGAATTAAATGTAACTCCAAATAAAATGACATGTCTCATTAGACAAAAAAAATCCATGCAGAGATAGATCTCTCACAAATAATCAGGAGCACTCGGTGAAAACCATCAGATGTAAAGTCAGGAATAATCAGAAAAACTTGGAGAAAGCCATCAATATAATAACAAGAATAATCAGGAGCACACGGAGAAAACTACCATAATATTGTCAAGAATAATCAGGAGCACACGGATAAATCCACCATAATACTGTCAAGAATAAACGGGAGCACACGGAGAAAACCACCATAATATTGACAAGAATAATCAGGAGCACACGGAGAAAACCGCCACAAGTTTTCTTTGATATCATAAAATTTCAGAAAAAAATAAATAATAAAAATAAATAAATAAAAAATTTAAAAAAATGAAATAAAAAAATACATAAATAGATTCTGCTAGCTTGTGAACTTCTCATTGTTGAGCAAAGATATAGTTCTAGTACAAGCCAGAATTTTATGTATTTTTTTATTTCATTTTTTTAAATTTTTTATTTATTTATTTTTATTATTTATTTTTTTCTGAAATTTTATGATATCAAAGAAAACTTGTGGCGGTTTTCTCCGTGTGCTCCTGATTATTCTTGTCAATATTATGGTGGTTTTCTCCGTGTGCTCCCGTTTATTCTTGACAGTATTATGGTGGATTTATCCGTGTGCTCCTGATTATTCTTGACAATATTATGGTAGTTTTCTCCGTGTGCTCCTGATTATTCTTGTTATTATATTGATGGCTTTCTCCAAGTTTTTCTGATTATTCCTGACTATACATCTGATGGTTTTCACCGAGTGCTCCTGATTATTTGTGAGAGATCTATCTCTGCATGGATTTTTTTTGTCTAATGAGACATGTCATTTTATTTGGAGTTACATTTAATTCGATAATTTCTGCTACTAAATCAAAACTTGCAATATTTTTATCAGGTGGAATTAAAAAAAATATCATTACTCAGTCAAATTAATATTACACCATGAGACATCTGTGGAGCACCAACATGCAAGACGAACTTCCTTTTCCTTGGAGTCTAGCGAAGCCATCCTTCTTTTGCGATCGTTAGTGAGCATCCCGCATCCCGCATAAAAGAACTAAATATTATTTACCTGCAAGCAACATGTGGCGACATCTGTTGTTGAAAAGCAGAACTACATGCATAAAGTACTTTTGCATGAGATATATTAATTCTCGCTGATGAAATATGAAAAAATTTCTATTTAAGTATTGGATTTAATTTAAAACACTTAATTGGTATCTGGCATTAGTCTCAGTAACTAATATGAATTCCGATTTGGGATCTGACGCTGTATCGAAAGAACATAGGTGTAAGTTTTGCAGTAAAGAGTTTATCTTGAGAAAGAATAAAAGACAACACGAGAAGAATGACTGTGTTAAAAATCCTCTGCGCAATATGATATGTTGTGTTCGATGTAGCAAGTCGTTTACGCGGAGAGAGAGCCTAAAAAGACATGGCAGAACTTGTAGCGCCAAGCCTGCGTACAAGCAAGAGGACAACGATGAATCTACTAGCCTAAGGAAGAGTGATCTGCATTATCACAATAATCTTCTTGGCTCTTCCGATCTCGACAAAGAACTTAAATTGAAGGAGGTTGATGATTTACGGAAGAATGAAGACAATGGAAGAATCCTTAACGTGAAAAGTGAGAATATATTCCAGCCGAATTCAAGTAGATCTTTCCTACTTTGTAAAAATGATGGACTCCTAAAAAGGAAGCATGAAGACGATGAAGACACTTCGACATCATCAACATCGAATTATTACGGTAAATTGGGTGAAGACGATTCCTTCTACAGTGATTGTTACAGTGACTCTGAGGCTGTTGACAAAGACATAGACTATGATGAAACACCTAAAGCTGCCAAGATCGAAGAATGTGGAGGTGTCCTGAGACCGAAACGGTGGAAACGTCGTGATATATTAAATAAATCTGATCAAGCTTGTGATGATCACCGTCTCAAACATGAAAGTTACCCTGAGGTTGGTGGTAAAACGGAAGACACCAGAGATCATAATATTTATTATAAAGGTGCAAGGAAGATGGTGGTAGAAGAGAATGATTACACATCATGGAAAGATCCAAACATATTGGTTGACCGGCTAAGACTTCTACATGGTTCGCTTTGTGCAGGAAACTATTTGTGCATCAAAGAAATATCCTTCATACTCAAGGAACTGAGGAAAGCTGGCTACATACAATAATGGCTTGTTTTACTTGCATTTGTATAATGTAAAGAAATAAATAATTTAAATTATAAAAATTTAAGGTTTTTATTTCGTGTATTCTGATTTCTAACTAAGACTTAGATCTCGTAACTTGTGCTTCCTTTTTGCCTTTTTTTTTTTGTTGATGGAGCTTCCAAGTGTGCTTCCTTATTCGATGGAGCTTCCAAGTGTGATTCCTTATTCGATGGTGCTTCCAAAATGTGCTTCCTTATTCGATGGTGCTTCCAAAATGCGCTGTCTTTATGATGGTGCATCCAAAATGCATTGCCTTTTCGTTGGCGGTGCTTCCAAATGTGCTGCCTTTTCGTTGTCGGTGCTTCCGAATGTGCTGCCTTTTCGTTGTCGGTGCTTCCAAATGTGCTGCCTTTTCGTTGTCGGTGCTTCCGAATGTGCTGCCTTTTCGTTGTCGGTGCTTCCAAATGTGCTGCCTTTTCGTTGTCGGTGCTTCCAAATGTGCTGCCTTTTCGTTGTCGGTGCTTCCGAATGTGCTGCCTTTTCGTTGTCGGTGCTTCCAAATGTGCTGCCTTTTCGTTGTCGGTGCTTCCAAATGTGCTGCCTTTTCGTTGTCGGTGCTTCCGAATGTGCTGCCTTTTCGTTGTCGGTGCTTCCGAATGTGCTGCCTTTTCGTTGTCGGTGCTTCCAGAATGTGCTGCCTTTTCGTTGTCGGTGCTTCCAAATGTGCTGCCATTTTCGTTGTCGGTGCTTCCAAATGTGCTGCCTTTTCGTTGTCGGTGCTTCCAAATGTGCTGCCTTTTCGTTGTCGGTGCTTCCAAATGTGCTGCCTTTTCGTAGTCGGTGCTTCCAAATGTGCTGCCTTTTCGTTGTCGGTGCTGCCAAATGTGCTGCCTTTTCGTTGTCGGTGCTTCCAAATGTGGTGCCTTTTCGTAGTCGGTGCTTCCAAATGTGCTGCCTTTTCGTAGTCGGTGCTTCTATTTTTAACGTTGTTTTGACTCTAGTATTATTGTAGATGGTTCTTGATTTGACTAGCGTATTATTCCATACGGTGCATGTATATAAGCGAGTCCTAGACAGCAGGACGCTCAGTTTGTTACTGGCGACGGTGGTGTAGGGATCACCTAGTTTGTTTCTTCTGGTGCATAAGTCGTGTAATTGCCTGTTCTTGAGACTTCGATGGCATCTTTACCGACTTTAACGTCGTACTCGATGGAGGATGTATCATCGACTACGGGAACCATGACGTCAGCGCCGACGATGTTGGAGCAGATCCCGTTGGCAACGCCTCTGACAACACTGGAGGAGACTTCGATATGTGCTGTTCCACCATCAGCTGAAGTTTCATCAACATTGTATACTTCAATTAATGAAGAGCGTACTTCGCATCAGTGCAAATACTGTGGTGCATCATTTACTATCACCTCAAATGCTCGCAGACATGAAAGAAGCGGTTGTTCTAATAATGTTCAAAGAATACAATTTCAGTGCAATAAGTGCAATAAACTAATTTCACGTATCGATAGCTTACATCGTCATTATAAAAAATGCTCCGAGACGTATAATGAACATGGTTATTGATTTGACTCATGTGTTGTACCGGCTAATGAGACTATATAAGTGATTTGAACTTCAGTCCGTCTCTGGCTGCGGTGATGACCGGATCGGATAGACATTTAAAGTCATGTAAAAGGCTTAGTCCGTACAATAAGAAGACTGTTTGAATCGAGGAATCCAAAAGGCTTTGTTAATTTGTCAGTGTTTTTTTTGTACTTGTAGTAGTGTATTGAATTTATGTAATAAAATTTTTTTAAAAGAACTTGTGGTGTTTTTATTTTCTCACACCTAGCACTTTTTTAGTATTTGTTTTTAAATTAAAGTTGTTTTGTATCGGCCAGGGATCGAACCAAGGACCTAAGTCGATCCAATCAATCATTATATGGATTACAAATTTATTTAATGAATTTTGAACATGGTTTATGGAAATTATTATTTTTTTTACATAAAATTAAACATTATTGCATCGATCTCGGATCGAACCAAGGACTGGAGCGGATCTAATCGATATGTAAGTTAATGAGTGATTTGTTTTATGAATTTTGGATTTTTTCCCGCTTTTCTAGCTACATTATTACATGATTTCAAGATGGCGGCCGAATTTCAAGATGGCGGGGGCACCTCGGTAATAAATGATTACTGCACTGTAGCGGGTTAGAATAAAATTAACCAGATGGAAATGTACTCTATAATATGAGTACACGCGCAAGATGGTGTACTCCAGCAGGTGGTCGCTCCTGGTAGCATGTACTGAACATAAAATGTCGGATCCATGATGGTCGACAAGGACAAAGTCAAATTTCAAGGACAAAGTCCAATTTCAAGGTCAAGGTCAAATTTCAAGGTCAAGGTCAAATTTCAAGGTCAAGGTCAAATTTCAAGGTCAATGTCAAATTTCAAGGTCAAGGTCAAAGGTTTGGTAACCAGATAATTATACTACATGGTATCGACACACTCTAGCAGACGAAAACAAGATGGTGCTCTCCAGCGGATGAAGACAAGATGGCGGACATGATGTCATACCAGTTGATGATATATACCTTGTACTGGTGGTGGTAGATCAGTCTAGGTAGCTTTCATGGAGGAAGGATCGACAATTTACTCTCGCCGGGAATCGAACCGAGGACGTACAACGATATAATCAAACGGAATTCAAATACGTTAATTTTTTGATAAATTTTGGAATTTTTTTCATTAAAATCGGATAGTAAATAAAGATTTTCAAGATGGCGTCCAAATTTCAAGATGGCGGACATGACATCATACTAGGTGACGATATATATGCTTTGAAAAAGTGGTGGGAGTCAGTCTGCCTGCAACCACCATTGAGGAAGGATCGGTCGCCATTTTTATTTTTTTTGCACTCGTCGGGTTCGAACCGAGGACTCCAAACTCCGTGTACTAAAAGTATATTTTTTATAAGTATTTTATTAAAATTTTATTAAATGGATTTTTTAATAAATTTTAAAAAAAATTTCATTAAAATCGGATAATAAATAAAAAAGTTAAAGATGGCGGCCGTAACGGAAGTTGCAACGGTGACGTCATCATCCAATATGGCGGAAAACACATCACCGGAATTTTCGAGAACACACAATGACGTCATCCAAAATGGCGGATCCAAGATGGCGGATCCAAAATGGCCGCCGGGGTCAAGGTCAAGGTCAAAGGTCAAGGTCAAGGTCACAACCATCCAAGATGGCCGCCGTGACGTCACAATCCAATATGACGGTCGGCACCTCGGCACCTCACCCAGAACCCAGTCCTCGGATGCCCTATTATATACTACTTGCGAGGGTTTCGCTTGTCAAATTGTTTTACATTAGAAGTTGGTTTAATTACTTAGATACTTGCATAATATATTTATTTTTAAATATATTTGAACACATTTAAATGTTCTATTGTAATAAATACTAGAATACCCAAATATGGTGCAACCACTTGCCTTCGCCCCACCCATGCTTCTCCCGTGATTCAACCACAGATGTGATGCAGCGGTGCCGTGTGCCCTTGTTGCAGGGAGGCGCGCGCAGCATCCACACGGCGGCCAGGTACGGCCACGTGGGCATCATCAACACCTTGCTGCAGAAGGGGGAGAAGGTGGACGTCACCACGCACGTGAGTGGGCGTTCCGTTACCCCCTCCCATGCGTACCTCATGCGTAGAGACCGGAACAATTCGCGGTTTCGATGACCTCTAGGATAGACTCCACGATCCTCTATGCACTAGGACAAATTTCACCTGCTCATTGGACAATGACTCGTGACACGTGTCACCGGGGATGCTTGTGATTCGATACTTCTTTTGTTGAAGGGTTTTCACTGGCTTAAGAGTCCTTCAGGTAAACGGCGGTCCAATCACTGACTCAGAATGAAGGTGAACGAGTTTGGAGTCTAGCCTACCGCGAAATGAATCCGCGAAATTTTCCTGTCTCTACCTATAAGCACTGCCTTCTTGGCATACAACCGTCACTAGAGACCAGAAAAATACGCGGTTTCGATGACCTTCAGGATAGACTGCACGTTCTCCCGTACACTCGGGCAAATAACGCAAGTTCATTTGGCTGCTGACTTGTAAGTCGTCTCCGCTGGTTTGTCTGTGATTCGATCCTTCTTTTGGTTGAGGGTTTATAATTGGTTGAGATGCGTCCAGATGAACAGTAAGCCAATAGCAAAATCATCTAAGAGGTACATGTATTTGAATTCTAGCCTATCGCCTAATGAATCCGCGAATTTTTCCGGTCTCTAACCGCCACCTAACTCGCGGGCCGTGTTCCAGTGAATGTCATAGCCAAATCCCATCAAGGAAACAAATCGGCAACCGTTTTAATTCACGGTGCCCTGCGCGAGGCTACAACCTGGTTGAAAAGTTTTCCAGTTGACGTTTTTCAAACCGTCGATACAATTGTTAAGGCAAACATACTATAGATAGAACCACCTTTCTTATTTTCTTAAGAACTTTTTTTAAGTTGAGATTATTTCCTGTTAACACAATTAAAGTGTACAAAATGTTTTCCAGGATAGTTTCACTGTCATAAAGTAATATTTGAAAGGCCAAAATCTTGGGTCGTCCCAAGATGATCAAAAAAGTGACTATATACGAGTTAGTGGCGCCAGACGCGGGCCCTCCACCTGGACGAAATCAACGAAAGAATGAGCTCTGCGCATGCGCGGAATTTGGCAACAGATAGGCACTGGATAGGACACCAAAATCCCGTCCCTGAAAATAGGGGATTAGCCGTGTCCAATCGTGTACTAGGAATACGGTTAGGGACACAGGTGTAGCCTTAACCCTAGTTGTACGTCTTGGAATATTGGCCTAAGTACGACTGTAGAAACCGAATTCCTGAAACCATTACCCATCCGAAGTAGGGAATTTGTGAAACGCTTGTAACTGGGTGGTTTCGCAGAGTTTTAATGTTTAGCTGGCTGGTCGCATCACAGAGAAAAAGGTTTGTTTGAATCAAACAAATATTTGCTTGTGTATGACTAAACAAAATTAACGTGGTGGAACAAAATATTTTGTTAGTTTAACCAAACTCGGTAAGTAACAAAAATAATTTGTTACACCTAACCAAATATACATTTGAAGTTGGAAAAAAATCATTTGTTGTGTCAACAGAATCTTTCCTACAAAAAAAAATTGGTTGTCCGTAAAGTCGGTTTACGGACGATAGTTTAACGTGAAGTCATAACAAAACATTTATGAAATGATTGAATACTTTATGAATAAAATTAAATCATTTTTATTTTAATAATAAAAGAATAAATACTTGAAATTATACTAGTAATCAGATTTTTAAAATGCAAGAATAATTAACCTTTATTGCCGAAATTTTTGTTGTAATAAGCAATGAAAACCACATTAACTTTTCACTTCACTTTATAAACAGTCGTGTGGAAGAGAGATATATGCGGCGCAAGCGTACAATGAGCGTAACGGGACACAGCGTAACGGAACAATGTGCGTAACGGGACACTTTTCATGCGTGCAGCCGGCGTTCATCGATTTATTAGACGTTGTCACGTCAAAAAATATGTTCGAACTTACAAAATATATTTATTTCGCCATGTATAAACAAATACAAACCTTCCTCTCGGTGCAAGGGAGCGGGTGACGCAGTTACGCCCTGTTGCTCGCAGGACAACTACACGCCGCTGCACATCGCCGTGGAGTCGGCCAAGCCCGCCGTCGTGGAGACGCTACTCGGCTACGGCGCCGACGTACACGTCACGGGTGAGTAGCGAGTAGCGAGTAGCGACCACTCTCGCCAACCACCGGACTTTCCTACCAACAGTACACTTGAAACGAACGAAATTTTTCTTCGTGGAAACTACGCCTTGTTTCGACTTGATAGTTCTGTTTTTAGAGACCGGAAAAATTCGCGGGTTCAATGAGCTCCAGGATAGACTCCAATATCCTCTACACACTCGGGAAAATGCCAACTGTTCATTGGCTGCTGACTTGTGAGTCGTCTCGACTGGGTGGCCTGTGATTCGACACTTCTATGAGTGAGGGTCTCTAATTGGCCCTCAGTCCTCCAGATTAACAGTGAACCAATGACAGAAGCAGCACTAAGGTATAATTATTTGAATTTTAGCATGACACGAAATGAACCCGCGAATTTTTCAGGTCTCTATCTTTGTTTAAGGTAATCAAACACGTACATGAAATAAGATGTTTTTTTTGCAGGTTTCTTTACAAGTTTTTAAAAATATTTTTGCTAGTTTGCCAACATTATCTTCGTGGACTCATATTATAAGTCAGTACCAGTACATTTACGAAAATAACGATCGATTTGGGAAGATCCGTTGGAGAATTTGGAAACAGCGTACTTCGTAAATTTTAGGTGAAAATTTTTAAACGCGTAATTCCATAGGGGGCGTTCTCTCACATCGGAGGCAGTCGCCACTGTTGTAACCTCTCGTGTCAAACGCAAGAGGAACAAGGGGTGATATGGTAGACAGAGGTGTGCTAAGTGTTAGATATACACATTTTTATTCTTTAAATACACATACCCTTATCACAAACGAACATTAACTTCAAGATATAAACAAATCACATTTGTTTCCAGAGCTTTCACTGGTTACACAGCTGGAAAGTCTCTGTGAACAGAAAATACAAAAATGATAAAATCGTACCTGTACTTTGTGATACTACAACAAAGGTTTTGTAACTTTGTACAACACAGGGCTATGGTTATTTTCGCATATATGAAATACTTTTTTTTTCCGGGATATAACTGAATACTTCTTGCGAAAATCGGTACATAATTTTATATTTTAATGAAATTTCATTAAAGTGTAATGGTTTTAAACCTTGGAAAAAGTAATAGAATATTCAATATTTTAAAATTATTTTGTTTAGTTCAACAATTTAAATTTATTTTGTTTTATCGTTTTTATAAACGTGCGCAGTTAATACTGGAAAGCTATTCAGGGAACTGTTTACAAATAACTTTAACCATGGGAGATACCGTGACACCACAAAACATAAATGGCTGGTTAAGAATACGAACCTAATATTACTGCGAACACTTATTTTGTTGCAACACACTGATGTTAATACCACGTGCGGCTAGCACAGACCGTGTGCACCCAACACGTCGCCTGCTTCCCGCGGAACATCTAGACGTCACGGTGCTGCGAAGGCGCGTCCTCTGCAGGGTTGTGTATCCTCCAAGCAGGAGTATCTCGCTCTGGTCGATGAGCAGTCCCTGACCCGCAGGCGGCAAGCTGCGGGAGACGCCGCTCCACATCGCGGCGCGCGTCAAGGACGGCGACAAGTGCGCGCTCATGCTGCTCAAGTCGGGCGCCGGGCCCAACCTGACCACCGGCGACGGCCAGACGCCCGTGCACGTCGCCGCCAAGAACGGCAACGTCGCCACGCTCGTGCTGCTGCTCGACGACGGCGGGGACCCGCTCTTCAAGTCCAAGGTCGGCCATCTTGATCACCTTCTCCCTTCCCGCTCCTCCAGAGGCATTCGTCCCCGCCATCTTGCGTTTACCAGTTCTCATGATGACAGCAGAGTTCCACTCTTCATGTGCAAGGTCGGCCATCTTGTTCTCCTTCTCCCTTCCCGCTCCTCCAGGGGCATTCGTCCCCGCCATCTTGCATTTACCAGTTCTCATGATGACAGCAGAGTTCCACTCTTCATGTGCAAGGTCGGCCATCTTGTTCTCCTTCTCCCTTCCCGCTCCTCCAGAGGCATTCGTCCCCGCCATCTTGCGTTTACCAGTTCTCATGATGTCAGCAGAGTTCCACTCTTCATGTGCAAGGTCGGCCATCTTGTTATCTTTGCCTCCACACATCCTTCCTTTCCACTACTCCAGAAACAGTCATCCCCACCATCTTGGCTGTATCAGTTCTCACAACGATGGCAGAGACACACTCTTAAAGTCCAAGATCGGTCATCTTGTTCACCTTACCCCTCATACTTTCTTAAAATCCTGATTCTTCAAAGTCATTCATCCCACCATTATGGATATTTCAAAATTACTATATCAAAGTGGCATCTTGATCTTTCAGGTCAAAGGTCAGCCATCGTGCAAATCTCATTCTCAAATTGTTCTTCTTTACAGTTCTCAAGAAGCCTGCATTTCACCTATTTTATGTGTAATTTTTCTGTTGTAAAATATTTTTGGGGAAAATATTCCAATATTTTGCATTATAATTTTATGAATTCTGGAAAGTAAAGGACACGTTTCTCACCCTCAATTCCCCCTTCAAAATAATGTAGAGGTCTTGTGTATATATTTATTAAAAATTGTTACATTTTTGTATTTAACTTGGTACCTAGTGTTTCTATATTGTATATATGGCAGCAGACACATTGAATGTAATCACTTAAAGTTAAGTATAGCATAAATATTTACATAAATTCCTATATGATTATAGAAAATTTAAAGGGAATATTATCTACTTTTGGCATGACCATTAAACAGTAAATTATGAACATAGTTAGGGAGGGTAAACCTGCGTGCCGACTGTTTAGAATGTTGTTTGTACGGTTGCTGAACACCATTGTACCACCTGTGGTATGGCTGCATCTGGATACAAGGGGATATCTTCAGTGACCCTGGCCTGTTGACAGTAGTAAAGAGAGTGCTAGCTGGAACGGAGAGTGGGGGAACAGGCCTGCCAACAGCGGGGTCGGTGTGCCAGCAGAACAGGGAGACGCCGCTGCACCTGGCGTGCCGCGGCTGCCTCGGGATACAAGGGCACTATCTTCAGTGACCCTGGCCTGTAGACAGTAGTAAAGAGAGTGCTAGCTGTGATGGAGGGTGGGGGAACAGGCCTGCCAACAGCGGGGTCGGTGTGCCGGCAGAACGGGGAGACGCCGCTGCACCTGGCGTGCCGTGGCTGCCTCGGGATACAAGGGCACTATCTTCAGTGACCCAGGCCTGTAGACAGTAGTAAAGAGAGTGCTAGCTGTGATGGAGGGTGGGGGAACAGGCCTGCCAACAGCGGGGTCGGTGTGCCGGCAGAACGGGGAGACGCCGCTGCACCTGGCGTGCCGTGGCTGCCTCGGGATACAAGGGCACTATCTTCAGTGACCCTGGCCTGTAGACAGTAGTAAAGAGAGTGCCAGCTGGAACAGAGGGTGGGGGAACAGGCCTGCCAACAGCGGGGTCGGTGTGCCGGCAGAACGGGGAGACGCCTTTGCACCTGGTGTGCCGCGCTGCCTCGGGATACAAGGGCACTATCTTCAGTGACCCTGGCCTGATGACAGTAGTAAAGAGAGTGCTAGCTGGAATGGAGGGTGGGGAAACAGACCTGCCAACAGCGGGGTGGGTGTGCCGGCAGAACGGGGAGACGCCGCTGCACCTGGCGTGCCGCGGCTGCCGCGCCGACGTGGTGCGCCAGCTGATCGAGTTCGTGCGCACCAAGCACGGCGCCGACGTGGTGCCGCAGTACGTGAACTCGCTGACGGAGGATGGTGCCAGCGCGCTGCACTACGCCGCCTCCGCCTCCAAGCCCGAGGTGGAGCGCCCCATGACAGACAAGGAGACGGTGCAGCTGCTGCTGGAGAACGGCGCCGACGTGTCGCTCATCACCCGCACCGTCAGTGTCTTCTCTTCCTTCTTATACTACTCTATGTTTATCATCTCTTCATCATTAGTTCTTTTTTTTACTACGGTTTTTATCTTTCGACGTGAATACAGCTTTAAAATTGCTTCCATAGCGGGAGGCAATTCAAAAAACGAATGATAACAAAATCGGGGGATACAGTTTGGTGTTGCAGCTACATATCTATCATATCCATCCAAAATTTAATTACACCACTGGTTAGTTAAAGGATCAAAGAATTCGTCACGCTAGGTGAGGACTGTGATGCATCGCGCGCGGTGGTGGGGTTAGCGCCGCCATTTTGAAATAATTTGGTTGCATTTCGAAATTTCCATTTAGTATAACTTTTTACTCGGAGAAGCTACGGCGTTCGTTTGAGTTTCAATCGTCAGCTCTCGTCAAAATCTATCGTTCGCATATATAAAACATTAGTGTAAAAAGTGAATATATATATAAGTGTTAAAATAAAAAAAAGTGTTTTATATTTTGTGTAGAAAATATTTACTATTACGTACAACACACAGCCACTAATGCATGGGATGTGGGATGTGTCGCAGACCATGGAGACGGCGTTCCACCGGTGTGCGGAGGCGGGCAACAACGACATCCTCACCGAGATGCTGAGCCACATGTCGCAGACAGAGGTGCAGAAGGCGCTGAACCGGCAGACGGCGGTGGGCTGGACGCCGCTGCTGATCGCCTGCCACCACGGCCACATGGAGATGGTCACCACGCTGCTGGGCAACCACGCGCGGGTCGACGTGTTCGACAACGAGGGTCGCTCGGCGCTGCACCTCGCCGCCGACCGCGGCTACCTCCAGGTGCCTCCCGCCACATCATCCTCTAGCCTTTACAGCTGGCGACCCACCTCTCCACAGTCTATCGGTCCATGGTGGAGCATGTGTATCGTATCCCTTCCTTATGTATATTAGAGGTGGATCGAAAAGTATCAACCCGATACTTTGTCACTGATACGCGCCTGTATCAGGAACGGAAAACGAGTACACTTGAAAAGTATCAAGTACTTTAGTATCAGTTCAGAATTCGCCTGGAACAACACCACGGCCAATGAGCGCAGAACCCGATCGCAGATGACGGTCACTTGGGCGGAGCTTGTGAAAGGGGAGGGAGCAGGAACGACGAATAAGGGATAAAGAAGGGAAATAATGTAGGGGAGGAAGCGCAGGGGAAGGCGTTGAAGGAGAGGCGCAAAGCGAAATTGTTACGAGTCGTTTGGTTATTGTCCCACATCAAAGTACGCTCAGTGCGCAGTGCGTGCACAGTCTCGTTCAATAATAAAACTAATGAAATTTTAATATTAAAAAGTACATTAATACAAGATATAATATTTATATTTGTGCACCTAACAGCAATGAAAATGCAAATAAATTCTCAGTTGACACTAATAACAGATGTAATCAACATATGGACTTTTTTTCCCGAAAACAATTAGTAACTAGTGTTTTCATACATTAAAAGATTACGATTTTATCAAAAATTAAAAATAAAAAAAACAGATACGTACATTAGTGGGCATACTATATCAATGTTTACATTTCAAATGTTTCTTCAGATTAGTCGATGATGATTTATAACTCAGTTTTTGTTTACACAAATTACAATTAGCAAACTCATTATTTTCCGTAAAAAAATTCCACACAAATGAAGTCTTTTTCCTGCACTTATCCATTCCTTATTTCACTATAAAGATACTAACTACAAAGCATGACAGCCCGCAACAATGTACATGGTGGTAACTAATACACGGCCAGGACGAACTGCAGTGAATGTTGAACTGATTGATACTGGCTGTATCAGGCGGGCATGAGAGTAACAGAGGTAGAGAATTACCGGGCGTGATAAATAATGTATCAGAGACACCGATACCTTTATACGCTGGTGATGACGGCACGGAGGATGTGTTCCCTGTAACGAGAATGCTGATACCTTGTCGCTTCCTGGGACCGCTACTGCTCTGATACAAAAGTATCAGATACTTGTACCTAGCTACATTACTGTATCAGTATCAGGTTGGAACAGATACCGAAAATTGCTGTAACAACCCACCTCTAATGTATATGTCATTTACCATCAAATATTGCATATATATAGCATATATATTAAGATACTGGTTGATTATTGGTAAACAATTTGTGTTCTGATTTCAAAAGGGTTGACAAAATATAAGCACGTTGTAGCAAAACAGTTATTTATTTAACAATAGATATTTGTTTGCGTAGGTACAATTCGAATTGTTTCGATTTTTCTTATCTTTTTTGGTGGATTATTCTATGGTTTCTGATAGTTTAAGGATTGAGTCGCGACACACCTGTATCCCTTCCATAACCCACTTGTGGGTCGCGACCCACCGTTTGGGAACCGCTGCTCCAGAGAGATCTTTAGACTTTCCTTCTAAAGATGCATATGAATTATTCCTCTAGGAGGGTCATTTAAATAAAATTTGATGCAGATCTTTGAAATTTCCCTTCTTGGGATATACGTTTTTCTTCTAGAGAAATATTTAAATAATATTCTACACATATCTTCGAATTTTCTTCAAGAGAGACCTTTGGATTTTTCCTCTATGATGATCATTTTAATTTTCCTTCAGGCAGAATTTTGGATTTCCCCCTCTGGTGATATCCTCGTCCTCCAGTGAATTTCCAAATTTTTGTTCCAGACAGATGTTTATAACTTTATTCAAGAGAATGCTTTAGATATTTGCTCTAGGAGGATATTTTAATTTTTCTTTCAGGCAGAGCTTTGGATTTTCTTCAGTAGTGATACCATTTCCCTATAGATGACTTTTTAAAATTGTCCTCTAGAGAGAAATAGAACTGCCGTCGTCCGGGGTCTCGGGTTCGAGTCCCGGTGCGGTTCCTAGCGGGAGTGGCTGTTGCAAATGTAATGAGTCCGGGTGGGCGCCAGACTAGCTCTGGTGCTAGTCGGTAGTTGGGTCGTGGGGTCGATTGCCCTGCGTGGCCCACTAGGACCGTCGGCGATGTTGCGTGGGTTTAAGGAATTCCCTACTCGGCGGTGATTGGGGATAGCAGGTTTAAAGAAGCAGACGCTGAAATGAGGTAATAAATGACGGGCGTCATTTATTCAGGCGACGGTGGCTCTGGTGTAACTTCGTTGGTTACACGCCACGTCGTACAACAGGTGACGTCACAAGATACAAAAACTACACAATTACACGCAACTAAGTCTGAAAGTTGCTTAATTAACGTGGCACAAGTTTACAAAAGGAATGTTACACGAGGTTGCGTTACACAAGTTTACGAATGTTACGTGGAGAGATGCGTCGCACAAGTTTACAAAAGAAATGTTACACGAGGTTGCGTTGCACAAGTTTACAAAGAAATGTTACAAGGTCACTAATTGTTCCGTATTATCGTGTCCCTAGGCGTTTCTGAGCCTGGCTGCTCAACGAGGGGTGAGGGTGATTGGAGGCGGCCAATCCCGTAAGTCTGCGTATCGAGGCGGTGCTCGCGTCCACGGCAGTGGAGCGCGGACCGCAGCTAAATTCGCTCAAAAGTTCCCTTACGGGGAGTGTCAGTGCCGGAGCGACTGAGTTTAACCAAAGTTCTGTCCTCGGGAGACGGCCCGTACCGGATACTGAACCTACCCCGCGGACCAAGTGTGGTGCAGGGGGGTGGGGGGTTTAGATTTATGCGGCCGGATTAGGTCCTGGACCGAAAAAACTGGACCGGGTACACACGGAGAGATTATTAAAAAGGGGTTTTAAGAATGACTATATTTACCAGAAGTGAACTCGGTGTGGACAAAGGATGATGTCTCTCCGTGGGACGTGCGTCCGCCCCGGTCCACGAGTCGCGCTGTACTGGCGTCATGTCATGGAGTCCGGCCGAGGCTCGGTGGCTCTCGCGCCAGGGATGACCTCATTACGTTAGTTTCTGATATGATATGTTAATAAGAGAATTTAATGATGTTAAATTCTCACATTAATTATAAAGGCTGAATCAAGGTCATTCGTCCCTTCTACAAATGAAAGTTATTATATTTAAGAATTATTATGTTTGAATTTTTACGTCAAACCAGTGACTGTTCGTCTCTTGTCGGATTGCTCTGGTGGGGTTAATGACGCAACACAAGGTTTGAATAATTATGTCATAAGGTCTGATGGACTGATTCAGGCAGAAGGCCGCCAGGGGAACACTCACACGCGTATTGCTGTAGTTACACAAGTGAGTGCCCGGGCACTCCTACGTCGCACTTTCGTTGACCAACTTCAAATAAATACGTAACACTGTTTAATAATCTATGTTTGTTTTTTAACGTGGTTGGTTTTAATGACGGTCTGTTTATTTTGGGGGGGGCCAGGTTCTACCTTGGTTGCTGGTGGCTCGCCTGACTCGGGTGGGCCATGGCTAGGGGCGCGTTCCGTTAGCGGGAACGTATACTGGCGGTTGCAGGTCGGGCTTTAGGGTGGCCTTTGGTCGGACGACGTCAGAACTTTTTTTCTATAGAGTCCTCTAGGGACATCTTTGAATTTTTCCTCCAATATTTTCCTCTAGCTTATATTGAGTGGTTGGTATTGTTACGATTTACCGCGGGTTCGTAAAGGATAGCCCAATTAAAGATTTTTATCACACACACAGTTTTATTTATTACCACTACTTGTCACTTACAAATAATCTTCTAAATTGGCAGATTATTAATTACAGGTAAATAAAAGTCAATTCCCCAGTCACTCGTTTCACACACCTCGCTGGGCCGCACTTCCGGCGCAACTCTCGCCGCAGCACCCCTCGTGGGTCTCTGCCGCGGGACTCCGTCGCCGCACTCCGCCGCCGCCGTCACACCCTTCGCCGAGATCCCACACGACTCACTCGCAACTTCGCCCGGGACTCCGCCGCGCCCGCGACTCTATCGCCCGGAAACTCCCGACTCCACTGAACTCACTCACTCCCTGCCCTGGAACCTTCGTCCAGGGACTTCGCCACTCTGCCGCACCCGCGGCACTATCGCCCGGAAACTCCGCCGTGGGAGAACTCCCCACTGAACTGAACTCTCTCGAAGGTCGGCCCAACCTCCTTATATAGCCCTTGGGTTCCCGTCCAGAACAATTGGGCATGTCTCCGAGATATCGCGCGACCTTCGCCGTCGAAATGCCTAGAAACGCGTCGTGAGTCCTCGAAGGACGTGGCGGCTGCTCAAAGAATGCCGATAAACGCAACAAGCATCGGGTTTCCACAAAACACGCCGATAAACATGTCTGAGTCCTTTTATTCCGCAGTGCGGCCTCTTTTAAGTAACTCGATCTGAGGCAGGTGCGCGCTGCGACGGTCAGGATGTCGCGAGATAGTATGACACGAGATACCAGGGAGAGGATGCAGGTGGAAGGGGGCGCTGACAGGCCGAACGAGCGCGGCGACGCCAAGCACTGCAGCCAAGCGCGATCGTAACAGTATTAACCATTAAAAAAAAAAATTTTTTTTTTGTAGGATACACTCTGACATTACATTATTTATAAAAATTAAGTTATAGTTAGAGACCTGAAAAATTCGCGGATTCATTTCGTGATAGGCTGAAATTCAAACATGTGTACAATTCTGCTGGTTCTGCTATTGGCTCGCAGTTTAACTGGAGCTCTCTGGGCCAATGAGAGACCATCGACCAAAGAAGCATCAAATCACAAGCTACCCAGTGGAGATGCCTCACAATTTAGTACCCAATGAACACGTGTGTTTACTTGACATGTGCAGAGGATAATGGAGGCTATCCTAGAGGTCATTGAATCCGTGAATTTTTCCGGCCCCTAGTTACAGTCGATAGGTATTGTTCATGACACAAGCTGGAGTAGAGAGGCTAACTGATGGGAATGTAGAGGGCCAGTAAAATTTTATAATACTGTAGACAAGTGCTGTCAAACAAATATATGCAGGATGTCTGCTCGCCAATCAATTAACAGGCTCACTTTCAGTAATACAAATCCAAAAATCCGTTAAGGAATTTGAAATAAACAAGTCAACGATTAGCAAGAAGTGGAGGACCATTAATCATTAACAAGATTTGAAAAAAAAAAAAAAAAAAAACAGTCATCTTAGAAATATTGGTGTTGAGTTCCAAGCATACATTTTACGGTGATTTGTAGCTACGTTCTCTCATCCCCTATCACATAGTGTAGAACCTGGGGCGAGGGGGTTGGGGGTGCCAAATCCAAACGCCCCTGATTGTAACTGAGAAATGGAAATGATAATCTATATCCCTCCTTCTAAATTCACCAGATTCTCACCCATGCCTTAGTGTATGTAACACAAATTCTAAAACATCCAGTTTAAATCTCTGTTGTACTGCTTTTCCAATAGCCATTCCAGTTTTGATACTGTCATATAAAAAAATATAAAACATTTGTCATTTTTTATTCAAGTGTTCTGTTATGTCTAAAGAATGCTGGAGCAGGAGTCATTACTGTGTGTGTGACGTCAGCAACACTAACTGCCTCTGTCTGCAGGTGTGCGACGCCCTGCTGACCAACAAAGCCTTCATCAACAGCAAGTCGAGAGTTGGCCGGACAGCTCTGCATCTCGCCGCCATGAACGGATACGCTTATCTCGTCAGGTAAAGAACACCGGCACGTTCATTCTTTGAACAAACATGGGTGCGTAGCTGCCATGCGCATTAGAATGAAACTTCACAGATATAGGTATAAGAGTGTATAACAATGTGTGCGAGTATGCGAGTGAGTAAGAATGCGGGTGACCAAGTACGCAAATGTACAAGTATACAAACTTGCAAGTATGCAAGAAAGAGTGCAAGTATGCAAGTTTTCTCTAATGAATACATGTCATCGATCACCCCACTCCTGAGTCCACACCCTTTCTCCGCCATTGAGCACTCCACTCCTGATATTTGCACTTTTAGCATTACTCTTTGATTATACTCTGATGACTCCATTACCTCGACTTACACTTTAAAGAAGTTTCACTTAAAATTTCATTTTAATATTCGTTTGTAGATTTCCTTGGAGGTAAAACGTCTCTTCCCACAAGCTCTACAAAAAACTGTAAATAATTTTACGTGAAAACTTATAGAATAAACACATTAAAATTCCCTCATAATAATTACTACCTACTGTGTGACTAACAAGTGGCGAAAAATCCAGAAATGATGTAATTAATTATAAAGAAATTAATTAGTTTAAGAATGTGAATCAAGTTAACAAATGTTTGTTAATTTTTCATTTAATCCGTCTGTGGAAAATTGTTTGTATTGTAAATAGGTTGTCGCGTACCCGCCTCCGTAGAATGCGTGGAGACGTGGCGGACGTCGCTCGGCCGTTTTCTAGTGTTGCCCGGCGCCAGCTCTCTCGCGTAGAGCAGCCTCCTGCGGGGAGGCAGGGGTGGACCGTCCGGCCCGTGTAGCTGCCGAGGGACGTCGCGCGCTGGAGAAATGTGCGGTGCAGGCTAGTTGTGTTAGTCCACGTGTTTTGGCCCGCGGACACGCCAGATACAAAACAACACTCACGCACACGGTAAAGAAAACGATAAAAAAGAGATTATACACACTATAGAACAGAATCCAAAAGCGATAATAGCGGCGAGTTTATGGAGCGTCTCGCGGCCGCGTCTAGCCTCGAAGGTGTCTCGCACGGGACTGGAGACCAGGACGCCGGCGCACTGCTCTCGCGCGCACGGAGCGGAAGTGACGTCATTCCCAAAGCCGCGGCGCGCTGCGGACAGGGCTGTGATCCGGGCTTTAACCCAGAGGCACGGAGGTACGACGTCAGATGCCCCCCCCTGGATAAGCCCGGGTCAATGCCGTGCGTGCTTCCACCCGAGGCAGCAGGATCGGGACGCCCTCTCCCACGGCGGTCGTTGGAGTTAGGGCCGCCTTTCTCGCCCCGTACTCGCCGGGTTGTCGTACACAAACGCGTCCAGCTCCGAGCCTGTGACATAGTCTGCCAAGTAACGTGGGGCTCGCCGACGTCGCCGGTTGCGTCTCGGGGTCGTCTCAGCCGGCTCCTCGACTGTGACTCTGAACTCTGCATCGGCGAGGGAGGCACCATGTCCCCATCCACCTCGGGTGGGGGAGAGTGGCTCATCTGCCTCCTCCTCGTCCGGCTCGGTCACCAGAGGTTGTTCGCCCGCCGCATCGGCGCCCGCCTCGGGCATCCCGGTGACGTCATCGATCTGTGTCCGCGTCGTGCGTCTCCGACGGCGTCGCCTCGGACTTGTGGCCGAGCTTCCTGCTGTTTCCAGGGTCGCTGTTTCGGGGCTGGGGGTGGCATGGAACAGGCCCCGCATGCCTCGGGGTGTGATCGAGTCGTCGGAAGTAGGCGTTTCGTCCACTTCTACCAGGGTGACATCTTCAGAGACCAAATTTTCTCCTGGGACTGATGTTCTCCGTATGGTGTCTCGGTGCACTTTTCGCGCCCGCCGTCCATCAAGGCGGACTAGGTAGGTGCTCCTACTTAGCCGTTTAAGGATCGGGTGTGGTCCCGACCATCTGGGGCTCAACCCGGCACTGTAGTTCTTCGGCGCGCTGGACAGAGGCTGCGTGCGCACGTATACCAGTTCTCCAGGTTGGAGTTCCGGTGGCATTCGGGTCGTCTGCGGTGTTATCTGGTGAGTATAGGCCCTCTGGTGTTCGAGCGCTGTTGTCATTTCTGCCTCTCGCCGTTGACGGCGCTCCTCTGGATCTTCCTCTTCATCGGCTACCCCGTGGGCTGTCCATTCTCCTGGCAAGGGCAAATTGTGGCCTTGGACCATTTCTGCCGGGGTCATTCCTGTGGCTGCATTGGTTCTGCGACGGATACAAAACAGAGCCTCTGCAAGATGGTTGTCCCACTTAGTATGGTCGCTACCCAGCCTTATGCGCATCTGGACTTTCAACTCTTGGTTTCGCCTTTCCGTCGGGTTGGCTCGGGGGTGGTAGGCAGGTGTGGTCCGGTGTTCGACGTGCCACGAGTTGCACATCTCCCGCCACTGCCTCCCGACGAATTGGCTGGCATTGTCCGTCAGCAGGTCTCTCGGGTAGCCCCAACGTGGGAAGAATTCCGTTTGCAATATTGTCCCAATGGTGTTGGCCCGTACATTGCTGGTGGGGTAAGCTTCTACCCAACGGGTAAAGAGATCGGTCACTACCACCAGGAATCTCTTGCCCCAGGCTGTGCGGGGATATGGCCCCATGACATCCAGCGCGACGGACTGGAAAGGGGTAGTGGGAATGCGAGGCTGTTGTTGCTCCATCCCGTCGCTCCGCCGCGCTTTCCGCTCTTGACACATCTCACAAGTCCTCACGTACTCCCGCACGTCCCGGGCCATGCCGGGCCAGTGGTAGTGCTGACCGACCGCCCGCCGTGTTTGGTCTGCCCCAGGGTGTCCGGCCAGGTCGTGATCATGCATAAAGCGCAACACCGCTTCACGTGCCTCCGGTGGGACATAGGTGCGCCACTCCTGATCGGGTCCCAGTCCTCGTATGTAGAGCACACCGTCCCTCGTAGTCCAGGTCTCACATGGTTCCGCTATTTGCTTCGCGCGTCTGCGCTCAGCATCCTGAGAGGTGCGTTGGGCATCGTGCACCCGACGTTTCAGCTCGACCATGTCCGCAGGAGGCGGGTCGTCGTCTACACCTAGAGCAAGCAGGCGGCAGGTTGGGTCCCTTGGGTGGTGGTGATCCGTCTCACGGCCAGGTGGCAGTATCTCGTCCCAAGATACCTCGTCCTTCAGGCACGATCCCTCCTCAGGGTCCCGTGACAGGGCATCCGGCAGCTCGTTTTCTACTCCTGTAACGTGCTCCATAACGAAGTCGAACGACTGTAGAAACAGCGCCCACCTCACGAGTTTGCTTTTCCGCCCCTGGAGGGTCCGCAACCATGTGAGGCATTGGTTGTCCGTGCGCAATACAAATTGCCTACCCTCGAGGTGGGGACGGTATTTCTTCAGTGCCCATACCACAGCCAGGCACTCCTGTTCATTGCTGTGGTAATTCCGTTCCGCGCGGCCGAACTTGGCACTGGCGTAGTCGATTATGCACCTGTCCCCATTTTCGTCTCGTTGATATAGCACCGCGCCCACCCCCTCGGCGCTCGCATCCGTCTGCACGTACAGCGTCCTCTCGGGGTTTATCCGTGACAGAGTGTGGCATCGGAGAAAAGCCGCCTTCAAGCTGTCCAGCGCCTGCTGTGCAGCCGGTGTCCAGTGGTAGCGCTGTCGTGGTGACAAAAGATCTGTCAGAGGGGCAGTGAGCGTGGAGAACTGCGGGATATAGTTCCGCAGCCAGTTGGCGAGGCCCAAGAGCTTCTGCAACTGCTTGCGGGTTCTAGGGGGTTCAGCTTCTGCAATTTTCGCCAGGTGCATCGGGTGCGGACGATTTCCCTCAGCATCCACCACATGCCCCAAAAACTCCACCTCTCTCCGTCCAATGTGACACTTCTGTGTGGCACAGGTCAAGTGGTGCATCTGGAGCCGCTCCAGGACCAGGGATAGGTGCTGCACATGGTCCTCCCAGGTCTTGGAGTACACAATCACGTCGTCGAGGTAGGCTGTCACGAACTGGCCAATGTACCCTTCCAGTACGCGGGCCATCATAGCTTGAAATGTGGCCGGCGCGCACTTGAGCCCGAAGGGCATGGCACAGAACTGAAATCGTCTACCATCGGGCACCGTGAACGCAGTCTTTTCTCTGTCACCTGGGTGTATTGGCACCTGCCAATACCCCGAACGTAAGTCAAGGGTCGTGAACACTCGTGCATTGCCCAGGCCTGCCAAGGCCTCGTCCACACTGATCTGCGGTGGTGGAGAACTAATGGTGACACTATTCAGGGGACGGAAGTCCACACAGAAGCGCATGGTCCCATCCTTCTTGGCAGCAAGGACGATGCGTGAGTTGTATGCGCTGTTGGAGGGTTCAATGACATCATCTCGCAACATTTCGTGCACTTGCTCACGTATCACCTGTTGCTCGCGGAAACCATATCCACTGGGGGCCTCATACACTGGTTGGTCGTGCATAGTGGGGATTCGGTGTTCTGTCACCGTTTTGCGCCTGAGTGGGTCGGCAGTGGCGAAGATGCTCTGCCTTTCCCTTATGAGCCGCCTGAATGCATCCTGATACTCTGGGGGTACATCATTGTCCACATCTTCTAACTTCGTGGGCTCTCTCGGGGGAGGTGGTGCTCTACCTAGTGCATACACTGCCAGGCGCTCATGTTTGCCAACATTCACTAGCCCAGAGGCCGGCGCTATCACTGTGTCATGCTCTACCAACCAAGGCTGTCCCAGCACTAGGTCCTCCCTGAGTCCCTCTACTACAACTGCTGCCGTCTGGGTAACCAGCTCCCTCACACTCACCGTTATGATGGCGTCCCCGATGGCTGTCCCGACTCCGGTGCTCGTGGCCAGACGCAGTGCACAGCGTCTCGGTGTGACGTCCGCTAGCGGCACCAAGTGTTGGGCCACGAACACGTGGCTCGCACCTGTATCTACGAGAGCAGCCGTCGGTCTCCCGTTCAGAGTTACGGGTACCCGCATCAGCCGGTCGTCTGGGGTAGTGAGCTGTCCCAGTGTTATGCGTGTCTCGGCCGTGGCTTCGGGAAGGAGGTTAGGTGGTGTGGGGGGCAGAACTGTTGGTCCTACACCCCCTGCTGCCCGTTTCCCGCCAGTTGTTGTTGTTTTTGTTGTTGTCTTGGGCAGTCCTGGTGCCAATGGAACGTGTCCTGCGGGCATCTAAGGCGACACTGGGGTGGTCGGCCTCCGTCCCGCCGATTCCCCGCGTTCCGCCACTCTGGTGCGGTGGTCTGTCGTCTGCCACTCGGTGGGCCTTCGATTGCCCGTGCTACCATCTGCCGTGGACGTTCGAGCTGCATGTCTCCCTCTGGGAGAGCGGGCGCTCTGTACTCGTGTCTGGGCTCTCGTCCGGGAGTGGTCATAGTTATCCGTCGCCCCAGAAGGCACTGCAGGTTGCCCTCCGTGGCTACGGCCTGTCGCACATATTCTTCAACAGACCCGTTGCAATACGGCCTGAGGAAGGGTTGTAATTCTTCCCGCACTAACGCGGTCACGTCCGGCAACGCTTGCTCCGGCGCTTCCCCTGGGGCTATGCGACGATATAGCTGCAACTTGCCCGCCAGGAATCTCTCCACCGATTCCGTGTCCCTCTGCGCCTTGCCGTAGAAACGGGCCTTGCAGCTCAAGACTGCCTGGCGGTCATCAAATCGCTGCATGAGACACGTGGAGAACTCCCGCCACTGCATATCGTATCGCCCCCACAGAGTCCACCACTCACGAGCTCGACCACGCAACTGTTCGCTTGTGCGCTGGGTCCACTCCTCTACCGGCACACTGCACTGTAACATGCGCCTCTCACACCACCGCACAAACTCCCGTGGGTCTTCGTGCACGAGCCCGCTAAACTCTGGCAGCACTATGCGCCCAGCCCCTGTGGCAACCCGCACAGCGTACGCGACTGGCGGCGCTGCCGAGTTCGTAGGTGTGTCTCAGTCAATTAGGTTCGGCGACGGTGGATTCTGGTTCGGTAACATCGACCCGACGCGGTTGTCCGAGCAGCCTCTACACTCGTCACATCCCCCTTTTTCCCGGTACACGGCACTCGCTGTGTTTGGGGCTACCCTATGCATCTGCTCTGATGATGTATCCCTGTCCCATAACAACACACCCTCAGCAGTTTCTGTCTTCACCTCACTGCGCCTCAGTGGCACGCACGTACACGTGTTCCGACACTGCCACTCTCCTGTCACAAGGTCCATTCCTTTCGGTAGCTGACACGTCGCGCACGTAACTGTCAACCCGCGCTGCAGCATTGTTTACAAACACGGGGCCCACGTGGCCGCTCCGTCTGCGCAGCCTGCCCGCGCAGGCTATCACCGCGCCCGCCCGAACACCGCCGGCGCGCCCCGAAGATCACCGATGGCAGAACGGCGAAAGGGTGAAAAAGGAGGGGGTACCACGGTGCGTTATCCTGTTGGAGGGGGGTGGTGGTGAATCGACGGGAAATATAATCCGGTTGCAGGATGGGAGACGGCGATGCGTTATCAGCTGAACCGTGAAACTGATAGGTGTTGAAAACGTGGGAAAGGAATGGTTGCGTCCTCGCGTTGATGAGATCAGAAGTACTGTCTAGGTGAATAAGTGAATCCATCCATTGTCCCAGGTGGATTTTCACGCTGTCTGATCACTCACTGTACACTCTTTTCCCGCACTGCACGCGCTCTCCTGTGGACTTGCAGTTCGCCACACATACGGGCGCCAAATGTCGGGTACCCGCCTCCGTAGAATGCGTGGAGACGTGGCGGACGTCGCTCGGCCGTTTTCTAGTGTTACCCGGCGCCAGCTCTCTCGCGTAGAGCAGCCTCCTGCGGGGAGGCAGGGGTGGACCGTCCGGCCCGTGTAGCTGCCGAGGGACGTCGCGCGCTGGAGAAATGTGCGGTGCAGGCTAGTTGTGTTAGTCCACGTGTTTTGGCCCGCGGACACGCCAGATACAAAACAACACTCACGCACACGGTAAAGAAAACGATAAAAAAGAGATTATACACACTATAGAACAGAATCCAAAAGCGATAATAGCGGCGAGTTTATGGAGCGTCTCACGGCCGCGTCTAGCCTCGAAGGTGGCTCGCACGGGACTGGAGACCAGGACGCCGGCGCACTGCTCTCGCGCGCACGGAGCGGAAGTGACGTCATTCCCAAAGCCGTGGCGCGCTGCGGACAGGGCTGTGATCCGGGCTTTAACCCAGAGGCACGGAGGTACGACGTCAAGGTAATATGATTAAGTGGCACTGTAATTTAATTTAAGCCCATGGCCGCAACGAAAATCAATACGTTTCATTAAAAACATAGTGTTCTTAGAGAAGTCTTTGAAACCAAGATGGCATGTTTGTGTGGATGTAACTGCGAGGCGATTGCATAGTAAGAAAGTCTTTGAAAAGGTTTAAACCAAGATGGCGTCTTTGTGAGGGCGTGACTGCGAGGCGATTGCATAGTAAGAAAGTCTTTGAAAAGGTTGAAACCAAGATGGCGTCTTTGTGAGGGTGTGACTGCGAGGCGATTGCATAGTAAGAAAGTCTTTAAAAAGGTTGAAACCAAGATGGCGTCTTTGTGAGGGTGTGACTACGAGGCGATTGCATAGTAAGAAAGTCTTTAAAAAGGTTGAAACCAAGATGGCGTCTTTGTGAGGGTGACTGCGAGGCGATTGCATAGTAAGAAAGTCTTTAAAAAGGTTGAAACCAAGATGGCGTCTTTGTGAGGGTGTGACTGCGAGGCGATTGCATAGTAAGAAAGTCTTTGAAAAGGTTGAAACCAAGATGGCGTCTTTGTGAGAGTGTGACTGCGAGGCGATTGCACAGTAAGAAAGTCTTTGAAAAGGTTGAAACCAAGATGGAGTGTGTGTGAGGGTGTGACTGCGAGGCGATTGCATAGTAAGAAAGTCTTAGAAAGGTTGAAACCAATATGGCGTCTTTATGAGGGTGTGACTGCAGGGTGATTGCATAGTAATAAAGTCTTTGAAAAGGTTAAAATCAAGATGGCGTCTTTGTGTGGATGTGACTGTGTGGTGATTGAATAGTAATAAAGTCTTTGAAAAGGTTGAAACCAAGATGGCGTCTTTATGAGGGTGTGACTGCGAGGCGATTGCATAGTAAGAAAGTTTTTGAAAAGGTTGAAACCAAGATGGCGTCTTTATGAGGGTGTGACTGCGAGGCGATCGCATAGTAAGAAAGTCTTTAAAAAGGTTGAAACCAAGTTGGAGTGTTTGAGGCGATTGTGCGCAGGTTCCTGATCCAGGACCACAATGCCGTGATTGACGTGCTGACGCTAAAGAAGCAGACGCCACTGCACCTGGCGGCAGGCGCCGGCCAGCTCGAGGTGTGCAAGCTGCTGCTGGAACTGGGCGCCGACATCGACGCCACCGACGACAACGGCCAGAAGCCCATCCACGCGGCCGCCATGAACAACTACGCCGAGGTGGCCCAGCTGTTCCTGCAGCAGCACCCCTCGCTCGTCATGGCCTGCACCAAGGTGATGCCTGCCGCGCTGTGAACCACGCTCGCCCAGGCCCAGTCCAGGCAGCATCAAGTTCCATCACGCTCACTACTAGTTTACACATGACAAGCTTGCAGCAAGCCCACCACGTCAAGTGTGTTAACTTGAATCAGGCTTGATTCAAGCTATTACACATTACATGCTTGCAGCAAACCTCCCTCGTCAAGCTTGCAGCAAGCTTGCCATGACAGGTGTGTTAGCTTGAACTGATCTTGATTCATGGTAACTATTTACACATGATAATCTTGCAGCAAACCTCCCTCAACAAGCTTGCAGCAAGCTTGCCATGACAAGTCTGTTAGCTTGAACCAAACTTGATTCAAGGTAACTATTTACACATGACAAGCTTTCCATGAGCAAGCCTGTAAGCTTGTGGCAATAATTCATGGCTCAAAAGAAGGGTTGAATCAAGCTCGCAGTGTGATTGAATCAAAACTGCTGCAAGCTAACATAGGAACCATAACAAGCTATCTGCAAACTTTTTGGATGTTGGCTTCACTGTTAAACATTTTCATCTGATTACAACTTACACAGATATCATCATAAATTTATGTATATCGTTGTATATTTTATATGTACTAAGTTTACTTACCCTGTTAAAAAGAACTTCACTCGTAAGTCAGAATTGGGTGTAAATTCTATGAAGATCCAGTAATCTGGAAATGAAGAAACCCTGTTTTAATTCAATGTTAATTCTTTGTTGAAAGGTCTGTAGTATTGTTAGCGAACCAGGTTCAAGTGGTAACCCAGCTATGTGGATGGTGTTGCAGGACGGGAACACGTGCGCGCACATCGCCGCCATGCAAGGATCAGTGCGCGTGATCGAGGAGCTGATGAAGTTCGACCGGCAGGGCGTCATCTCGGCGCGCAACCGCATCACGGAGTCGACGCCGCTGCAGCTGGCGGCCGAGGGCGGCCACGCCGAGGTGGTGAAGGCGCTGGTGCGGGCCGGGGGCAGCTGCTCCGACGAGAACAAGGTGAGGCATCCTCCCCGCAGGCCCCTCCTTCCAGCGATGCATGCCGCGGGGAAGTTTGATCTAATACAGTCTCTTGGACATACCCCATCACAGCTTTGCACTGTTTGTAATGGAAAACTTCAAGAACGCAAGTTAATGATTAAAATGAAAACATAAACCCACAGAGAACAAGACTAAATCAAGCCTATGTCAAACAGATATTCCCAACGATGAACCTAAACAGGTGTTATGGACAACACGACGACAACAACAGCGCAGGCGAACACGTTCAGACTTAAATACGAGACAGCACAAGAATTACGTAGATGGGATTCAGACATGAATTTACTGTTATTGTTGAAACTGTCTTGTCGTTGTTAGCCCACTGTGTTCGTCTGTGCCGTGCTTTGATTGACAAATGATGTAAGTATAAGAAGCCCAGGACTAAGTAGGGATTTTAGTGCCATAAAGTTGTAAAATGTTTCCTTCACCTTTGCTCTTGCCGAAGGTCTGGTGTGATGATTTTGTTGTTTTTCTTTATTGGGGGGAGGGGAGATCCAGAAGGACCTATTCTCCTCCCCCTTCCACATTAGTAGTCTTGCCTACTCTGTGAACCAGACGTGTATTGGGATGTTATTTTATACAATTCAATCATTTTTCACAATATTGTTTTCAAATAAAAAACTACACTGTGCATTGCAAGAAAAATAAAATGGCAATAAACGAATAAGTTTGTAATAATGTTTTTATTTTTATTTTATTGTTTTCATTGTTTAATGGTTAAAAATATGCAAAACGCAGGAACACCAGACTACCTTTACTCTCTTTTTTTTCCCCTTTAAATTTTTTTTCTTTTATAACCAATTTCTTCTCTTAGAATGCACACTGCATGTGTAGAGACCACATAGTTTGGGTGGTCCAATCACTAGCCTTCAACTAAGGTGATTTAGGTTCAGTTCCTAACGGGGGCCAAATCATATTTTTCGCAAACAGGGAACATGTCGGATGTTGCCAAATAGTTGGTAGGTTGTTTCGGGGTTCTCCCATTCTCCCCACGGATTCATCCTGTTGGTGCTCCATTCACACCACTTCGCCCCTCATCGTCTCTGGTGACTTCAATGTCAATGAGTGTTAAGCTTCAAAATGCATTCAATCACAGAGAAGTTTTTGTTAGAATGTTATATTGTGAAAAGTGGCTTAGTTTTCGACTAAAAATATTTCACGTTTAGGCATCAGGCGCAGGCGGGTCCCTATCCCTGCAGCATGGTGGGGTTCAACCTGAGCCGCACTAAGCCACGTGGAGCTTGCGACCTGCCAAGTTCTCTGACCGTTGCCAACCATTTAGCATCAGAAATTGTTTCACAACAATATTTTATGAAAACGTGCCTTTACTTAAATTTCAGCCTTGATATTTTACTCCTATCACACCCAAAGAAGTTGCACTTCAATTATAAATAGTTGATTCCTATTCTGCGGGAAATCCCCGATTGTGCTGTTGATCACTATTCTGTGAGAAACACACATTCCTCCTCCTGTGGGGAAATACCCTTTCTGTGGGTAAGTCCCAGTCAGATGTGCAGATTTGCTGGACTTCAGTTCTTTGATGTTATAACTTTTTTGTTCCAACATGAGTGGCAGGAAGTGGCATTTTGTATAGCTTTCATTTGAACGTGGTGAGAACCAAAATAACTGACGTAATAAAAAAAAACCTGGTTTAAACCGAAATTAACCAAGTTGTTTGGTTTTTTCCAGCCCTACCGTGCAGCGGCGCAACAAATAAATTTCCAAAGGGGGCCAATATACGTTTTTATAAAGAATCATCGATCCCCCCCTCTTGAAGTGGGGGGTCGGGGGGTCCTTCCGCGGAAAAATTTGTATTTCAAGGTGGAAAATGGTGCTATTTAAGCAGTTTTATTATCTAAAAATTGATTACACAGCACTTTCTTTGCCCCCATTTGCCCCCACTTCAAGGTTTCAGAAGGGGGGGGGGGCAAAAGACCCTTGCGCCCCCCCTGTTGTTGCGCCCCTGCTACCTGCATGCTGTAAAGGGAAAGGCCACGGCACATTGTAACACACTGTCCAGCACGTGCCGCGGGAGTCCACGGGGAAGGGCGAGTCTCGCTCCGAGGGACGGTGCCTCCTGTTGCAGGCCGGCTTCACAGCGGTGCACCTCGCCGCGCAGAACGGACACGGCGCCGTGCTGGAGGTCATGAGGTCGACGCAGTCCCTGAGGATATCCAGCAAGAAGCTGGGCGTCACGGCGCTCCACGTCGCGGCGTACTTCGGCCAGGCCGGTGGGTTCACGCGCCGCTGACGGAGGCAAACAGACACGGCTCCAAACAACGAGCGCCGTGTCGGTGTCCAGTACGACGTTGGCAGAGTTGCTACCTTGCTACCTTACCACATTCGTGTAGTGGCGCCTGTCATACTTTCCTGATCCCTGTTCTCTGGCCGTGCTGTCTGATGCATTTTCTGTAGCTGTGTGCGACATTCAATAATGTCCGATGAAACTGGCGCACGTAATAATGCATGGATAGAAGCACAGTAGATTGCTCTGCTATATTTATCTGGCTTTCAGCGGTTAGTTTTGTCAATGAATGGATCCTTGAAACCAAAGGACACCTTGCAGTTAAGGTTAAATGGGTTAAATGAGTAAAGGACAAAGCTCTAGTCCTAAGGGTCTGTGAGTACTCGAAAAATACCCCCATGTTCTTGAATATAATTTGATATTTGATTCAACATTTTGAATTAATTTTTCATTTCCCCCCCCCCCCCTCCCCCCCCCCCCCCCCCACACACACACACAAATTATTTGTTACCAATAGTTAGGCCTACACCTGGTTGTACACATTCACAAAACAAATTATTGAGAAAAAAAATGTAACTTGTATGAGGCTAAACTGATTTATTGAAGAATTTATATTTGTACTGCAACATTATTACTATGAATGATAATCATAAAGTCAAATATTCCATGAAAATGATATAAAACTATTAAATAATATTCTGTTTTTTGTATGTAACCTTATCAACAAAACAACTTTCAGCTTAAAATATACTGGTTTAAGAAAATGCATTTCCATTCCTTTATTTTACATTTATCTTTGTAATGGTACCAGGTAAATAACTCTCTTTTTTTATTTTGCTGTATTTTGAATCTCCTGAAAAGAGTTATTTTACGTTACAAATTGTCATTTATTTGATGGGTTTTTGAACGAGGATGTAGAAACAGCTTGGTTTTATCTGTATAGTAGTCTTCTATATATTGGCCACACCGAGCTTCGCATTTGATGATGCTATGGAAAAGCTGACCGGTTTGCTCGATATGGAAAATAATTTCACTGTATAATCAAGCAATAATGTGCAGTCATCAGGATGAGTAGATGTCAAATTTCAGTTTTTAATTTTAATTAAAATATTAGATATGCATTAGAACTAATGGTGAACAGAAAATAGGTGTTTTTTATGATATTTAGTTTATGAAAAAAGGGGTTAGAAATTTGAAATGCTTTCAGCCTAAAATTGAAAGAGTGGGAAAAAAAAATTTTCACTGTTTGTTAAAATTTGATTGTAAAAATGTTCGGTATTTATTCGCAGGGCCGGCGCGTTCATATAGGCGAACTAGGCAACCGCCTAGGGCGCTCAGTAGCTGGGGGCGGCGCAGCACAACACAAAACAGCTGATATAATATGTTTAACAATTATTGAAACTAGATGAAAATGGGTTTTTGTAACAGTTTGGAATGTTTATGATGTGTAATAAGTAAAAAAGTAAAACAAAAAAAACACAAGCCTGCTTACATTTGATTGTTGACAAAATCTTAGGCTTACGTGATGTATTTTGAGGCAAGGAAAATTTTTTTTTTGGGGTGTCCGGCCAGGGGGGGGGGGGGGGGGGGGGGGGCATTAAGGTATTTCGCCTAGGGCGCCAATTTACCTTGCACCGTCCCTTGGGTATTCGTGAATGTTGTGATGTTGGAGTGGGAAGGCGCGAGTCAGTGGTGGGCGTGTGCGTGTGCAGAGATCGTGCGGGAGCTGCTGATCCCATCCCGGCCACGGTCAAGTCGGACCCGCCCAGCGCGGCCAGCCTGGTGGGCGAGCTGGGCAACGAGTCGGGCATGACCCCGCTGCACCTCGCCGCCTACTCGGGCAACGAGAACGTGGTGCGGCTGCTGCTCAACTCGGCCGGCGTGCAGGTGGACGCAGCCACCACCGAGAACGTGAGTGGCCGTCGCGCCCCGGGCCGGAACACCGGCTGCCAGAACCATCATTTCTTTATGGAATCCACTATTTAACGATGGCAAATGTAGCAGTAAGGAAGCTATGGATGACCAAGAGACCAAATAGGTCCTCTATTTTACATTCAAAACATTACGTCGGGCTGCAATAAATAAAATATAAAAATTTCCAAATACATTCTAAATTATGTGTTAAACACAAATTACTGAACAACAATCTTTATATGACAACAGGGAACTAGCCAATTAGGGATCATCCATTAATCACGTGAGGCTCCAGGGGGGGGGGGGGGGGGGGGGGGGGGGGTGATGTCGGTGGTCGGGAAAAATCACGAAATATCACAAGGGGGGTGGGGTGTAAAGAGATATCACGTGTATTTATTTTTTTGCACAATTTCTACTAAACCTAAAAGTGGCGCGTGACCTTGACTCGCCGTAGCCAGGCAACAATATCCCCGCCCACCGCAACATGAACCACCCGGCTCGGCTTGCCAGTCGCCAGTAAGACTGTGATTTTGGCGCCGAATACATGCGTAAATCACATATAAGCCTTTCTTTATTATTTTTATGCCAGTGAGAATAAACCTGCAACCTTAAATTAGTTTGCTAAAAAAAAATCACGTGATTAATGGACAACCCCTTACTAGGTATTAAAAAAAAAAAAATGTTACTGGTCTCCATATCACTCGACAATTATTACGTTACAGGGTAGTTTATAATAAACCATTCCGCTATATTATCCTACACGTAGACCATGTATATGGTATCGTACATGACTATTCAGTATGGCTTTATAGAGAAACGTCTGATATTAACCACTGCGGCAATGCGCGTTCTGATATGAGCGTAACTCGCCTTAGTCTTTAATGGGTGGACGTCTTGTGGATGAGGTCGTGATGTCACGGGGCAGCGGGATGACGAGGACAGCTCCACTCAGCAAGCGAAGTCACAGGTCGAGTTATGTCCCTTAAGATTCTTGCCCGTTAGACTCACTGACTGGGATTCACGCCGCAACTCCGGGGCGCAGAAGACAACAATCCAACCTGCTGACTCCCTAGGGGCAGCTACTGCAACAGTCTTGATCCAGTCTTAAAACAAGCAACTAGGACGTTACCAACACATAACCTTGGGCTGAAACTACGGCACTCGTGAGCTCAGCAACTTGTTACTTGCTGCCAAGTTCACTCTGCGAGGTTGTGTCTCTTGGAACAGTCACGACACACAAACTGTTGTGTGGCAGTTAAGTCTTAACTCAGGTACACTATGCACATGCCCTCATGCCTGCTCAAAACCACGCTGTCGCCACACGCCAACCTCTATCAGCCCGTCACTCGTTATGCCAAAATATTTCTTGGTCCAAACAAGTATTATTTAACGCTAGCCTTGTTGACCCACAGATTCTTCCAAGTCCTTTGTTAGCAGCACACAGGACAAGTCCAATTCTTTACAGCGTGTACGAAAACAAAGTGGCGTAACAAACTCCAAGTCCTGGAGGTGGCGGCGAAGGCGACGACAGCGGGCGATCTTTGATGGTGTACATGGGCAGCAGTAGTGTCTCGGCATCGTCAACCATCACCTCTCGAAAAGGTTGGGGGGGGGGGGGGGGGTATTTATACTGTAAAATCATCCATCAAGAAGGGGTAGAAATATCTGAACTGTTCCCGCGGGAAGAGACACTGACCACAGTTTCCTGTCCAGAGTGTGCCATTTCTATTACCGCTGTTTTCCGGCCCGAAGGCCGGCCCACCCGCCACCTCCCCTCCTGTGTCTGCGGCCTTTTAGGGTAGAACAGGAGTCGTCTTACAGATCTCACTAATTCAGAGCCCGACATCTGAACTAGACTCTGAAGACATGTCCACTCCGCTCTGTCCGACATTTCTATGACAGCCAAATATAAACAAGTGACTCCAAAGCTAGCTCGCGCGCCAAAACCACTGCGTGCAGCAATCCTCACCTGCTGGCGATGTCCATCTGCGAGGCGCACACTCGTAGACAGTATCTTCGTGTATGTTAATACTGTTAACATGGCGATATAACCCATCTTTGAAGGAGTGTGAAGAAAACAGTATTTGATTTCAAGAATGTGGGAAGGAATAAATAAGGAAAGTATGGTGCTAAGGGGTCGTCCATAAATCACGTGATGTTTTTTTAGCAAATTTTTAACCCCCCCTCCCTCCTAGTGATTTGTGGTGATGTTTCAGAACACCCCCCCCCCCCCCCCTAAAAGTATTTTTTTGGTACAAAATATTTTTAAAAATATAGGTATAATCTAATTTAATTCTGGAAAATTAAGCACAGTGATAAAAATGTCCAGACACACATTTAAGGTTGCAGGTTTATTCTCACTGGCATAACAATAATAAAGGAAAGGCTTATATGTGATTTAAGCATGTATTCGGCGCCAAAATCACAGTCTTGCTGGCGACTGTAAGCCGAGCCGGGCGGTTCATGTTGTGGCGGGCGGGGGATATTGTTGCCTGGCTACGGTTTAGTTTTAATCGCGCGAAAAAATAAATACACGTGATATCTCTCTACACCCCCTCCCCTCCCCCCTTGTGATATTTCGTGATTTTTTTCTCGACCCCCCCCCCCCCCCCCCCCGCCCTTTTATTGCCTCACGTGATTACTGGACGATCCCTAGCGTGTGGCGAGGCCTGACTGCATGCGTGCATGTGTGTGCGTGGCGTGGCGGCAGGGCTACAACCCGCTGCACCTGGCCTGCTTCGGCGGCCACATCACGGTGGTGGGCCTGCTGGTGAGCCGTGCGGCCGACCTGCTGCACAGCGGGGACCGGCACGGCAAGACGGGCCTGCACATCGCCGCCACGCACGGCCACTACCAGATGGTGGAGGTGCTGCTGGGCCAGGGCGCCGAGATCAACGCCACGGACAAGGTGACCGTCCGGGCCGCGGTCGACACCGTGCCAGTACAAACATAACAACAAACAAACTTTCACGGACATGAAAAAAAAAATTATGAAAAACAACATGAACAAGGACTAAAAGTATTTACAACTATAAGTAATAGCTTAAGCATAAAGTAAATAATTAGGACAATAAAGAAACTGATTCATTTATACTATATAATACATTACATATAGATCATAGGATAAAAAAATATAATAAAAACTAAAATATTAAATAACAAGCAAAATACATAGGTTTGTATTAACATCTATACTAATATTATAAAGCTAAAGAGTTTGTTTGTTTGTTTGTTTGTTTGTTTGTTTGAACGCGCTAATCTCAGGAACCACTGGTCCGATTTGAAAAATACTTTCAGTGTTGGATAGTACATTTATCGAGGAAGGCTATAGGCTATATAATATTATCAATAATATTAGGGATCCTTACTAAAAGTCCAATTTAGAATCAAGTGTGTTGGAGGGGGTTAGATACAACATGCAGTACACGTACGAAGTGTGTGTTGACAATGCCGCAGGCGCTAGAAGTTTATTTCCTATTGCCTATTAACATTGTTGCCACGCACTATATGCCTTATCATTCTTAATTTTCCCATACAAGTAAAAAACACCCGTGTGATATTAACAACGAAGCAATCAGTACCATCATAAGAGTTCAATTAGTATTTAAATACTTTTTATTACTTTAAATCGCAAACCTAAACTATTGTTTTTTTCCCTCTCTTTGTGTTTAATTTGTTTTTTTATTGCCCTTTTTTTCAAGTATATATATTTTACAGACTTGAAACTTCACAGTAATGTTCCTTATGTTACGCAGGATGACATTTTCCGAAAATTAGATCCCATGGGTGGTTAAAACCAGGCGACAGTGGGTACTTTGTCTGCATGAGAACAGGATTTTGCATTGTTCATGCCTTCTGCATCTCCATGGCAACGGGCATCGCGCGGCAGTGGCGTACCCACAAGGAGGGGCATGTATAATGAGCGGCGCAAGAGTGATCTGCCTGTAGACTGCCGTAGCAAAGTGCGGGTATATCAGTTGTACGTTGCGTGCACGAGTTGGGAAACCATCGGTGCTATTCATATTCTCTCCGGTACATTTCAATGAATTTTTTTTTATTTACCATTACTGTAAATGGGAGATGTGGCTTAATTTTTTTTTATTAGTATAGCCGTGCGAAGCCGGGTCGGGCAGCTAGTTTAGAATAAGTAGGAACAGATTAGGTACTAAGGTAGATTAATGTACGCCTGTACAGTATGAACGTTAGTTTCGTCAATATAGTTTTAACAGGAATACCAAATAAACATTAATAAAAAGAAAAATGGTACGTATTGAAAACAACTTGTAATAAGCTCTCTTTTCTTTCTTTTCCATTTAACCGGATTGGGCTCAGCAATGTGAGGGCTGATCGCGCATTGCCGGTGATTTTGAGATGTTAACTATGGGCGCCACCACGTGGAAGGGCACGTGGACCCGGCGGAGTCTCTCACTCAGGGCGTGACGTAGCCCAAGTGGGGACGAGTTACCAGCCCTTTCTATCCTAGCTACCCAGACCTGGCCCGCTCTAGGCGTCGGGCACGCCACACTCCTAGACTCACTCACCACGTGATTAAATAAGTACTCACTTTATATTTATTCTCCAGATTTAATTTCACTAACACGTCTCTCTACACGCCCGTTACACGTTACACATTACACGGTTAAAAAGCCTGAGGCACGAATCGGTTTAGGTGAGGGCATGGTCCACACACGTGGCCATGCTGCAAAGTATACTTATTACACGGTGATGAAAAAACTCGACTGAGACAATTAATTAATTAAACAGCCCGCTGGCCGAGAGCTGCCCCGAGGATGACGAGCGAAAGAGATTCAGAAATACTTAACGAGACAGAATTACTTGGTCAGTGCAGAACAAAGGTTGAAGTCCCCGGGGTGCTGGCGCGTCTGCTCTCGGTCAGTGATGAAGATGGACTGGGCTGAGCTCATCGCTCGCAGGTGGCAACATGGCGCCCTTCGCGCCAACACAATTACCGTTACTATATTCTACGACTCCGTGCCCCGGCGAAAGTTGAGTAAATTACAGATAAACATTAAAAATATATAAAAATTACTGACAATGGAAAGTTTGTTACTATTTACTTATTTAATGATAATTCATATAAAAGCATTCCTATCCTCGTCCAAGTCCGTGCCTGTTCGGGTCCGCCCGGGCAACGTCTATAGTTATTTAAGGTAACTTATTTAAATTAAAGAAACACAAGTAAACTACACAGCACTGGGGCGAAGATGGATGAAAACAACAAAAAGGCTTACAATTAATATTAACATAGCAATTTTAGGGATCGCCGCACTGCTTCTAAGCGCCCTCTTGTGGTAGTTCGTGGCGCGCAATTCAAACACACGACTACGTACATGGCGGTACAAATGCCGGGGAAGGGGAGAGGAATGTTGAGGAAACGGAGACTGACTAGGCTCATGGGGCGTAGCCCCGGCTGACGTCAATTGCTTCCCCCTCGAATAGCCGGTCATGTCGACGTTTCCGCTGGGTCGCCTGTGGGCGTGGTCGCCCCCTTATCAACAACAGCTGTGCTTCCTCGCGATCCCTCGGGGTCGTAGCGTGTATCGCGGAGCCGGAACTGGGTCTTGTGACGCCCGGTCTCCCCTCTCTTCCCGCGGTGTTTCGTCTTCCTGCGGTTCGGTTACTGTCACCCTGAACGTGGAGTCTGCCAACGAGTAATGCAGCGGCCATAATGGCTCGTCCGGCGAACCCGGCCTACTCTCTACTTCCTCCGGCCACCTTATCAGTGGTTGGGATGTCGACTGGCCCTCCGTCACTCCGGGCGTGTCCCTGAGAAATCCCCTGAAAGGCGAGACGTCACTCCCCGAGTCTTCGAACAGCCGCCTCGGCCGGACATCTGTGACTGCGAGGGGCGTCGCCTGTCCCGCCCCCAGGTCCGGGAAGCCTCTGAACCCGCCCCCGTCTGTTGGGGTGGACGTGACCAGCTGTGCGGCCGCCCTCCCGTCTGTCTCGTCCGCCGCCTCCGTCTCTCTCTGCCGCGTCCCTGCTCCGTCACGTCTCGTTCCCGTCTCTTCCGCCCCGCCCGCCGCCTCCGTCTCTTCCTGCCCCGTCTCCGCCTCGTCCGCCGCCTCCGTCTCTTCCTGCCGCGTCCCTGCTCCGTCACGTCTCGTTTCCGTCTCTTCCGCCCCGTCCGCCGCCTCCGTCTCTTCCTGCCCCGTCTCCGCCCCGTCCGCCGCCTCCGTCTCTTCCTGCCCCGTCTCCGCCTCGTCCGCCGCCTCCGTCTCTTCCTGCCGCGTCCCTGCTCCGTCACGTCTCGTTTCCGTCTCTTCCGCCCCGTCCGCCGCCTCCGTCTCTTCCTGTGCCAAGCGCACATCGTCCCGGTGATATTTCGCGGCCCGGCCTGAGGGTAACTTTATCACGACCGCCGTGGGCCCCGCCTTGACCACCGCCACCGGGCCAAACCACTTCGGCGCCAGGCCGGCGCAGAAGTTGCGTCGGCCGGAGGAGAGGGGGTGGAGCTTCGCGTAAACCAGCTGGCCTGGTTTCAGTTCAGGGGGCGGGCGGGTCGTCTCGGGTGTGCGTTGTGCTTGGTAAGCTGCCTGGTTACGTCGCGCCCTATCGTGCGTCTCGGCCAATCGCCTCAGGCGTCCTTCGGGGCTCTCTACGTCCGGGTCCGTTTGTTGTTGCCACACGTGATATTCCCCGGGGAGGGTGAGGTTCCGCCCCTGGACCATGGTGGCTGGTGTTTCGCCGGTTGCCGCGTTCACCCGTCGCCGGATGCAGTACAGAACGTCCGGGATGTGCGTGTCCCATTGGGCGTGGTCATCCGCGAGCCTCAACCGCAGTTGAACCTTCACCTCTTGGTTGCGTCGTTCCGTGGGGTTCGCGCGGGGGTGGTACACGGGGGTGGTGTGTAGGATTACCCGCCATTTTCTCCCCAGCTGCGCCCACCGGCGCCCGACAAATTGGGTGGCATTGTCCGACAACAGGACCCGGGGGTACCCCCACCTAGGAAAAAACTCTGTTTCCAGGCTGCGTGCAATGGTGCCGGCGCGGATGTTCGCAAGGGGGTAGGCCTCCACCCAACGCGTGTAGCAGTCTGTCACCACCAACAAAAATCTTTTCCCTCGGGGCGTGCGGGGATATGGTCCCATTAGGTCTATGGCGACTGTATGGAATGGCTCGGTGGGCTGCCTGGGTACCTGCTGGGCTGTCCCGTCGGTGCGGCGCGCCTTGTGCCTCTGGCAATGTTTACATCTCCTCACGCAGTCCCGTACAAACTTGTTTACCCCTGGCCAGTAGAACTGTTCCCGCAGATCGTGTCGCGTCTGGTCTGCGCCGGGGTGTCCGGCTAGCCTGTTCACGTGATACATGTCAAACACCTCCCGGCGGGTGGCGGCTGGCGCGAACGTCCGCCATTGGCCAGCTGTCCCCTTAGGTCGCGCCTGCAGTGTCCCGTCCAATACACGGTAGCCTTCACATTCTCCGCTCCCGCAACGGCGCACGATCTCCTGTGTGTCTGTGTCCGTGAGTTGGGCCGCTCGCACGTAGGCGTCTAAGTCATCAAGCTCCGCGCCTGGCGGTAATGTCGGTGTGACGTCAAGGTTTAGGGCACACAATGCGGCTTGGGTTGTCGGGGTGCGCGGGGTCCTGGGTATGCGCCCGCTGGACGGTGGCAAAAGCTCCTCCCACTCAGCATCGTCACAGGCTGTGACGGTGACGTCCGGATTTCGCGACAGCTCGTCCGCTAGTTCGTTCTGTTTTCCCGGTACATGCTCGACTTCGAAATCTAAGGCCTGTAGAAGCATGGCCCAACGCGTCAGCTTCGAACGTCGCCCCTGCATCGTGGCCAGCCATTTGAGACATTGGCTGTCCGTTCTCAGTACGAATTTCTGCCCCTCCAGGTGTGGGCGGTAGCGTCTGAGGGCCCAAACTACGCCTAGACACTCACGCTCGTTCACGCTATACCGCTGCTCGACGTCGCCGAACTTGGCGCTTGCATATTCAATCACCCGAGGCTCGCCGTTGTCGCCGAGTTGTAACAGGATGGCCCCGATGCCCTTCTCGCTCGCGTCTGTTTGTACGATCAGGGGTCTGCCTGGGTCCAGCCGCGCGAGTAAGTGGCACTGTTGAAATCTGCGTTTTAGCTCGTCAAAAGCGTTTTGGGCTTCCACGGTCCACCTGAACGGACGTTTGGGTGACAGCTGTTCTGTCATCGGCGCCGCTACTACCGAGAACTCTGGGACGAAGGCTCGCAGCCAGTTAGCTAGCCCCAAGAACTTTTGCAGTTGCTTGCGCGTGCGTGGGGGCTCCTTGTTGATAATTACACTCAGCTGTTTTTCCGTGGGTCGGTTTCCGTCCGCGTTAACCACTAAGCCCAGGAAATCTAGTTCTGTGGTCCCCAGGTGGCATTTTTCGCGATTGCATGTAAGACCATGGCTCGCCAGGCGTTCCAAGACTAATGCTAAATGATGCGCATGTTCTTCCCACGTCTGAGACCAAACAATTATGTCGTCCAGATACGCGGCCGCAAACTTGCCCGAGTAGTTGTCTAAGACCCGTGTCATCATCCCTTGGAAGGTAGCGGGGGCGTCCTGTAGGCCGAATGGCATCGCGCAAAACTGAAATCTCCGCCCGTCCGGGGCTGTGAACGCCGTCTTGGGTCGGTCCGCCGGACGTATCGGCACCTGCCAATACCCAGATTTTAGGTCGAGGGAAGAAAATATCTTGGCGTTACCCAGGCCTGAAAGTGTGTCGGCTATGTTCAGCAGGGGGGGTGGGGCATTAATTGTCACTCTATTGATAGGTTTGAAATTGACACAGAAGCGTAGTTTCCCGTCTTTTTTTTCTGCCAACACGACCTGGAAATTATACGGACTTTCGCTAGGCTCAATTATCCCGTCATGCAACATGTCCTGAACCTGGTCTAGGATGGTCTGTTTACCAACGTGGCCGTAGCTACCGGGTGGGATAAACATTGGCTCGTGAGGATGGGTCGGGATGGCATGCTCAGCTATGGTGGTACGTTTCAGCGGGTCCGCGGACGCAAACACATTACACTGGTGGTCGAGGACCTGCTGGATGGTAGCACGAAACTCGGGGGGAACTCCGTGCTGGAACTCGTCGAGACTGACCTGGTTTACTGCTGGTGGAGTAGGCTTACCCAGCCCGTGGATGGTCCGCCGCCCCTGGGTGCCGACGTGGACGCAGCCGGCCCGGATGTCGATGGCTGCGTGCTGCTCGTAGAGCCAGGGTAGCCCCAGAATGACGTCATCACGTAACTGCTCCACCACCAGCGCCGTCGTGACGGACCGTTGGTCCCGCACGTCCACCTCCAGCGTCGCGACGCCCTGGGTGTAGCAGGCGTCCCCCGTGGTAGCCAGCTGGAGTTGGCCCGGGTGGTGCTCGAAGTTGTCACGGCCAATCACGCGTGCCGCCACACAGTTGTGGCTGGCGGCGGTGTCAACAAGCGCGTGGACTGCGCGCCCGTTGACAACCACCGGAATGCGCAACAGGTCGGCCTCCGCCGCTCCCACGTGACCCAGGAGAGGCCCCGCCGCCGTAGGTCTGTTGTTGTTAGGTGAGGCGGGGGAGGTGGGCCGTCTTAGCGCGCCGCCCCCTGCCGTCCGTTTCCCGACGGCTGCTGCGCCGCGAAGTCAGGCCGGAACTTGTTCCTCACCGGGCAGTTCTCGTGCCAATGGAACGTGCCTGGTGGACACGTGTGGCACTGAGGTGGTGGGCTGCCGCCGGTAGTCCGTCTCCGCCATGTCAGCTGCGCGTGGCCGCTCGGTCCGGGTTCGTCGCGCCTAGCTTGGTCTCGGGTGGGCGCCGTGTAGGGCACCAGCGCCTTGGTGTCGGCGGGCGTCGTGTCTTCCTGCTTGGTGCTCAGGGTGGCGTGGATCCTGGTCGGTCTGACAGCTCGTAGGTCCTGCTCTAAGACGCGCGCCTGTTGGACGAACTCCTCTGCCGGACGCCGCGTCATCGGGCGTAAATACGGGCGAAATTCCGGGCGCATCAGCTCAACTACCCGCTCCAGCACTCCGGTAGGTTCTTCTCCGGGAAACAGCCGCTTGTACAGACGTATTTTTTTCATGATAAACGCCTCCGCCGCCTCCGTCGCGCCTTGCTCGAGACAATACAGCTCCGTCCGCACTCTCATCTCTGTCTTCACGTCCGCGAATCTGGCCTCGAACAATCTCGCGAACTCGGTCCACGGCATGTCATACTCCTGGACGATCTGCCACCACGTCTTGGCGTCGCCTTTGAGCGCGGTGCTCACCCTGTTCGCCCACTCACACTCCGGCACTCCGTAGCGATTCAGGCGTTCCCGACACGCGTGTACAAATCTCCGCGGATCGTCGCTGGTTCTGCCCGCAAATTCCGGTAGCTCCACGTGTCCTATGAGAGGTACCCTGCTCCGTGGTGTGTCGGCGGCGTCTCTCACCGGGCTGCGGCCTGACGGGCCCGCTATTCTCACGTGGTGGCACCACTGGCACGTGTACCACCCGTCTTGAAAGGAGATTATTTCGGACTTCGCGAAACACGCCGTGTGCTTGAACGCGCGACAGTTCCGGCACCAGCCTCCCTCCCGCGTCTTGCCCTCACACTCCGCATCCGTGCACTTCCCGTGTCCCGCCTCAAACTGATCCGCCCGTTCTGCCTGCTCGTGGTTCGGCTGCGCTTCATACTGTCCTACGCACACGCACGTGTCCGTCCACGAAGAAATCGCCGTCCCGCTCACCTGGCGCGGTCGCGCGCACATAACACAATATAAGCTATTCTTTTGAAACAACTCACTTGCCTTAATCGCGCCCGGATTTTTGTCAAGTCCGTGGTTGTCCGACATGGTCGTGTGGTGGTGAGGCCGGTCGATTGCCCCTCTTCCCTTCGCTACGCGACGCGACGCGGATGGCGGTACACACACACACTGACCTGGCCCGGCTGCTGTTGTCGCGAGGAATGCGGCCACCTGGCTGCTCGCAGCGAATTCCTGGAAGCGCGCGCCCGGCTGGTCACGTGGCCGGCGCGCCAGAGTCCCGCTATGCGCTCCGCGCGAACAATAGTTCCAGCGCGAACTTTAGTTCCGCGCGCTCCGCGTAACAACCGCCTATCTCACACGCTCGTACAGGTCTGGTTTTCGCGGAAGATGTAACTCGCCCCACGCTCTTGGGCGCCATTTGAGGGCTGATCGCGCATTGCCGGTGATTTTGAGATGTTAACTATGGGCGCCACCACGTGGAAGGGCACGTGGACCCGGCGGAGTCTCTCACTCAGGGCGTGACGTAGCCCAAGTGGGGACGAGTTACCAGCCCTTTTTATCCTAGCTACCCAGACCTGGCCCGCTCTAGGCGTCGGGCACGCCACACTCCTAGACTCACTCACCACGTGATTAAATAAGTACTCACTTTATATTTATTCTCCAGATTTAATTTCACTAACACGTCTCTCTACACACCCGTTACACGTTACACATTACACGGTTAAAAAGCCTGAGGCACGAATCGGTTTAGGTGAGGGCATGGTCCACACACGTGGCCATGCTGCAAAGTATACTTATTACACGGTGATGAAAAAACTCGACTGGACAATTAATTAATTAAACAGCCCGCTGGCCGAGAGCTGCCCCGAGGATGACGAGCGAAAGAGATTCAGAAATACTTAACGAGACAGAATTACTTGGTCAGTGCAGAACAAAGGTTGAAGTCCCCGGGGTGCTGGCGCGTCTGCTCTCGGTCAGTGATGAAGATGGACTGGGCTGAGCTCATCGCTCGCAGGTGGCAACATGGCGCCCTTCGCGCCAACACAATTACCGTTACTATATTCTACGACTCCGTGCCCCGGCGAAAGTTGAGTAAATTACAGATAAACATTAAAAATATATAAAAATTACTGACAATGGAAAGTTTGTTACTATTTACTTATTTAATGATAATTCATATAAAAGCATTCCTATCCTCGTCCAAGTCCGTGCCTGTTCGGGTCCGCCCGGGCAACGTCTATAGTTATTTAAGGTAACTTATTTAAATTAAAGAAACACAAGTAAACTACACAGCACTGGGGCGAAGATGGATGAAAACAACAAAAAGGCTTACAATTAATATTAACATAGCAATTTTAGGGATCGCCGCACTGCTTCTAAGCGCCCTCTTGTGGTAGTTCGTGGCGCGCGATTCAAACACACGACTACGTACATGGCGGTACAAATGCCGGGGAAGGGGAGAGGAATGTTGAGGAAACGGAGACTGACTAGGCTCATGGGGCGTAGCCCCGGCTGACATCAAATGTGTGACCTTTTAAAAGCACTCACTCTTTCTTTATATTATTAGCAAATAAAAAAGTGAAACGATGTTGTAGGTACTTAAATACATTTCAAAAAAGTAGCTTCATGAAACCAAAAATATTAATCATCCGAATCTTATTTTTAACATTTGGACTGACAAAAGGAAAACAAACAAAATGGCATTACGTACAGAAACTTTACTACATTTAAGTCAGTTTTTGTGGCTACTTATTGACATTATTTATCTGAAATAAATTTAGATAATTTTATTAAGCTGTTGAAATTCTCGAAATTTTCAAGAATTTTTACCCAAAATTAAGTTACATAAATTTGTGTTGTAGAGAAATTTAATCTTATGTCTTTAAGTGGCCAGTAGCATTGACGTTTAACCTGGTATTATTAATTCTGTAATCTATTATGAATTTGACTGATAACAATACAAACACTCGTTTGTGATCTGAGCACATTCAGAATATCAAAAATCATAGCTAACCGAATACTACTGGGAAAATTCAATACAACATAACGTACTTGCAGAATATTGTGCTTACCTAATAAAAAAATATGTTTCAAACATTCTTACAGATTATAATCACATTATCACACACAGGAAGTGCATGTATACTATATAAAGTCCACATGTTTGGAAAATAACTGGTTAACTTCTGCTGTATCAGTGTACACTATAACTTACCTGCGGTTACAATTAGTATGCACACTAATTGAAGCAACATCTGTGTTTGTAAGTCTTGCACAAAATGTATTTGAAGATTTTTTTTTGCTTTTATTGAATCTGTTTCATTAAATAATTAAAAATTTCTGTCTTCTTTATATAAGTCAACTGTGAATTAGTATGAAAACTAAACACAAAAATAATTAAAAAATCAATTTACAATAAATTGTCATATTTACGGATCAAAGAAATAAAAAATTTAGTTCAAAATTTTTATCAACCAAAACACAATATAATGTAAAATTATAGTATTATTTAATTTCTCAGTTTATGAAATTCTATCTATTGTATCCTCCATATCCAACTCTGAGCCTCCTTTCTTACCAGTCCCGAGATTGATTACAACACGCTTGTGAGCCGGCGTGACAGATGAGACAGAATAACACTTTGTAATGCCGGGAAGTGGAGGAAGGGGGGGGGGGGGGGGGAGTCAATTCACAGAGGCTGCAAGTTAAGGCATCCACTCCTCCAGGGCCGTTTTATGAGAATGCGAGGCCTGGGGCAACAATATTCGGAGGCCCCCCCCCCCCCCCCCTTTTTTTTATTGTAGTGATAATTTTCAGTTATGAAAAACTCATATTTGCATTGATGTGTATGTATGTAATAACTAACATAAAAAAGGACAAGAAGTACCATAATGAAATGCAGCCTCTATATGCAGAAATATGAAACAGATTTATGCAGGGAAAACAAAATAATGTATAACAACAAATTTTCTAGTTGAAATGGAGTAATATTTCATAGCCAACCCCCACCCTCAATATTTCTCTGCTTCATTTACGAAAGTCTTAAATCGTTCTCAAATATTTACACAATTTTATGAGTTGCAGATCCCGACCAATCAAAATTACATATTTATTAACTCACTTTGCAATAAACTTCTTCCTTGCCTTTTCAGCAGCAAACAAGTTAATGAGTCCATCAAATGAAATGTTGTTCACAATATCATGTTCTGTAGAAATCACCGCTAACGTGTTTCATCTCTCTTGTGACATGGTAGATCGGAATTGATTCTTCAGAACTGACAGTTTTGAAAATGTTCTTTCACTTTCACAGTTTGTGATTGGTAGTGTCAAATACAAGCGCAGTGCTATTGCTACATTTGGAAATACATCAATTATATCACTGTTATATAAGTGCTGCAAAACCTTTTGTGGAGTGAATGATGTAACACTGTCTTCAACTTGTTGCTCTCTGAGAAATGATAAGTGTAATAATTAATTTGTAATAACAGGCTGCAGATCCTTTCTGTATTTTCTGACCAACTCGGTAGCACTAGATTTGAGTTCATCTTCACTTGCTGTAGTTAAGTTACAAAGAAACCCAAATGTTGAGGCAATATCTTTGTAGGAAGCAGCTCTCTTCTCCAGATCCATGCGGAGCTTATCAGCAATGCATAGAAATGTGGAAATTCTGACATTCTCGCGGGATGTTACAACAGTTGAAAGTTCGTCTTTTCCATCCAAAAACTTTTTATTTTTGGAAGATCTAGTATCTACAAAAGTTTGTAACAGATGGTTGCTTAGTTGTGGTGCTTTAACTTCAATTTCATCAAAATTATTTCGCAAATCGGAAACAAAATCTTTCAAAGAATTCATCAGTTGATGACCAGTTATGACATCGAGTCCAGGTTTCTGTAGATGCTTGGTTACTGCACCGAATATTTCCATAATGTCGTACCAAAATACGGCCATAAAAGCAAATTCTAAATATTGCATTTTCTGCATGAGGGAGTTCGCTTCCATCCTTGTGACTTGCGTTTCATTTTTGTCGTTGAACATATCATTAAATGCACAGAAAATCTCATCATAATGAATGACGAGAGTTTTCAATGCATCTTCTCTGCATGACCACCTTGTTTCCGACAAGCTCTTGACAGTGATTTTTGGCTTTCCGCTATTTCCTGTGCTTTCCGAAATAACTCTTTCAAGAACTGATCACCTGTGAGTGGAAGCAGCGAAAAATGAGTACAGCTTTTCTAAACACAGAAACAGTTTTGTTGCATGAATATATTCACCAACGCTGTTTTTTTCCTACTAAGTTTACTGAATGTGCTGCACATGGAACATACAGCACAGAGCTGTTTATTGATTTAATGTGCGCTTGTAGGCTCGTATTTTCCTGACATGTTGGCTGCATTATCATAGCTCTGACCTCGGCAATCCTGGATATCAATGGTGTTGTCTTTTAGAGTACAGGTTACAACTTCACTTAAATTTCTTCCTGTGTGGCTGTAAAATGGAATGAAACACAAAAACTTTTCCAAAATGTTACAGTTAAGGCAGTATCTAAATACAAAAGATAATTGATCTGTATGGGTAACATCAGGTGTAGAATCAACTATCAGTGAATAATATTTGCCCTTTTCTAATCTCATTTAGCATGAGTTTCCAAACATCGTTGCCCATTAGCTCAATTAATTCTTTACATATATCAGAAGAAAGATACGATACATGACCTTTTCCTTTGTTCCCATGTATCCTTAAATGTTCCTGTAAAAAAGGATCAAACTGAGCAAGGAGTTCCGAAATTCCTAGGTAATTAACATTACGAGGTGATCCAAGCATCTGATTAATACCACGAAAAGGAAGATCACGACTGCACAAACATTTTACAACTGCCACTACTCTAACAATAACATTCTTCCAGTAATTTGTCTCAGTCACTTGTGCATCTAAATGTGATGAATTTGACATTTTCTTATTTTTTTCTTGAAACCCATTTTAAAGAACATGCTTTGTGTTCAATACTGTTTTCATGCTCCCTCAACTTTTCTTCTGTTTTCTTCCAATTAGAAAAAACATTTACAAATTTTGATAGTTTACAATTAGGTACCTACTGAAAAGTTTGCACGCAAAGCAAAACATATTTCCCGTACATTTAGAGTACAATAACCATTTTCTCTCCTGTTGCTCTCCATTTTCAAGAACTCTCACAAATGCAGATGATGTTAGTTTACGAGTACAATTTGGATGTTGCCTAGCAGAAGCTGTGTAGTCTCCATCATTATTACTAAAAAAAGTCCGGCCCCTTATCAACACAATAACTAATCATTTCGTCAGTGATATTTCCAGGCCATGCAGCAGGATCTTTCTGGATTTCTTCTATTAACACTGCACTATCAAACTACACTTCTTTCAGTCCTAGCACAGTTTCTAGAAGTTATGGTAATTTATGGAGTTGTGTTAATGAGATTACAATTATCTATTTTAGTTACTTTTGTGTTTTCTTTAACTTTATCAGAGCTTGAAAGTGGTAAAGTCAAAGGCAACTTACCATCACAATCACATGGTTCTAGTGTTTGAGGAGGTTCATGGACCGGCGTCGATGTCGGTGACTTACTCAGTAGTTATAAATAAAACCATACAAATTACAGCACGGTGTGGTTTTATTGTGGAATCATGCTTTACAAAACTAAATAAATAGGTACATAACTAAATTTAAAGACAAGTTATTATTACGCCAGATATAAAATGGGAATTCACTTTAAATAATGATATATTTTTTTGATAAAATTTGAGGCCCCCTTGAATGTGAGGCCTGGGGCAAATGCCCCTTTTTCCCCCCCCTAGACGCGGCCCTGCACTCCTCGTCTCTTTCACTGTCCCAGGTGACCACAAAATTCTCTGCTTTCTGACGAATGGCTTATGAACTACTGCTTGCGGTTTCAAAAACGTCTATTGACGGAAAGTGGCACCTGAAAAGCTGTTGGTAAATATGATATAAATTTACTAATTTAAAAAAATTCTTAATTTCTGTTTGTTTGAATTGTGATTTTTATCTGATACTTTACACGAACACACAATCAAAAAGGTTTGGGGTCGCATTGTAGCACTATGTTGGGGTAAACACGGCACATGTGAGATCGCGAGAGCCTGCTCGGGACGGCGGACTGTCCCCAGAATGGCTGGACGCCCCTGCACTGCGCGTCCCGCGCGGGCTGCTTCGACGTGGTCCGCCTGCTGGTCGACTCCGGGGCGTCGCCCAAGTCCGAAACCAACTTCGGGAGCCAGCCCATCTGGTTCGCCGCCTCGGAAGGCCACAACGACGTCCTCAAGTACCTCATGACCAAGGAGCACGACACCTACAGTCTCATGGAGGACCGCAGGGTAATGCCATCATGTGGTCCTGTAGTGTCATGTCGTGCTGTAGCGTCATGTCATGCTGTAGCATCATGTCATGCTGTAGCGTCATGTCATGCTGTAGCGTCATGTCATGCTGTAGCGCCATGTCATGCTGTAGCATCATGTCATGCTGTAGCGTCATGTCATGCTGTAGCGTCATGTCATGCTGTAGTGTCATGTCATGCTGTAGCGCCATGTCATGCTGTAGCGTCATGTCATGCTGTAGCGTCATGTCATGCTGTAGCGTCATGTCATGCTGTAGCGTCATGTCATGCTGTAGCGTCATGTCATGCTGTAGCGCCATGTCATGCTGTAGCGTCATGTCATGCTGTAGCGTCATGTCATGCTGTAGCGTCATGTCGGTGTTGCGTTAGTCGATGAAGGCCGGCAACCCTGACGATAACTGGTGCAAGATCTCAAGCCAGCGAGATGGCAGGTGACAAGCCAAGTCAATAACACTACACAGTACACAGTCTATCCATTACGTAATTGTGAAACACTTATTAAATCAATAAGTTATTTCTCCAGCTTAGTCATTAATTTTCGTGGCACCAAAACCTTTAAAAAAAATGTGACACACAATTACAATTGTACTACAGATAAACGAATCATGGCAACTCACAAGCATTGTTACGCTGATTGTCTTTAAAGTTGACATCCAAACTTGCCTGAAGCGAAACAGACTGTGAATATGTTCAGTGGTTACTTGTACAAATGTGTATTTAAAACACACTTCTTCGTAGTTTAGGTATACCTTTTAGACGTGCTATCTACGCTTCATTATATATATATATATGTATGTTTTCTTGCATTTATAAATGCGCCAAACATACAACGACCATTTTTTATATCATCTTGTATGATTCAAATTTAACATTACTTATTCGGAATAATTTTGTTTTTTTTCCAAATATTTCTCAGATAAATTTAAAAAAGAACTTTTAAAGACACACTTATAACAATAGTGTTATAAATTCAAAAGTCTAGCCATCATTCAAAAACAAAACTTTGATGCTCATTTCAGTAACAGCCCACCTTTGACACAATGGATATAAATAGTCTTTGCAGTCAGAAAGTCTTGTCATGCTTTCGAGTTTTGTTATTCCAGCGTAAGCGTGTATGTTTTCTATTTTCAAATGTACAGATCCACTACCACACAGCATCCAGGCTACACTTTGACGGAGGCGTGCATGCATGGAGTGTGATGTAAGGTTGTCTGCCTGCAGTTCGTGTACAACCTGATGGTCTGCAGCAAGAACCACAACAACCGGCCCATCGAGGACTTCGTGCTGGCGTCGCCGGCGCCCGTGGACGCAGCGGCCAAGCTCTCCAACATATTCATCAACCTGTCCACCAAGGTATGGCTCACAGGAAGTTCGTAATTTTTTAGCTACGATCATCTCATAACGACTGCAGCTTATCATAGGTCTTTAAAAATTACCTTTCTTTCCCATGGTTTCTTTAATAGGGACGAGAGTTTATCAACTATTTTCGAAGTAAAATATTTCTTTGGGCATAACGGGAGTAAAATTTCCAGGCCAAATTTTATTGCGTTTCCGTGAAACACTGTTGTGAAACGGTTCTGATGCGGAAAGAACGGAAAGAGGTTGCGGACGGAGCAGAGAACTGTTCCCTTGAGCGGGCTCCACGTGGCGGCGCGCGGCTCAGGTTGAACCCCGCCATGCGCAGAGAGCTACGTTTTCCCGGGCAGGCAGGTGACAGAAGGGTGCCCTGCGAGACAATCACGGTGTTTATAGTCATCGTGAATTGTGTTAGATTTATGTACACATTTCTCTATTATAGGAGCCAAAAGAGGTTATGAAATAAATAGGTTGATCTGATATTCTTGATTTGTCATTTACGAACCCGTCCCTTATCCCTGTTCCACAATGACGTGGTAACATCAAATCGTAAACGGACACGGATCTGCACGATAGTTACATTTCACTTTCCGTCCGCCGCTTCCACAATGCACGGAAACGTAACAGATACCACAATAAGATTGAGTTTTGAGGCTCCCAAAAATTAATTTAATTGAGAATAAAAAATGTGATATGAGAAAAAACCCGGTCAGGGTTTACATATAAAATTAAAATAAACCTAAAGTAATGATAGAACACTGCATGGCTACCACCGCAACCAAATATAAAGGGTTCTGTTGGTCGCACAGAGTATCGTACACGGAAGAGCCAGGCATTGCCAAGCTGGTACGGCTCCGTGTCTGCTTCGGTGCCGTTGTTGATACTCTGTTCCATGAGATCCGTCTCAGTTTACGTGATACATCTCCACTTCCGTGTCATACGGTAAACTGTTTTGTTTTTTCCCTATGAATATCGGGATATAAATACAGTTTACACTTCATTGTGTAGACGTGATCTTAATATAGTGCAGGATTGGTTTCACGCTGGGTGTTTGGAAGTGTCTTCTGTTGTAGTTCCTTAAATAATACTAAGGACACTTGGTACTCTATTACTTTTATTATTGCCACTTAATCGCACGTACACTAATCACAGTAACAATGTCTCGGAGTAGTACACATCTAACTTACTCTTACATATCACGGCCATCGTAACCTATATTTTCTCGACAGTCTCGCCAACTTGGCCATATACAACATGTTCAAGTTGGAAAGGTAGCCCGGGAGTGTGTAGTTACGCTCCTCGGCCGTGTTGCAGGAGAAGGAGCGCGCCAAGGACCTGATAGCCGCGGGCAAGCAGTGCGAGGCGATGGCCACGGAGCTGCTGGCTCTCGCGGCCGGCTCCGACTCGGCAGGGCGCGTCCTCACCGCCACCGACCGCCGCAACGTCGAGTTCCTGGACGTGCTCATCGAGAACGAGCAGAAGGAGGTCATCGCGCACACCGTGGTGCAACGGTACCTGCAGGCAAGACACGCCTCTTCCTTATTTTCCTGCAGGCAAGATTCGCCTCTTCCTTATTTTCCTGCAGGCAAGATTCGCCTCTTCCTTATTTTCCTGCAGGCAAGACACACCTCTTCCTTATTTTCCTGCAGGCAAGACATGCCTCTTCCTTATTTTCCTGCAGGCAAGACACGCCTCATCCTTATTTTCCTGCAGGCAAGACACGTGTCTTCCTTATTTTCCTGCAGGCAAGACACGCCTCTTCCTTATTTTCCTGCAGGCAAGACACGCCTCTTCCTTTTTTCCTGCAGGCAATACACGCCTCTTCCTTATTTTCCTGCAGGCAAGACTCGCCTCTTCCTTATTTTCCTGCAGGCAATACACGCCTCTTCCTTATTTTCCTGCAGGCAAGACACGCCTCTTCCTTTTTTTCCTGCAGGCAAGACTCGCCTCTTCCTTATTTTCCTGCAGGCAATACACGCCTCTTCCTTATTTTCCTGCAGGCAAGACACGCCTCTTCCTTTTTTCCTGCAGGCAATACACGCCTCTTCCTTATTTTCCTGCAGGCAAGACACGCCTCTTCCTTTTTTTCCTGCAGGCAAGACTCGCCTCTTCCTTATTTTTCTGCAGGCAATACACGCCTCTTCCTTATTTTCCTGCAGGCAAGACACGCCTCTTCCTTTTTTTCCTGCAGGCAAGACTCGCATCTTCCTTATTTTCCTGCAGGCAATACACGCCTCTTCCTTATTTTCCTGCAGGCAAGACACGCCTCTTCCTTATTTCCTGCAGGCAAGACTCGCCTCTTCCTTATTTTCCTGCAGGCAATACACGCCTCTTCCTTATTTTCCTGCAGGCAAGACTCGACTCTTCCTTATTTTCCTGCAGGCAAGACTCGCCTCTTCCTTATTTTCCTGCAGGCAATACACGCCTCTTCCGTATTTTCCTGCAGGCAAGACACGCTTCTTCCTTTTTTCCTGCAGGCAATACACGCCTCTTCCTTATTTTCCTGCAGGCAAGACACGCCTCTTCCTTTTTTTCCTGCAGGCAAGACTCGCCTCTTCCTTATTTTTCTGCAGGCAAGACTCGCCTCTTCCTTATTTTTCTGCAGGCAATACACGCCTCTTCCTTATTTTCCTGCAGGCAAGACACGCCTCTTCCTTTTTTTCCTGCAGGCAAGACTCGCATCTTCCTTATTTTCCTGCAGGCAATACACGCCTCTTCCTTATTTTCCTGCAGGCAAGACACGCCTCTTCCTTATTTCCTGCAGGCAATACTCGCCTCTTCCTTATTTTCCTGCAGGCAATACACGCCTCTTCCTTATTTTCCTGCAGGCAATACACGCCTCTTCCTTATTTTCCTGCAGGCAAGACTCGCCTCTTCCTTATTTTCCTGCAGGCAAGACTCGCCTCTTCCTTATTTTCCTGCAGGCAAGACTCGCCTCTTCCTTATTTTCCTGCAGGCAAGACACGCCTCTTCCTTTTTTCCTGCAGGCAAGACAGACTTCTTCCTGTTTTTACTTCAGGCAACACACCTTTTCTTTTTTT